>NW_027175865.1:11048607-11641107 GCF_023055335.1 Clinocottus analis
AAAAAAAAATCGAGGCAGTCTGATTCCAAAGTGGTGTGAAACTACACTGGCATTGTTGAAAGGCTCTCGGGCCGTCGGGGCTCTGGTGAAGACTGCAGCCAGCCCCGCAGCAAAGACTTGGTTAAATCCTAAACCGCGCTCTTACGCACTGCAGGGAGGATCTGGTTCCATTGGCCAAGGCGCACACAGACACAGCTACACCCAATTCACTCAGCCAGCTTTCTTATAGGGGGGAAACCACCCGGGCTATGAGGCTGCATTGTTGTGTTTTTATGCTATCAATCAATGGGAACAATTAAAGTGTTGGCCCGTGTCACCAATCGACGTTTAAGGAGGATGAATTTGAGGGACACAACTTGATTACCAAAAAAGACCCCCTGCTGTAAGACTGACCGGTTATTACGACTGTCTTTTGTGATTATTATGATTCTTTAAGTATGCATTTGTATTACATCAGACTCAACGTTATTATTAATTAATAACGTTGTTAGTGTTCTTTTGTACCGCTAAACAACCCCAAAAGACAGCACTAAATCAAATGTTTCAATCATGTCACATCAAAGAGAAAGAATATAACATAACTTATTATTGAACACACTGGTTATTGTTTTCTATTTTTAGTCACTTAGGCTAAACCAAATTTGTAATTGTAGCCTATTCCTGAAAATGTTCAACCAACAGTGTTAAACGGCCAATATATAAATCAGCGAATCTAATATATTTAATGTGCTATAAAATAGATTACACACACCGAACTATAGTTACCCTCCTAGCATTCTCCTTTTTTTTTAAAAATCCATCCAAACTGCACTTGAATTGCTGTTATACTACAAAACAATTGACCAGCTTCCCCAACGGGATCATTAAAGATCCATCGTATCTTATCTAATCTTAATACATGGTGCCGAGAATACAAAATCAACGCTCGGCCCCAGTCTGCACATTCAGTGGTGCACAGCGCCGACCAGTGGCCAAAACAGGGACCTGCACTCAACGATCACCCTATATACAAGGAAATATAATGACAAAGAAAAATGAATGAGGATTTTGATCTAATCGTTTTAGGTCACTTCTTTAAATCAAGGGCAACACGCATGCAATTATTAAAATATATATATTTTTTTAACCAAACAGCTTTCAGGCAACATATGTGAGGTTATAAATCGCAGATTAACATTACATTTGATCCAGTATCATATATTTCAATATCCTATCATACATTGGCTTGTACCCAGTATCGTATACACAGTGTATAGAAAAAGGGAAGTAAAACTGCAAATAGTTTCCCCACTTACCCCCATCACCAACCACCACCAAAAGGGGGCGCCATCTCTGTAACAGGACGAGAGCACTATTCGACGGGGAGCAGACTTTGATGAAAAACTGGCTTTTAAAAATTGCACTCAACTATCTGAGCGTTCACTGTCTATCTACTCTACACGTTTCAACTTTGCTAATTATATAAACATTACGCTTGATAACTGTTTCATTGCTCTTTTGTAGGACTCATACTCCCTTAACAATTCTAAGTTGTTTAATATGTATTTTATACAATTCAACTCTTCATCTCAAACCCAATGCTTTTATTCCATAAACCGTAAAATGCTTCATGCCGACAAGTAATCTCAACAAACTATTTTGCCTTGTTGATCCTTCGCACATAGTCATGCTTTTCTTATTTTAATGACTGAACTGGTAAACAGAACTATAAAATGTTGAATGAATGTTTAAATTACGTTCATGTCAGCGTAACTGGGTTTGGTACCCCGGAAGTACTCCCCCCACCGAGGCGACGAATCTCTTCCTGTTGTTTTCTGCTTGTTGACAAGTTTTCACCCACAGTCCGTGTTTTTTTTTTCACTGATTCGGGTCGTGGTTCACATTTTTTTAAGCTGTGTGTTATGGTTGTCTTAATGATGTAGGGGCATTTTATTAAGAAAACTACTTTTGTTGTGGTTTTACGTTTTGAATTCGAGAATCGAGACTTAGCGCGCGCACGCCGCGCCGCTTACGTCGGACGTCACTGATGATTTCCACAAGCAAGATAGTTCCCCTCCGAATCACATCAACATAAACCAAAAATTAAGCGTTTTAAGAGTGCGTAAAACATTGATTAACATTGGTTTGACAGTTTATCTTAACTGTAAATAATATATTCAAGAAACAGCACATACCTTATGAATGCTAATAATAGTAATATGATTAAAAAAGGTGAAATTATATATTTAAAACAACGTTATTAATCCCCAGTGGGGAAACTAATTTGTCTCCCAAAACTCATACAGACCCCAATAAAAAACTGTCCACAGTGCACAACAGACAAGACACACATTGTAAAGAACAAATAACACCGTAAAATGCCATCTGCAACCTGATTGACATGAGAATGGTACTAAATCTAAAAAGCTCATCTAAATGTGTTTATTAAAAAGTCTAACTGCAGCTGGAACGAAAATCCTTCTTATTCGTACAAGGGTCGAACTTCAAGATGTCCAATCCAAACACCTGCATTGGATGGAAAATACATATATTTATAAAGATTTAGCCTGCTCAAAACCGGAAAATGACCGAAACCAGAAGTAGAAGGGAGGCATCCTCTTGCCCTGCATGGGTCTTGTCTGCGCTATCTTTTCTCTCAGCTCCCGTTTTGTGTGTTGGGGGGATGGGGCCGTGCCGAGGATGAGAGACTCCAAATATTTACCACTTGGCTAACTAAATATCTTTATTTCCTAACTAAGCTTCATCCCTCACTCTTGTACATACACATCCTATTCGATCACGCATGAGTTAAGGTGGAATTTGTCCGAATCCAAGTGGAGTATCCGTACGTCCACGACACGCTCAGAAAGTGGACAAAATGTATTCCTCTACTGGAGGTGAGTGGAGCCGCTAGCACGAGCTAACGCTAAGTGGAGCAGCGAGCTAACACGGTCACACAATGTGTAGCGGTTAGCCGCTAACTGCATAGCTCGACACACGTACTCGTTTTTAATTTAGCTAGCTAGTTATTATGTATTTGAACACGCACGTCGATCGGCGACATGTCGTCCTTTTAGGAGAGGCTTTAGTAGTGGAGGCTTTAGGAGGAGAGGCGAGCTTAGCGAGCGGACAAGAAGCCGCTGCTAGCAATCTTAGCTTCAACGGTAACGTTGCCTCGTTTCAAGAACTTGTTGTTGCCCGACGTGAGATGCCGATATAGGATCGATCGCTGTGTGTTTTCTCACTGAGCCACACGAGTGTAAACACAAGGATCGTCTCGTTGTTTTAAGTATTTGGTTTTGAGATGAAGCAACATTTTAGCGGCCGACCATGCTACCTAATCTCATCACCAATCTTAGCAGCGGTTAGCGAACAGCATCCAACTTTAATTTAGTTGTGTTGTATCGGTTTTCACCCACGAATTACATTTCAGATAACTCAGTCAGTGCAACACGCAATTTACGACATTGAACACACCACGTAAATAACGTAAACGACATGTAGGCTTATAAAGTTTGATCGAGGGTGTGTACAATTACTGTGCACAGTAACGGTCTACTCGAATTAAGCCACCAGACAATCATGGTATATTGTATTATTTGCTGTGTAGGTTTTTAGTCTCCGCCATTGACTTTTTATCCCGCTGAAAAAAACGCAAATGATGGGAACACTATATTGTATACTTCTTTAAATGTTTTAGGGTTTGTTGCTGCTGAAAGGGACCTCGTTTTTAAACAATAATTTAATAAATATGACTTGGAGAGTTTGATCTGGCTATTTCCAAGATAAATAATTTCCCAGGAGAACGGGTAGTAGCTTCAGCAGTATTGGGAGGAATCGAGTAGGCTGGCAACCTGTTTGTATATTGATAAGAGTTTTGATATGATAAGCCAGCCAGACTTTCTGCAAGTAAAGATGTGTGGAAGTTGCATTTCACATTCACTACAGATGGATACTTTGTGCTTTTCCCCCTCTTGTCTTGCCACTTGCTTCATATAATATTTAACTGGTAAAGCTGTATTTCTTTCACACGCTAAGTGACTCAAATGTGTGTCTTTCACCTCTTTATGTATTTGAGTAGAGTGTGTATCACATCAAATGTGTTTTTGTTGTAGCATTCACAACGTTATTTTGTGTCCTTTGTAGCCACTGAGATGCAGGAGGGACCCCGTTCCACTGGGTCAACAGGCTCTGGTAAGCTTTTCCTATATTTGGGCTTTCAAGCCTGATACTGGTCCCAGCATTGGTCCAGTTTAAGTGGCAACATCATATGTTGTTTTTTACATCATTTGAGAATTACGGTTTGTATGTTTTAACCTTCTGAAGCAATAAATAAATAGTTCAGGAAAAGGGACTCCTGTGACTTAGCACTGTAGGTGTTGTCAATGGCAATATACTTGGGTGTTATTTTGTTTGAATGAACAGAGCTGGAGCACAGAGATAAGGCGCTGAGGAAAATTGAGTTGGTCCTATCAGTCTCACTTTAATATCTTAAGTTGCAGATATGAAGCTTTGAGGTTCAGCCTGTCTGCCAGAATGAAAGCTTAGTGGATCTTTTCCTCAAAAAACATATCAGACATATCTGATTTTAACCTGGGACGACCAGCTCACAGCCTCAATTGTGACCTAAAGATCTTAACCTGGAATATATATCAAAACAATCAGGTGCTATCTGCAAGTCAAAACAACCAGTGAACCGATCGGTGGTGTCAAATGATGGATTGACTCACTGGCGCGTTATATTTCAGAAAAACTTCTAACAACTAATAAAGCTAGGTGCTACCGTAAAGGGAGACTTGATTCTGTAATTGCTCACCTCAGATAAATAACTTGGACGGCTGTCATTTTGTATTCCTTTTATTAAATGGCAGACCAACATCAAGACTCCAATCAGATGTAGTAAGGGTGTAATAGATGTGGTTTGTGATACGGGCTCACTAGAAAAGAGCACTGCTACAGATGCCAGCTATATGGGTTTGACCAAATTGCTTGCTGAGTCATTTGGTACATTGATGACGTACTTTACCTTAGATAATGCCTTTTGACCCTCCCGATTTCAAATTCAGGTCTGAACAGATCTTAAATAGTTGTTGCCGACGATAACCCGCAAACAATTTTTTTTCTCGTCTGTAATTTGGCAGACGGTAAATTTGAATATTCACTTTTCACTCCTTTCTTAATGGTTTCTAATATTTTCTGATGCAGAAAAATGTTTAATTCTGGAAAAAAAACTAACATTCATGATCAGTAAAAGTGTTGTTGCTGTGCATATGCGTCACATTTATGTTGTCAAGACATGCCTACAGGGCCAGTAAGATATTGGTAAATGTATGTTTTCCATATAATGTGATTCTTACTCTGCAATTTGCCACTTTCCTACATTTGACCCCCCTGTTTTAGACCCGCCATCCTCCCCCCCAGTGCCAGAATATGTTTTCAAGCCACCATCACGGCCGGACTTTGGCACCATGGGCAGGACAATCAAGCTCCAGGCCAACTTCTTCGAGATGGAAATTCCCAAACTGGAAGTCTACCATTATGACATCGACATCAAGCCTGAGAAATGCCCCAGGAGGGTCAACCGGTATGAATATGTGTATATTTCATTCACAGCTCCCGATGGTAGATCAGCACATGGTAGATCAGCTGGTAGATTGTAATGTTTATATGTTTCATTTTGCTCTCAGTGAAATAGTGGAGCACATGGTCCAGCACTTTAAAACACAGATCTTTGGTGATCGAAAGCCAGTGTATGACGGGAGAAAGAATCTCTACACTGCCATGCCCTTACCCATAGGCAGAGACAAAGTAAGTATACTTCCAGACAACCTGGAACAACAAAAAATGCATACATCTTTATGAAGACATGTTACTCTTAAAATATCACAGCATTGCCTCTGTCTTTAACTTTTCTTTCCCATCTACCCCACAGGTAGAGCTTGAGGTAACCATTCCTGGGGAAGGCAAAGACCGCAGCTTCAAAGTATCAATCAAGTGGGTGTCTTGCGTTAGCTTGCAAGCGCTGCACGAGGCTCTCGCAGGGCGGCTACCAAGCGTCCCCTTTGAGACCGTCCAAGCCTTGGATGTGGTCATGAGACATTTGCCCTCTATGAGGTGAGTTTTTTTTTTATTATTTAACATTGGTTATTTATGGAGGATTGATGGTCCTGCCTGTGGATGTTTTAGTAGTAGTTACAAACTGGATATTTTTTCCATTGATGACTTCAGAAGCTTTTAACATGCTGTGAGAGTCAGACCTGCAGAGTCACAAGCGATGCAATTCCAAGGCAATATGTGAAAATCTGATCGAACGATATGAGTAATATCCATTGTTGTATCAAAATAAACAGAAACCACATTCATTTACCTCCCCGGTTGAAGGCAATCTAGCCAAATAGAATAAACAAGGCATGATTTAAAAAGTGTTGTACGACTTGTTTTTCACTTATTTAATTTTCTCAGCATCCTTCCAGGCTGAGATTGTGTTTCAGTGTGCTGTGACAACCAACTTCCAGAATTTTTAAACTTGTTTATTTCTTGCTGGATTTTATTTATTTGTATCAACCGTTTGTTCTGATTGTTGACTAACCTCTGTTTAGTTATGTTCTCGGGTTTCACAACTGACTACTCTCTCTTATAGGTACACACCGGTGGGCCGCTCTTTCTTCACACCCTCAGAGGGATGTTCGAACCCGCTCGGCGGTGGCAGAGAGGTGTGGTTTGGCTTCCACCAGTCTGTCAGGCCTTCCCTTTGGAAGATGATGCTCAACATCGATGGTAACTTTCACGCTGATTATACAGAGATGTATCAAGTTGAGTTGTCTCTCTGAACCTCACTTCTGTGTGTTTGTTTTGTTTACAGTTTCTGCCACTGCATTCTACAAAGCCCAGCCTGTTATTGAGTTCATGTGTGAGGTCTTGGATTTCAAAAGCATTGAAGAACAACAGAAGCCCTTAACAGACTCCCAACGAGTGAAATTCACAAAGGAAATCAAAGGTAAGAATAGTTCAGGATCTCGTGCTGTTGTTGGTGTTTAAGTCTTTGTCAATTAGATTGTAAAGTCTTTTATTTTGGGTTATGTTTAAGTAAGATTTCATTTTGATTCTGATATCTAGTTCTGATTTTATTTCTATACCGGATTCAACGTTCAGTTTAGAGTCGTTGAAGATTAATAACATATATTATAAATTCTCTTCAACTATTTAAATATAGGAGTTAGGTCTTTTGTTACTGGTCATTCAAAACTGGATTTTTTTTTCCCCTTTACAATGAATTTTAATATTATTCTCTTTTCCTTTATCGGGTTTCCATCTTCCAGGCCTGAAAGTGGAGATCACTCACTGTGGGCAGATGAAGAGGAAGTACAGAGTGTGCAACGTGACCAGAAGGCCAGCCAGCCACCAGACGTAAGAAAGCTTTTGCACCTCATCTTTGTTTACACCATATCATTGTTACTTGTGCATCTGCTGAAATACAGAAGCAGCAGTCAATGCCAACGTGCATGCAACATAATGCACACAGAGAATGTAATTGTATAATATACTGCAAATGCTCACAATATAGACAGTGGCGTAAAGATCCGTCAGTGTAGAATCCTCTCAAACTTTATTTGTTTACATAGCTTCATAAATGTGATCCACTGATCATCTTCTTGTCTGATTGTGTGGAAGAAATGGGTTTGTTGTATTTTCTTCCTCTGAATGTTCCAGTGCATGTGCTTTCCCCTCAGGTTCCCCCTACAGCAGGAGAATGGCCAAACTATTGAATGCACAGTAGCACAGTACTTCAAAGACAAGTACAAGCTTATCCTGAGATACCCACACCTCCCATGTCTACAGGTGGGCCAGGAGCAGAAGCACACCTACCTACCTCTAGAGGTAAGCATCTCTCACCTCTTCTACCTAGTTGCCCTTTTTGTAAAGTTACCCGATTCCCTATCGATCATCCCTCTGAACCTGTTTTGTTCCGCGTGTGTCTTCTCCAGGTGTGTAACATAGTGGCTGGACAGCGCTGCATCAAAAAGCTGACAGACAATCAGACCTCCACTATGATCCGTGCCACAGCCCGATCGGCACCTGACCGTCAGGACGAGATTAGTAAATTGGTAAGTCGTGCTCATAAATGTACGTAACCTGGCAGAATTTTTAAGATGTATACCATTATTTGAAGAAAACATCAGATAATGCACAATTATTTTTCTTATATTTATTTATACAAGTCAAATTAAACTATATCACATCACAGAATGGCACAATCATTGGGAACAAAATAATAGCAATAATGAGAAGGTTGCCATTCAAAAGTTTGCATGCCCTTATTTATTATTACTGTGTCATGCCCCGTTTAGTATCAATGGTGGCTTGCTGTCTTTTGTGATAGTTGTGCATGCTGGTCATTCTTCTTGGCAAAAAGCCAACCAGAAGTGGCTTAATGATATTGAGGTCAGGAGACTGTGACAGCCACTCCAGAACCATCAATTATTTCTGCTATTGCCACAGAAAGGTCCACCTGGCCTTGTGCTTTGGATCATTGTCATGTTTGAAAATTAAAGTGCATCAATTGTGCAGCTTCTGGGTTGATGAAAGCAAATTTGTTTTCTGAAAACATGCTGCATTCAAAGTAAAACTTTGGTCTCTACTCCAAATTATTTGTTCTAACAGTTTTAAGGCTTGTCTCGGTGTTCCTCAGTGGGCTGCTTTGTGGCGTTGCCGCGCACTCAGCTTTTTTTCTGGCAACCCGACTGTGAAGCCCGTTTTTGTTCAAATTCATCCGTATTGTGCATCTTGAAACGGCTCCTTTTGTTGCAGAGAAGCCTAAAGTTACTTATGGGTTTTTCTTTGAATTCTCACTAATTTTCTTGGCAGTGTTGGCTAAAATCTTTGCTGGTCTACCTGACCGAAGCTTGGTATAAAACATAATTAGTTTATAACTAATTTATTTCTCACTTTATCAGTTTGAACTCTGATTGATATTTTCTAATATCCTTGTCCTGATTTTATAACTTTCTTTTCTGGAAGGTTCTTTGACAGTTCTTTGGCATTTAGTTCCCTATATATGTGATAATAAATGGCTTCTATTGACGACTTAGTCATGTTTTCCAAAAAAATAAACTTAAATGTTTACTGGTGGCTAGTGGAGAAGAGGGTTCATGACGTTGGCCATAATTGGCTGACACGATGCAATCTACCATAGTTTTCTAAGCTCATTGGAAATAAGGAATAGTGATCTTCAAAGTTGTATTTTTTTTAAAGGATTTTTTTTATTGTGAGAAACAGTTAACATATAGGGCCTTTTTATATATCATAACTACATTATTGAAGAAAGATCTGACGCGGAATCTTGACTTGGTCAAGTTTGCAGATATCCAAGTTACATTCACATTTAATTAAATTGCTGTGTGCTTTATTTTCTCTTTCTAGATGAGAAGTGCCAACTTCAACACTGACCCTTACGTTCGTGAGTTTGGAGTGATGGTGAGGGATGAGATGACAGAAGTGAATGGCCGTGTCTTACAAGCACCTTCCATTCTGTATGGAGGCAGGGTACGTTGATCACCAGTGTGGATGTGTGGATAATGACACTCATTTTATTGTAACTTACGTACAGTGACGATCACTAATACGGCTGCTGTCATTACCATTTACAGAACAAAGCAATAGCCACACCAATCCAGGGAGTATGGGACATGAGGAACAAGCAGTTCCACACTGGCATTGAGATCAAAGTGTGGGCCATCGCCTGCTTTGCACCACAGAGGCAGTGTACCGAGCTCCTGCTCAAGTGAGTGTCTGTATTTCATGTCATTGTGTTGATGTACCGTTTGGTGGCAGGCAGGACCATGATCAAAGGGCTGGAGGTAAAAAGTTTGCAGCATATTGTACGGCCTGAAATTTACCTGTTTTATAGAAGTTAACAAACTCAAGGATACATCGGTCCACGAGCTAAAGTTTTTTAAATGTTGCAATCGAGATTGTAGAAACGGCACAGTCAACTTACCTGATTTGTCTGTTGGGTCTTCCACAACTGTCAGTGTTTGCTGTGTTGTGCTGCTGAGGACCATGGTATTTAGCTCTACAAGGTCATGAGTGTATGTGTATTATAAACAGCTGTGCCTTCACGAGGTTTTGTCATTTGTGTACTCGCATAAGACATGTCTCAAGCTTCATGTCAGTGTTTGAAGACGAGAGTAGGATGTGCGTAATCTAAATGTCTCGTATCGCAGTTTCATGACTGTCTTTTCAGAGTAAACATAATGTTCTTTATTCTCCATATGCAGTGTTTTGAAGTTGAAACAATTGAATTTATTGATTTTCCAACTGAGGGGCCGTTTTCAGATTTAATATTTGTGCTACTTCTCTTGGACTTGTTCTTGCTAAGTTGTTTGCCTATCACTTTCCTATACTGCAACCTCACCCGCTAAACTTCACTGACCTGGAAATAAACAAGGTCCTCACCTGTTTCAGAGCGTTCACAGATCAGCTGAGGAAGATTTCCAGGGATGCAGGGATGCCCATCCAGGGTCAGCCCTGCTTCTGTAAGTACGCCCAGGGAGCGGACAGCGTGGAGCCCATGTTCAGACACCTCAAGTACACCTACCAGGGCCTCCAGCTGGTGGTTGTCATTCTGCCGGGAAAGACGCCCGTCTACGGTGAGGGATCCACTCATGCAATCTGTTGTGGTGATTTAGTGCTGCATGATTTATATTCCTGCCGGAGAGATGAGAGACATCCAGGACATTGATATTTTAGGACCAAGACATACATATTTGTCAATTGACATCCTCACTGAGTGCAACAATTTGGAATACAAGTTAATGTCCAACATTTGCAGACTGATTCCAAGGATTAAAGTTTTCCATCACTTATGGCCGTAAACTGAATATTTAACACTCACCAGGAATATTTACTAGAGTTTAAGATCACTGTTCATTACAAGTATTTATACATTTTGGAAATGAGATTAGCTTTCTCTGAAATCTGGTGTCTTACAGCCAAATATTAAATATATTTAACTTAAATAATAATGCAGTAAAAGCATGCAAATAAGGTTGTAAAGTTGTTGAAACTAAAGTGTCATGCTATCCTACAATATAAACTCTAGTTGTTTGCAGTGGCAACACTTTTTAAACACAAAATTGTTCTATTTGAAGCTGTGGTATCTGGAAAAAGGAAATACAGACATCTCATTCTTTTTACCTCCTCTGTCATAGCACATACATTTATTACACTAAAGGTCCAACAGTGTGGACAGATCCAAATAGTTGTGAATGATCAGTAGACCTGCACACACTTGATGTAATGCAGCAGAGCAGAACATCCAAACACAAAACATCAATCTTCGGCCTGATCATGTTTAATTAGTTGACATTTTCTTATTGTTGTGTGTTGCAGCTGAGGTGAAACGTGTTGGGGACACGGTACTTGGCATGGCCACGCAGTGCGTGCAAGTGAAGAATGTTCAAAAGACAACACCTCAGACACTCTCCAACCTCTGTCTGAAGATCAACGTCAAGCTGGGCGGGGTCAACAACATCCTCCTTCCGCAGGGCAGGTTAGTGAAGATACCAATAACTAAGTCCTGAAAGAATCAATATGTATATATTTGAAATCTGACAACTATCAACGACTATCCGCATGCTGAAAGTGCCTTTTATGTGTGCTGTATTTCCCCTGTCCACACTCTGCCTTCTGATTTCAGGCCGTTAGTCTTCCAACAACCGGTGATCTTCCTCGGTGCAGATGTGACTCATCCTCCTGCAGGAGATGGAAAAAAACCATCCATTGCTGCTGTATGTAACACTCGTCACAGAATATAGTCACAGAAAAGTGTTAAAACATCTCTGCAGCAGTTTCTTTTCTGTTTTTTTGATACTAAATGATATTTCTGTTGTTTTTTTTTGTTTTTTTTAGGTCGTCGGTAGTATGGATGCTCATCCCAGCAGATACTGTGCGACAGTGCGGGTGCAGCAGCATAGGCAGGACATCATCCAGGACCTGGCCACCATGGTGAGGGAGCTGCTCATCCAGTTCTACAAGTCCACTCGCTTCAAGCCCACCAGAATCATCTACTACCGCGATGGCATCTCTGAAGGCCAGTTCAACCAGGTGATACACATATCAGGGATGATGCAGAATAATCTATGACGTATCAGAAAATGTAGACGGGTTTGTTCAGGCAGTAATATTCATTTAGGTAAATAATGTACTAAACAGAGCTTTTTGTTCATGTTGCTCCTCTGTTTGTGTAGTTGTAAATGTTGTACATGTTTGATCAAGCAGATTTCATCATCTATGCAACTTTTCATCTGTTATTTACTTTTGAGATGCAGGTCCTTCAGCACGAGCTGCTGGCGATCCGTGAGGCCTGCATAAAACTAGAGAAGGACTACCAGCCTGGTATCACCTTTGTGGTGGTGCAGAAGAGACACCACACAAGACTGTTCTGTATGGACAGAAACGAGAGGGTCAGTATCGTGTCATCGGTGGGAGTTCTGTAACCAATTTAACTATAAAAATGGGAGAGGGCACACGCGATTGAGACCAAAATGATGCAATGGTTTTGGTACATCAGCAGTGGGAAAAGATGTTTGACTTGCACAAATAGCACTAAGCCAGCTGCCGCGGGTGTATATGTACGCTCTCATGCGATGTTTCTAAAATGGAGACATTAGGTAATCCTAAATAATCTGGTGACACCAGCACCCCTACTTAGAAATGGCATGCTCCTATGTGGAAAGACCTGTGCATGGCTCAATATTTCACGTCGTGACTTTGCTTCACACAAAATTAGGTTTGTTATCCAAACTCTGATGCATTTTTGTGTGGATTGTTGCAGGTTGGGAAGAGTGGCAACATTCCTGCAGGCACCACAGTGGACACCAAAATCACTCACCCATCAGAATTTGACTTCTACCTTTGCAGTCATGCTGGCATTCAGGTAAGAACTTAATAAGGTTTAACTGTATTCAACCTGAAAAGGAAGAGCGTGGGAAGTAATTTTCGACAAAGGGGCAGATCTAATGGAGTTTGACGATGCATGAGATACACACAGGCAGTGTTTCCCCTTGTGGACCAAAATAAAGCAACACCTGTTCTCCATGTTCACTCTTTGCAGGGTACCAGCCGGCCGTCTCATTACCATGTGCTCTGGGACGACAACCACTTCACTTCAGATGAGCTGCAGGTCCTCACCTATCAGCTCTGCCACACCTATGTGCGCTGTACCCGCTCCGTTTCCATCCCAGCACCAGCTTACTACGCCCATTTGGTGGCCTTCCGGGCTCGCTATCACTTGGTGGACAAAGAGCATGACAGGTAAGGCCTGTATTCTGTTAACTCAGACTTACCGAAAGACACAGTCTGTACACTTTATTAATCATAACGTTTTGCTGTTTCAGTGCCGAGGGCAGTCACACATCGGGCCAGAGTAACGGACGGGACCAACAGGCCTTGGCCAAGGCCGTGCAGATCCACCAGGACACCCTGCGCACCATGTACTTTGCCTGAGAGCACGACTCCAGGTTGGCGTGGGTGAGACCCCACTGATGGAACACACTAGCCCTCGCTGTCTCCCTGTCAGCTGTAGATCGCATCACAGTGGTTTCACATCGTGAGCTCCCTACCTAACTGGCCTGTCAGTTACCCATATGTCTACAATTGTACTTCAGCCCCTGACCCAAACAAGTCAAGCCAGCTATTAGACTGTAAGATGCAGAATAATCCCTGTTTATTGGGGTTTGCGCTGGAAGAGTTTTTATTTACATGTTATGTGCATTAGTGTGCGTTTTGTATTTGTCATAAGGAAATATGTTGCAAAGAATGAACGGAAAAGGAAAAGTTTGGAAGTTTAGAAGACATTTCTAAACTAGTGGGCAGTATCATTTTACATTTGGGTGATTTCTAATTGAGATTACCCTCCTTCTCCTGTTTGCATTGTTTATACGGCTCTGGGTGCTTGAAGGGAGAAGGCTCAAACTCATCACAAGATCAAGGGGCCCGTTCACTGTTTGTATGCCTAAAGATTTGCTCCTACTCCGACAACATTATTTATCCGCCAATCAAAGCAAAGTGCACTGACCATAATGGGTACTTCAATCAGGACAAAAGTACTTAGTTTATTGAGGCTTGTGTGTGATTTTTCGAATATGGCGCTACGTGATAAAAAGTGCCATTTGAGACCACCTTTCTGTCGTCATTTCTGTGTAAAACTATGAATTGGACCCACATTTGCTGGGTTTTCAGTATTTGTCCTTGATCGACACTGATGCCCGTTGTATGCCAGATCTGGTGACAATTTACGAAAGGATCCTTTGCATAAGATTTGTTAACAACCCTTGAACCAACACTTACTTTATTACAGGGGGCTGTTAAGATTTAACGAGCAGCAAGTGTGTACTCCTCTGCCTCTCTTGTTAGTCTGAACTGAAATCGCTTCACCAGTAACCCCATTCCCATGCCGAGACGTAGTGTACTGGGACCGGTTCCCAACAAGGACACCTTTCTAATGTAGTCTGAGCCGTGTTGATGACACACATGATTTAGAAATCAACATCGAGGGCAACTTCATGAAATGCTTTTTTTTTTAATTTTAATTTTTTTGTTCCTTCTTGTTTTATAGTCTAATTTAATTTCAATCAGTTTTGTAATGGATATGCATGTAGCTGACCCATGTTTTAGACATGTGTGATAATAGTTTATTTCTTCCTTTTTACACATTAACCCTACTTCTATGTTTTAATGTATATAGCAGCAGGATAGTGTTTTCTGCAGTGTCTTCGTTGGGGCGGGATGTTTCTGTGGCGTCTTTATATCAAGGCATTCGGTACAGGGGAGTAAAAGCTGCACCATTTCAGAGTTGAACTGATTTAAATTCCCTAAAAAAACAACGAGGGTTTGCTCCATGAATTAGGGAGCAGTCGTCGCACAAAAGCTTGGGTTTTATGCAAATGACTTTTTGTGAGTCTTTATACTATATAGTAATGTTGGTTATGAGGTATATTTTAAATAAGCTTTCAGTGGATGCTGCTGAAAATATTGATTTTTTTTATTTTTTATGACTGGCCCACATGTAGTCTAAATTAACACTGTCTATTTGTATACAGATTTTAAATGCAAATATTATCTTGCCTTCTGAGACTGTTCCAGTCTTACTAATAATTCTTGACATTTCCTAACATCCCACCTAAGTTTTACTAAGTTAAGCTTGCGAATGTTCATATAGTCTTGATTTGAGGCGAGTAGTCTATATTTTCTAACTATGCATCATTTTTAACCAAGAGATTTAGCAGTGAGATATCTCACATAAATTAGGGTCATTTATAGAGGTAGATAATCAGGTTTTTGTTTTTTTTAGCATGTTGCATTTAGTAGCGTTTCTTAGTGCTTATCAGCATCTTCATGCCTTTCTAATGGGGTGAAGTATTTGTGGTAATTTGTAACATTGTAGATTTTATAGCCTGAATATTTGGTGTATCCTTTGTAACACACAATCTTTCTTAGCCAAACAAGATTACAAACTTTTACATGATTTAATATTCAAGAGACATGGAAGCACAAAAGGCCATCTTGATTCTAGGTGCTAGAAGTTTTCACTGTAAGCCACCTTAAATCCTCACTGGACTGGTCAACGAGGCTTTTTAACTTGTATGCTAAAAAGATGCTTCATCATTTTGAGGATCTTTTCTCTCCCCTTGACGACCTCTCTGTGTTACTCTTTTTACTCATTACCTGTAAAGCAACTAGAAATCCGACTGACTGTGTTTGTGGGGCATTCTGAAAATCATGTACTTGATATTTACTGTTATGATGTCAATATTGTTCTTATCGGTGCTGGTCTCACAACATGTAAATTTGGATGCACTTTTGATAGCAGAACGTTGGTATGACTTCTATAGACGTGTGTTCCTCATTTGAAGCAGGAGGCTCGGCCATATTGCGTGACACCGGTGTAATTGTATGGAAATGGCCGTGTGTTCTACCTCTTGTTACCTGTTCAAGTGTTATGGTAACATCACACTGCTGGCCATTTCTGTATAATTACCCCTGCTATCTATCTAATTGGCATTGTTTGAGTCTTGCATTGACATTAGAGGTTTTAAACGTTTGGTGTGCATGATGTAAACGCGCTTACTCAGTTTATGTAGTTTTGTGATATTTCATTTTATATTTTCCTCAAGTTGATGAGAGAGAATGTTTTTTCTTTCTTTCTTTTTAGGGGTTTTGAGCGTTGAGCTGTATGACCAAATTCCTGCAGTGTGTTTGTATTCACACACAACTTTCCCTTCTTTCTTTCCTCTTTATTCTATGCACCAGTGGAATGAGACTTTCTTTGGACACCTTGATTTTTTTTTTTTTCTCCACCTGAGCAGTATAACAACAAATGCAAAGCCCACATCAGCTGTGATCATTGCATAGCCTGGAGTTGCAGAAATTGTAAATGTGCAAACTGTCAGTCAGACAGTTAAAGTTGCTTGCAAACTGAAAACAATCTGGAGAGAACCGCCTCTTCAGCCTGAAAAAAAAAAGTCAAGCATGTTTAAAAAATCCATGTGAATTTTTTTTTTTTAACAATACGTGATTCAGGAAGGCCTTTGACCAGTTAAGGGTCATCAGAGCTAATTTGTAGCATCATAACATCGTGCATCTGATATCGTTCAGTGCAAGTGTAATCTTCCGTTGTAGTTTCTGGAGACTGATGGAGGCGGAGCCCCGTTGTTGGGTCTGTTTGGACATGTGAATGTCATGTGGTCATGTGCTGTAGAAAGTGGGGAAGGGGTGTCCAAAAAGATAGTGTGCTGAAATACAGAAAATCAAGTTGTCTTTTTTTGGGAGACGGCTTTGTACTTGTTGTTATTACTCCTCTCGTGTTTTACATTACCGATACCAGCACCTTAAAATAGCAGATCAGAACGGCATTGCTTTTCCTGGAGATGAAACTCAAAACATTTGACAATGTTGTTTTTGCACTAAACAAGTATAGACTTTCGTAGCTGCTGCAGCATAAAGAATATGTATCCAATGGCAGACTGGCAGCTTCTTCTTCTTTTTTTTTTTCTTTTTTTTTTTTAAAAGGAGTTGGCGATAGTGGCTTTCAAAAAAAAAAAAAAAATACACAAGGCACAGCCAACAGGCTGGAGAGGCTCGCTGTGCACGCTCGCCATTCAGAGAGCCACGCCTGCTGAGCAAGAGGAATTCTACCGAGCTAACTAGCATGCAGCATGTCGTCTTTGAGAAATATGCCTTTAAATGTAAACAGCAGAGGGACATTTAGTTGCGTTGATGGATTGCCTTTTGTACAGGGATGTTGGAGGAAGGTGCTTTATGCAAAACAAACTGACAGGTGTTGAAAAGAGCTAATAAGCTACGAACAGTAAGATGTCTAGAGAGGCGAGGATGCCAAAGTGCCGTGTGAGGATGAAGTGTGCGGGAAGGTTTGACGGTCAAAGTCTTTGTTCAAGACTACATAAAATAAATGCTTCAAGTGAGGCATGTTTATGTGTCAGACACCACCCGAGACTATACATATCAAGATTCAGAAGAGGCGTTTCCTTTTTTACATAAATCTGCTTGATCATGATGAGCTAAATCAAGACTATGTATGGAACAAGTAAATGAATACACCAGCCTGGATGAATGTGGCGCTGCTTTCCAAGTGTAATGTGCCCGAGGTGCTTGAGTTGGGCATTCAAAATGCCTACAGTGGTAACTAATGACGTTACGTCACCTCAATGAGGCGGTTTTTCCGTATCTTTGAATGTCCAAAGCTAGGACACAGCAGGTTGTAGAAATGGCTGGTTTGTAAACTAAATGGCATATCGTCATAAGATAATTTAAGTGTGCAGTTTATTTGATTTTCTCAATAACATTTTTTTTAAATGTTGGGTTAAAAGAGGCTGACTCCAAGTGTAACAATCAGCCGTTTACTTTTTTCTGGTTTTGAATGGTCTAAATAAAATAAAGCCCGACTTCCAATGAAGCAACAACCTATAAATCAGTTTATTCCAAATCATAACCCTGTTTAGTAACGTTGCTCCTCTTTGCCTCTCATCCGTCTCTTGTAGAGAAACTATTGCTGACATAAACCTCTTGTAGAGTAGAACCTATTTTCCTAGCTCCAAATAATAAAAATGAATGTACTTAGTGTGGTTTGTAATATTAAGGCTATCCATCCAGTACATTTATACTATATATGTTTGCTTCTTGTGTACAGCGATTTCTTTTTGTTATTCTCTTATTTATAGGCTTTTAATAAATGCAGAAAGTATTATGTTTTCTTTAATTTTTTCATTGATTTAGATATCACCCACATTACAGCTGATATCCTTTTGATTAACAGGAGGTATACAAGTCTACAGTTGAGATGTCTTTTCTCTGGATGTTTGCAACTGTAGTTTAAGAAAACAAACGTTATACACTGTTGCAACGACTCGTCGTCTTTTCTATTTCTGGTGTCATGCTTGTTTAAGTTGCTGTAACATAAGAGCTGTGTGTGTGGTGTGTGTGTGTGTCTATATGTATGTATAAGTGTGTATGTATATGTATGTATCTCTGTGTGTGTGTGTGTGTGTGTGTATGTATATATATGTATATACATCTATATCTATATATATATACGTATACATCTATATACATCTATATATATAGACATATATATATAGACATATATATATAGACATATATATATATATACATCTATATATATAGACATATATATATATATATATATATATATATATATATATATATATATATATATATATATATACATACATACATACACACATACACACACACACACACACACACACACACACTAGTGCTTGCTTTGGTGTGTGACATTGTTTGCCGTTAGATTTTTGGCTTCTGCCTCAGCCCGCTGGTCTGATAATCTTGTCCTGTAAAAGCCTCCCAGAGTTCAGCTCACTAACTCATTAGCGCAGGGACACATGAAAGCGAAGAAGCTGAGGTTTTTGTCTGAGTGTTGCTTCTGTTCCTTACCTTTCTTTTGGTAATTGTTTTACTACAGAGATGTTTTTTTTTCCAGATTTTATAAAAGCACAGTTTATCATTTGCATGCCACTCGGCTGGCTTCATTCAGCGAGCATCATTTTCTTCTTCCTAGATCACTTTGTCCTTGACAGTCTTTATCACGCCAATGTCCACCCAATAACCTGGAGCCGTGTGACATTTGTGTGGCGTCAACAAGGTCTTTCCAATTTAAACTTTACCTACTTGTTTTTTTTTTAAGCTACAAGTCTAAAATATTGAGCACAAATTCAAATGGGGCGACTGGCAGACCTGAGGAAAGAACCAATATTCCCTAATGTCCTCCGGATGCCGCTACATCGCATTTTGGTTGTCACGTCTGGTCTTCGGTTTGTTTTTTAATGCTCTCTGTAGACGTTTTAAGAAGTATTTCTATTGTAATTATTTAGCCAGTGATGACTTCGGGGAACCCCTGACATTTCTTCTTCTGCCACTCGCAGATGAAGTTTTCACTTACCCCAGTTGGACATCGCATCTACTTCATGGTACATATTTAATGCTAATTTGCAAGTTTAAGCACTACACGCCAGCAAATGTTAGCATGCTAACACACTACACTAAGCAGGTGACATTGGTCAACAGTTCACCTGTTACACGTTAGCATTTTAGCATTATTCTTGTGAGTTAATTAATATGCTGATGCACATTTAGCTCGACGTACAAATGTACTCAAGTTCCCTGAGAGAGCTGCTGACATGGCTGTAGACTGTTGTTCATGTTTCAGTATCAGAGTAAAAATACATTTGCAGCTCATGTATGGACGATGTGCTAACTAATACTTATATTACTGTACATGGCATGCCTTCAATTGTTAGTATATATAGGTTTGCATGTACACGCTCCAGAATAGCAGAGCAGAGTAATCCGGCGTGATTAAGAATAGAAACAAATAATCTCTGACAGCCGCGACGGAGCCAGAATGCGGGTTTAGCTGTGTCCGGTGTACATTTGGGGCGAGCCCTTGGGGCTGCAGTAAATCTGACCTTTGCCGGAATAGAACCGTTACCAAGCATCACCTATCCGAACCAATGCCATCCAACTGATCTCCATGTATCCAATCATGCAAGACTCATGGGTATTTTTATATTTTCAAAGCATCTCTAGTCTTCAGAATGACTTGGCTTTTTATTTACCAACTTGGGAAAAAAACTACCTCAGAGCAGTGTCAGGTGCTAGCTAATATTAGCCCTCATTTATAATAATGGTATTAAAATCAAAAATTGTTGTGACCAAACAAATACAAGCCGATATCGTATGAGAGCACTGTTCTTTTCTTTAACCTTTTATTAAATGGAAAACCAAGTAATCGTGTATGACTGGTTGGTTGCTTCAGTTGGTTACATTTTGGGGGACCAAATATTTGTAATTGGAGTCTCATCGTTTCATGTGAGTCCTTCATATTTTTTTCAAACAATGGCTACAAAACCAACCGAGCACAACCAAGAACACATTCTTTCGGTGAAGTGAACTGTAATTATGACGAGATCATTTGTCGACAAATGTGCCATCATAAAGCGATCACCATTCATGGCGACAATGTGTTGCTATTCCAGGAAACCGTCGGGGATATTGTGGAACGTTTGTAGTGGTGAAGGTCTGCTGGAAAGATGTATGAACAGCAATAATGTTGGCGTGTGGGCTGTGGATCGTTGGTGATTAGTTTCTGTCCTCCATGCGCAGGTTCAAGGCTCCAAAAACATTTTCAACTTTTAGTTCACAAAACAATACTTTGCAAATGGGTACATTAATTTGTCGCAATATTTAGAAGCAGCTTTTCTGTTTTCTTTTTACCGAAATGTTTAAATATGAAGGTTTCATACTGGATAGAGCCGCTCCACATGATCAAAAGCTGACATTACTCTGCCGCGTTGACCCAGTACTGCAATAAAACCAGGGTGGAGGTTCCTGTCGCCTACTCGGCTCATTTCCGCTGCTCCTACAATTAGCCAGACTCTACGGCTTTTTTTATTTTTATTTTTAAGGGTATGAAATGTAGTTTTTTTGCATGCAACAATTAAAGGGAATATACTCATTTGAACATGCTTTGCAAGGTAACAGAACATTGTAAACTTCAACGAAAGGTACATATGAGGCTGTGTGGCAATTAACTACAGATTGTTGTAATTTAGTCTAAACTGAAAACATCCAGTGTGTTTGTAGTCGTTTTATGTGTGCCTTTTTGTCGGATCTCTCTCTTTTCCATCTGCCCCAACATTGGGTTTGTGGGTCTTTTCAACATAAAGGTTTGACAAAATCTGCTGCGCCACGTATACAAATAATTTCCATTTTTGATCATGCAACCTTGCGTGTAGATGCTGCATAGAACGATCAGTATTTGTGTTTTGCACTTTCAAAGCAGTCTCAAAAAGAAATCGCCCGCTTGAGGTTGGGCGGAAAGTAAAAAGAAATAAATAACTGACGAGGTATTTTATGCTATCAATAGGAATTATAAGGAATAATATGACTTTGAAGAGCTTTTCTAAAAAGGTTGATAAATCTATATATATTCATGAAGTACCTCATAAGCCTGATATATGCTGCATTGACTTTTTTTCTCCGTAGTGTACTTCATATTGTCCAATGCATTTTTAATTTTCCCCTTTTGGGAGGTTTGAATGTCACTACAGGCTGTGCACACGCCACAACCAGTAAATCTGACAGTTCTGTCGTAACAAAGGAGTACGTTACACTTTGTGGCCAAATGATGTGTCATTCATGCATTTTCTTGCGCAAATCTCAACCGAATATGTTCTCGCTTGTCGCCACGTCATATTTCTGTGCTCTGTCTTTCTTTGTTATATATTTTCGGTGTAGCCAAAAAAATAAAATCGGGTTTAGTTGACGAAGAGTCGACGCTCACGAAGCATCCTGCGAGGCTCTGTGGTCGAACACGACTGTTGACTCAGGTATTGTCGCGAAAGGGCTGTATCTGCTTCCTGTGTCCCCGCCCCCTGCACCGTTGTCTTAAAAATAGCCTTAGATCTACGCGTGAGGTTCCTATTTGGCCTTAAAGTTGAACAAATTATGCACTTCAATTCCACAGACTTGATGGAGAGCTTGATTCCCATTCAGACACAATTTTCCGAAGAGTTTGCGTCTCATTGCCGTGTTATCTACCTCCTATGAATGTAGGGGCTGTCCTGGAGTTGTAGTCAACTCATTCAAGGAAAACAGACAATCATCTGTAGTTTGTTGAAAATAAATAAAACATATTCTTCTATTCATTCATATATAAAACTGATTCCAGGACACTCCAGTTTTCTTCTTTTTTTTTTACCCCCTCCTCCCCTTTGGCCATTTTTTTATTTTTTACAGTGTATACATGCTTTCCCCCCCTTGTAAGCCATGATGGAGAAGCAAAGTGACCAAAGTCTCTTGGCAAAGGCCCTGCACAGCTGTGTGAATTCAAACCTCCCTTCATTTGTGTCATTTTGAGCTCAGTTTTGAGTTTTTTTACTTTTCCTCTTTCTCTCTCTCTCCTCCCTTATTTAAACCACGACATGCCAAAACTGAATTTGCTGTCATTCCTGTTCTGGTGAGGGTCTTTATGTTGCTGATTTAAATTGTTCACATCCACTGCTAAGCTCCTCGTTTCTTGTTGTAAAGGTGTAAGCTTTGATTTCTATTTTACATTTCCTTATTTTTGTTAACAATAATGCTTACAGAACACAAGATATGCTGTAAACCCTGTTAGGACATAATGTGAATACGTATCACTTAATATAGTTCACTCTTTGGCTTGACTGTAAGTTGCGTTAATTAATAAAAATGTTTTAAGTTTTTCTGTGACTCTTTTGTTCCATAATTTGATGTTTTAACTTGTTTGGGCGGTAGACCTTTTGACTTGTCATAGTAAGATGACGATGGCTCTGTTACAGTCAAGTGACCCAGTCGGTCACAACTGCAACACGACAATACCAGAATCATGAAACGAGCAGTTAAATAAAATTCAATCCTTACTCATTTTGTTATTCACACCTCTACTTTTACTGCTGCGAATTAGTAAAAGAACAAGTAAATTGTTTTTGTATTAATAAATTATAATTGAGTCCATCACAACTACATTTCTCTGTTCAATGTAAATCACAATGTTTTTGTATTTTTCATTCGTTTGATTGTCTACATGTCCAAGTTACTGCATGTGAGCATGTTCTCAGATGCTGAAGGTTTTCAAATACTCATGACCTTTGCTCCTATAATAATATTTGACAATATTAGATGTAGGATGTCATGTATTTGCAAACTTTTGGTACTTATTAATACACACATTTTAGTTTAGGCGATTAGATGTTTCATGTCACCTTTTGCTATTAATTTGTCTTGTGAGGTATATATTAAAATACTATACACTTATTTAAAAATTAAACTTTTGTGAGGTTTATTAAAGTTTATTCGTCATAAATTAGCTGAAATAAATGTAGAAATCTGTTGACAAAGGGGTTGAGTTGACACTTTTTAAAACATGACACAGATTGAGAGATCATTTATGAGAATATTCATGTGGTCATTTATTAGGGTTTTAAATGTATTTTCCTGAAGTCCAAGACGGGTTTTAGAACAAACTCATTTTTAATTGTCACGAGTCAAATAGCCAGACCTTTTTTAATATTTTAACCGGTTTGGGAAATAGTTTAGAACTTACAATAGTGTTTTACACCCTACATTTCCCATCTAGTGTTGTATAATAAATCATACATCTGCAAAGCCCTGCAGTTGAAATACCAATCACATCTAACAAAAGGGTGCATTTCAAACTTTATTTGGAGTATGATTAGGACTTTGGCATACTGCAACACTTAAGAGTAGGACCATAAGGAGGGAGTCGGTTTGTGCCACATTCACATATAGAAAACATTAACAAATTGGCTTATGTAGACAGCAAAGATGAGGGGGTCAGTGACGACGTAGATGGTCATACGTCCGACAGGGTAATTAAAAACAAACCGATGGCTCAAGTGTGACCAAACACGACAACCTACACGTATAAATCACCACGATGATGAAAAACTAGTATAAGAAAACATAACTAGACAAAATGAACAGTGTTTGATCTTGAAGAACATAAAGTTTTTTCTTTTACATACTAGAGGATTTGTGCGCATACAGGCATTTTTTTTATTTCATGTCTGCCCAGTTATTCCAGTGGAGGACACTGATAAAGGTGTTTAGGGCCGGCTACATTAAAAACACTAAAGGATTAAGTTGTTTGGACGTGAAAATAAAACAGGTACACAGGTTGCTCAGGCGGGGCAATGATGTGCGACACTGACACGGGTTTCTTGGACAATGACTGCTCAAAATGATCTTCTCATCCATCTCCTTCACTTGTCTTCAAATCGGAGCGTGGATGGAGATCCCGAATCCTGGATGTTCATCAACACAGACTGACGAATGAAATCAAGGGAAACGACTACAAAATAAGAAGTGTGACTACAACAATAAATTAATGCAAAAATATGGCCCGGGTACGTGACCAGATTTCTTTGTCTCATTCTCAATGGAATTCCACATTGAATAGAAAGATCTTTCATAAAAAGTTATAAAATAAATAAGCACTCTTTCCCTTTGAGTTTTGAGTAGAAAAAAAGTTGCACGGCGTGCAGGCCCAAGAGGAGAAAGAGCAATACGACTTTTTTTTTTTTTTTTTAAACTATGTTATTTTGCAGAAGTAACTCTGCCTTCTTCTCCTCTTCTTTGGCCTTTGTGGTCACAGACATGCTGGTGGGTCAGTGTGACCCGCTCAGAGTGGTCAGTGGAGCCGGTCCTCAGTAAACCCAGTTCACCGGGACCCACTGGGGTTCACTGCACAGTTTATCCACGCCGGCATGTAATGTCTCGAAGGCCTTGTCCAGGTTGTCGTTGGCGATGGTCAGGTCAAAGTAGTGGCCGTAAGCCCTCTGGATCCGAGCACTCTCATCCACCGTCTTCCTCAGGTCCACGTCCTGCCGACACACAGAGGAGACATATGCATGCTACCGGAGACACCCTGCACACGCCGGAACAACTGAGTAATGGAGGAATCCATGACCTGGTGGGCAAATAAAGGGAGACTGCCGAGTATTTGATTGGACTTACTCTCTAGAAGAAAGAAAAACCGCCACGATCATTATTTTGTCTCACGAGTGTCCGGATGTCTGATGAAGTAGCGTCTACTTGTTCAGTTATACACTACTTTATACTTTTCAGTAAAAGAAAAGAAAAGTAAAACATTTAATACTAAAATAATGATTTTGTTTTTTATTAGTTAAACTACCCAACAATATTAGAAGTGAGCCCCATCTCAACAAAATAAAAACGTGAATATCCACGTTAATATATCGGTAATAATGGTCCAATTATATAGATAGATAGATAAATAGATATTTTATTAATCTCCAAAGGGAATTTTGTTGTCCAACACTTTACAAACAGCGGTACCCTAAAAAGGTCAAAGTTTCAATATAACTTAATTTGTTTTATTTTAATGAAACTTGAAATGTCCAACTGTTTGTGTGTTTACAGTGTGTTAAAGTTCACTTCATTAGGATGCCTCACAGTCACCCCCTCATGGGGGAATGGATGTGAATAATCAGGCGTTAACAGCTCAGATTTTCTTTTTTGGGAGGCTCACTGTGGGTAATGTGAATATGAAGTGCATGGGAGTTGTTCTCCTACCGTGAGTTGCTTAGTGGTGATGCCTGCGTCCACCACAGCTTTGTGCATGGCCTTGAGAGTGTCAAAATCTGGCGCTGCAATGAACACCACGTAAGGCATGAACTCCGCTGTTTTCAGTACTTTCAGAGCCTGAGGAGAGACGCAGGAGGCAACATTACAGATATACAATCCTGGAACACTGAGCAGATTTCATTTCAAAATATTTCTCATTCCCTACTCGACCTCAGGTCCTTTCTTCATGTGTCAAAAACACCTGATTTTGCTGCTCAGGTTTTTCTCTGAGAGAACCCTCAACGCTTTAAATTTTGTATTCCCCTTTCTAAACCTCCTGTTACCTGTGGGTTGACATCCAGGATGCAGGTGCGTCCTGTGCCCACCACCTCGTGGATGGATTCGATCTTGGTGCCGTACAGGTTACCGTCGTACTCGCCGTGCTCCAGGAACCGGCCGGCCTTCACGTCCACCTCCATCTCTGTCCTTGAAGTGAAGTGGTAGGAATTGCCATCCAGCTCATCATCACGGGGCCGCCGTGAAGTGTCTAAGAACGTGTTGTTTGTTAAAATTGAATAATTATTTTTGGGTGTATATATAAATGGTCAAAACCCAGGCATGGCTTACAGGGCATAGTGGTGCCGAAGCGTGTGGGCTGGAGGACCATCAGTCGATTCTTCAGGCTGCGTCGACCCACGCCCTGAGCACCAATCAGAACCAGCGTCTTTCTCTGGAACGCCGGGACCTTCGCCACTTCCTCATAGATCTGCAGCTCATGTCTGTCAAACTCTGTTTAAACACAGGCACCATTATTAGCCAACGCAAGAAGGAGATACTAAAAATGGCAGATAAAAAAGTAGCATACAAGGTCTTCTAACCTGCATTCTTGGCTGTCAGGTACATCATTTTCTTCTTCTTTTTTCCAGCTATGGTCCCACAAAGGATCCCTACAAAACAAGACAGAATATGCTATTACATCATTTGGCCAGACGGGGGCAGGCATGGAGCATTACAAGTGTTGGAAACACTAGGCCATAAATCAGTTTTCAGTGGTAAAAGCAATAAAGAGGTGACAGAAGTCTGACAGAAAGCCAGTTGATGGGCTTTAGGCCAATCCATATTTTCAACATCAGGATTGCTTCAGAGGGAGACGGGGAAACTTTTGGATGTTTTTGCTCCCCACTAAAGCACCATTCAGTGTTTATTCAAAAAGGTCAGGTATCAACACCACTGAGAAACACATCACTAACATACCTGATCCTTCAAAGTCTCGTGGGACAAAAGCTTTCCTCTTCTCTTCCAAGAACTGACTGGGTATCAGTCCCGTAGCTCCAGCGACCACATGGCACGCCTGGCACGGATTACAGATTAGTTCAGTTAAGTCTTGAGATCTTTACGTCACTGATTTTAATTGACAGACACTAAAAAGGAAATAAATGGAGGCAAGCTCACCTGCCACCAGTTAGGATCCTCTCTGTTGACAATCTGTAGGATGTCGCCTTTCTTGAAAGTCATCCCCGCCTCTCGGCAAGGGATCAAGTTGTCATTTGCTGGGTCGTAGTCAAAGTATGGGCGCACATACACCTGTGACGAACACAAGCAGTTTGGAATTTTTGTGGGACTTCATTTACACTCATTGGTTGGCTTAGAAATAAAAAAAGGTTTGTAGACAAAACAGTGACATACACAAAAAAACTGAAAAATTAAGAGACTCGAGCTCATCACGCTGACACAGTAACTGTGGCTCATTCACACCCATTACGTCCAACACTGCACCCAACACAGCTGTTCACGCTGCGCCAGCAGTGGAGGCTTTTGCCAGGAAGAGTAAGTGCTCTGGCTGATGTATCCAATTAAACAGCAGCCAGAGGAAGCAATAAAACAAGCCAGTAAAATACACTGTGCAGCCGACCTTAGCCATAGTGCAGAATGTGATTTTGCATTATGTCTTATTCAGTTTTACTGCTATTCATTCAATTCAAGCACGATACGTATTTCCAAGTGCATGTCTTAATTCTTGAGGATGCGCAATGTCTCTTGATACTCAAGAGCCGCAATTGGTCGACAAATCTGTGGCGCACGTATGAGGAAAAACATCTAAAATTATCTAAAATTACTGTACTTTCCATATGAGGGAGCATGAGCTCACAGGAAGCATGCGTGTGTGTGCCAAAGACAGAAACAGCTAGTGTGACCCAGATAGCATGTGGAGTGTTATTAATAGGGCTCCCAGGGTTCACATTCCTGCGCAGGGGATTGTGGGAGGGCAGAAAAACAGATCACAAGCCCTGTATCACTGGCCAACATCTGCCAGTCGCTACATTAGTGTACATGCTTGTGTTTACATTATAATCTTGTTTCAGATTCCTGTGTGTTTACCTGAGGAGGTGCGGGAGCGTCTCGATAGCTCGGGAGTATTTTCAGTGTGATCCCTCCGCTGCAGTCTTTGAGCATCTCCTGCAGCTCCGTCGGGTTGTTGCCGACGTCCTTCCCGTTCACTTCCTTTATAATGTCGCCCACGTGGAGCAGACCCTGTCTGTCAATCATGCCGCCATGAAGGATTCTCGCAATGACGAGGTCTTCTTTCTCCACACGAAATGTCACGCCCTGAGAGGGAGAAGATAGCAGGGTGATGTGTATCGTCTGACTTTAGCATGCACCCTGCATCACACGTCTTCACCCACAATCAAACTGACATCTACTCAGACATACATACATACATGCATGCATCTTAGTGATTCACTTGGTCATTCATGTACTCAACCACTCCCCTCCAGCAGTATCCACACGCACACACATAAGCAGATACACTCAGGCGGTGTTTCGCTGCTCACCAGTGGCTCCCCGGCCTTCTTTCGGATGCCAATCATGCGCACAGCATCTGCCTGCATCAGAGCGCTGTTCACCGCCGCATCATTGGTCATCTCAGTCGGGGGCGGGACTTCGTAGCACTTAGAAGCCACCATGTCGTGCGCCTCCAAAAGAGACTGGAAGAACAAGAGGAGGACACATTGAGAGGGAGAGAGTAATGATAAAAGAAGAAAATGCAAATTCTTCCTACTTTTTTTTTTTTTTACTAATAAAAAGTTAATTTGCCATAAAACCCACAATTGTTCAACTCGACACACTCAGTGGTTTTGCTGCAGCGGCATTACTTCTTCTGGGCAAACTTTAGGAAGATACTGCTGAGTAAATAACATTATGGAGCCAGTTTGCAAACTTTATGATCGTTTTCTTCTTACGTGACTGTTATGTTATGTTTTAGAATTATCCTGTAAATGTTACACGGAGTGAATATAATTTCACAAATGTTACATAATGCTTGCTGTAAAACAATTTAAAAAAAACTGCAACTTTATATCATAAAGCAAAATTAGATAATTGTTATACAAGGTAGAATATGTGGACGTATGGTTGATGACACAGAGTCAACTCAAAGGCAGACAGAAGAGCAGAAGCTTTTACCAACACTGACTTACTGTCTAATTTGCAACGCTGCAGCTTCTGTAACAGTTTGTTCATTATGTGTCTTCTGGGTTTGATTTCCAAAAAATAAATAAATAAATAAATACATGTAAACCCTAAGCGGTTTAAACACTCAACTAAACCCCTAAATAGTCGCAAAAAAACAATCATCTAATGGCTCAAATCCCAAATATGGATTACAAATCTAATCAATTAATTCTTGGTTTGCTGACTATCCAACCACAAACTTTCATCCAAGCCTACTTTTTAAGATTCTAACAGCACTTCTTTTAAAATATATTTTAAGACAAAGAGGGAATTTATTGGTGAAGAAAACAAGTCCGTAAACTCACCCTGTGTATTTGATGTAATAATTGTTACTCTCATTCTCTCTCTTTTCTTCCCAACTCGTCTCTCCCTCCTGCTCTATCTCTCTACTCTCAGTAGGTCAACAGGGTCTTATCCTTCAGCTTACAACAGAAAGGGCTCTGATTGGTGCAAAAGCTTTGCTGTGCTCATAAGTCTGAGTCCTATTGGTCGAGCCTGTGTAAAGCCCCTGGTAGGTCTAAGGATAAAGGTTAATGTTCTATTGATGCACGAGGACCGGATCCAAAAAATCAGCTCTGTGCTACTGTAGCTACAGTCAAAACATTACGACTCTAGGATGAGCTTTATAGTCACCCTGCTATAAACTTTTGAACTAAACTATATCAAGAATAATCTCTTCTTCATACACACAGTGACAGAATACAGAATTCTGGCATTAATTACATATTTATTTTCAAAGCATCATTTGAAAGCGTTTTTTTTTAAAGGTGTTGACTGTGAAGAAGTTACAAACATGTTGTGTAAAAAGTGGTTCAAACAGTCTCTTCTGCCACCTGTATATGACTTCAAAAAACTCAATATTCAATCCACAAGCAGGTCAATTACTTCCATAAATCATGTCTGTTAGACCTTTACCTGCGTGTGTGAGTGATTGAGTGTTTGTCTCACCTGGAAATGCGGCTCCTTGAGGATCCTGGTCAGTTCGGCCGCGCTGTCGTCTTTCAACGTGAGATTGTTGATGTCGCCCAGAATATCCGTCACTAACTCTACATTGTTGTCCTGCACCGCCTCCAGCTTCACTTCCTCCAGCTGTTCGTGAGCCTAGGAGAGACAGAGAGGCTCAGCGAGGGTCGATGGGAAGAGACTGTGGCAGTGTTTTGACTCTCTGATGCTCTCTGTGTATGATGTTGAAACTGAATTTTGTTGTGCAGCAGTTGGGATCACTGATCATATTGGATTCTACATACAGGTAAGAGCAAATTGACTTTGGGATTACTTTGCTCTGTGCGCAAGCCATCTGCCTTGTGTAACAACTTTCAAAGTCAAAGTAGTATCAATGAACGTTTAGTCATAAACCGAATGGTGGAAAAAGACAACAGCTGCCCTCTCATTGAACTCAGTGCTCACGGAGCATGTGTGTTAGAGCAAACCATTTGTGTAAAGCTGTAGCGACACGTTAAACATAAAGGCCCAGCATGCGTTTGTGCAATCTCTCTGTGTGCAGATGCAATGAGCACCCCGTTAGTCAAAACCTTAGTGTACTTCAGCGCCTCAGCCACAGCAAGCAAAGCACTGCTAAGAGCAGAGTGGGGGCGAGGTGGGGCGAGGAGGTGGCTAGCGGTTAGTCCGCTCACAGCTGCTCACCCTGAGCTATGTGTGTGTGCTACCTTAGCCAGGGAGCGTACAGTGGGACTTTCCATGATGCCGCGCAGGAAGAGCAGGTCGATGTCTTTGGCGCCCGTGGAGTTGGAGGTGGGCAGCTCACCCAGAGTATCTAACACCTGCTGCATGGCTGGATGGACGGGTTGAGAGATAAGAAAAATACAGACGGAGACAAAGGGAAACAGAGATAAGGACAGTTAGCGAGGCGTGAAAGTCATACAAAGCATAAACACACACACAAGATCATATATTTACTTATGAATATCCGCCCCAAGCTCTATCTTTCATGTTTCTAAGTTAATGTAAAATGATGCCAAAATGCTTCAAATTAAGAGTATAAATTGTATAAATATGACATAATGATGTTGACACCGTGGCTATGTTTGAAGCCCATTTGCTCTCTTAATACAGAGTTCTGTACACACAGATATGCACAGCCTGGTCCCCAAAAACAGAAAATAAAAAGCTTGATCTAGAGTTACAATAAGTCTGCTCCATTCAGGAAGAACACATATGTTCAGTTTGTACCTGCTCATACTCCACATGCTCCCTCATATAATTCAAACAGTATCTGCCGCGGACAAAAACTTCAGGATTAAAATGTTCTGAGAAAGAATCGCAACAAACTCTGCTGAGCCTTGTAGTCTGTGCACACAAAGAGGTGTGGACCGTCGGTAACCGGCAGCTGACGCCCTAATGCCGGTGTCCCAAGGCCCACATAAGCCCATTTAAGACACTTAAAGACATGGGAACGTGCTGTGTGTCTCTGTGTCATCATACCCTCATGCGGGTAGTGAATATGTCCAGTGAGCGCGTGTTGGTTCACTCTATGATTATGACTCTATGATTCTCATCTTTAACCTTGACTCATGTTCTGTGTCATGAAGTGACACACACTCACGCAATACTTTGTCACAAAAAAAAGGAAATGCACAATTGTCGTATGCCGTTTCTTACAAGTACTTTTAAAATGTTATTCAATGTCCCTTTTTATAAAACGCATGTGTGAATTTACTACATCCTTTCATATAAATCTTATACAGTCAGTCGGAAAATGTAAGACATCATACAAAACTATGAATTGAATGTGTTTTTTGTAAGGATACAATCAGAATCATGACAAACATAATGTCACATGATCAATTCACATATGTGTTTTGGACATACCGTAGACTGAATATGACTGTTTATGAAAATATGAATTTAACATGTTGTTTTAAGGGTTGAGTAGCATTCTTCATATAACTGCTATTAGACTTTATAATAAATCCCCTCTGGTCAGATCCTCCATCAATTGATTCAACGTCAACAGCCATTGCACCGCTTTGTTGTTTGTTAGTCACTGTTCATACTTATATACACTTCATACACATCATATACACTGCATGTACTTTCCTATAATTTCCTAAATGAATGTGCCCTGCTAATTTTTGTAAATATAGAGTATTTTCATTCCGATATTTGTTCTATGTAACCTTGCTTGCTACTTTCCCTTTGGGGATCAATAACGTTTACATCTATCTAAATGTATTTCTGTATTTCGGATAGAGTCTCATTTCAAGTTGTATTGTTTTCTTGGACCACAGAAATTGTCCCTTTAGTTAAACTACAGCTCGACAGTGTCATGCTCAATCATCCATCATACGCACAAACGCCAAACAGTTGTATGATTCAGAAGGAGGAAAGGGAGACTCATGAAAATGCAATTTACCTCACAAAGCAGCGAAGACCTGTGACTTGAGAACCACTGAACAAAGACGGGACTGCATAAACACAAGGCTCCATGCAAAAACAAACTTTTAATATTCATGGTCCTCTTAAAGAAGGACAAAAAGGGGAGGGAGGTTAAAAACTGCACTGCAGGCTGTTCAACCTGTATATCCGTAAAGCAATAGCTTTACTGCATGACGGCACAGGAGCACAATCTAAAACTAAAGTCAGATGTGTAGGATGTGTGAGCAGAATATTCAGTACCTGTGGGGACCTGTGGGAGTAAAGTTTACTACAATTGCAGCTCTGCTCTGATAGAGATGTGCAGATGTGTTTACATAGTAAACACATCTGCACACTAATGTGCAAACACATAAACAAGTATTAAGCCACCAGCTTGACTGCACAACTCTCATTCCATCACACTTACAAAAAGCCACTGGAAGACCTCCTGAAATGTATAGCAATTAATATGTTTCATCATTTTTAAAAGATGCATCAAATTGACCGTACTTACATTCTTGAACTAATTTGACTGCAAAATCTAAAAAAAATACAGCTAGATCTTGAGTTGTTGTGCTCTTTGAGTCGACCTTCGCCCACTTGGTCAGCTCACTGTGTCACTGTGTCCTCGACCACAGGAATGTTTGCTCATCCCAGCCCGTCCACAGCCCCCCACCACGTGCACTTGTGTCTATATTACTCAACCTAACGGCAACTCTAAGATGCTTTTCTATCCTGTGAGAGATTGGAGATAAACTAAAGCCTTCTACCTAAAGTCTCTATAATCCAATAAAATATGGCATGAAGATACAACAAGCTACGATCTTCTAATTTAGCCTGGCCTGAAGAAGTTGTAAAATCTAAGAGATTACAGCAGTAAGCAGAGTGTTTTTTTGTTTTGTTTAACCCCAGCTGGTTTATTCCTCTATATACAATGAATAATCCTCCTTACATGTGCTTAATTCTTCCCTCTGTGGTACTTTGGTCGGTCTGGAGTCTCTAACCATCTAACTACTGCCTCTACATGTACACCAACCAGCATTGTGTGCTGTGAATGCAGAGCCTCCTGCTTCATCATTCTCAACTCTGGATCTCAGAAAATACGAGACAAGATGGAGATCAGAGGGGCACTTTGACTGGTACACAAGTATTGTCAACCAAAACAAATTACATTTAACTGTGGGTTTTCTTCTAGTAATGCAGGTTTAGAACTGAACAGGGAAAAGAGGCAACTCTCAAGCAGTGACTCCAACCAGAAGTACGAGCAGTTGCTAGAAGATGTGCGGAAATACGTTGGACACGCGAAACTAACTTTGATTATATATCTTGATTAGCAAGTAATCCCACTGTGAATGAGCTGTAACACTAGAACACTACCTGTTGCAATTAAAAGTGCATGAAAACTAGCTGACTAGTTAGCGAGGTCTATACACAGGTCTATACAGTTCGCTAAAAGTAGTGAATAAACAGTTAACATTTTAGCAGAGATAATGGTTAAACGGTTGAAATGATAAGCTCATAGATTATAGGTTGACTTATCTGACGTGAATGCATGAGTGGTTTGAATAGATAGCTCGTAACTAAACATTTGTTCATTCGTTTAGCTAAACATTTGACGTGAGCTAAAAGAAATGGGTCAAGTTGTTGGCTAAAACTCAATGATCATGAATAAACACATACTAGGGACCTAAATGGTTAAAATGACTAAGACTCTGCCCGTCGTAGTAGTACAAATGCAACCTTTAACATAGACGGTTTAATTCAATAAATATATTGTTTTGTAACATCTTATTATGACGAAGGGGTACTCAAACTCTTCTGTGGGGATACATGGGACAATTTTGGGAGTTTGGGAACCAGTGCAAAGGATTATCTAATCTACATTCAAAAGATAAAACGGAAAATGGCATTCTGAAGGAGTTACTTGACAAACTGCACTGCCCTCTATCGATCCCTCAAAGACAAAATCAAAGACTACAGTATCTCCCCCCTCCCGGGTGACACCTCTCCCCTCCTCCTTTCCTCACCTCCAGATGTTTCTGCTTCCTGGGTGGACTGCACTGCTGGGGGGCCCTCCACGCCAAGCTGTCCCGGGGGCGTCACCTCCTCCTGCTCCTCCTCCCGTACCCCATTGGGACAGGCGTCCTCCATAGCTGTGACCATCGCCAAGACCTCCTTCTTCCTTTCTGCTGCCACAAGTATGCTAAGGCTAACCACTAGTAAACCGCCCGTAGTTGTGCAACTATGTCTTCTGTCCTCCAATCGTCTTGTCTGGCACTGCTGACCCACTAAACTCGCAAAAACAGAGAAAGAGAGAGAGAGAGAGAGAGAGAGAGAGAGAGAGAGAGAGAGAGAGAAAGAGAGAGAGGGGGGGGGGGGGGGGGGGGGTTGAGGAGAGAGAATGAGAGGAGCAAAGAGATCGTCAAGAGAGTGGGATTAAGATAAAGGTACCTGAAGAGACAAGCAGGGAAAGAGGAGTGGATAGAATGAGGAGAGATGAGGGGGAGAAATTTAAAGAGGGAAGAGGCCAATGTGAAGATAAATTCAGATTGTAAGCTGTGAAAAGAGATGGAGAGAGGTAGAAGGCTGGATAGCAAACACAGATGTGCACATATGTTCAATTCTTGTCAGTCCCCTCCCTCCACTCTGGCTTTAATACCTTCCCTTCCTAACCATCAACCCCCCTCCTGTTGATAACACACACACACACATAATCCCACAATCCTCTCCTGCTGTTAAAGGCTTGCTTGAGTACCCCTCCTCTTGTTGCCCCGACCCAACCCAAAATGTTGTTGCCCCACTTGTCTAGACTGGGACACACACACACACACACACACACACACACACACACACACACACACACACACACACACACACACACACACACACACACACACACACACACACACACACACACACACACACACACACACACACACACCAGTTGAATGTGTCATTATGTAAGTAATCTTACATAAGTGTTACTGAAGGGGGCCTGACCCCACATTCCCTTTCTTTTCCTCCTTCTTTCTCTCATTCACGGTTCGGACACCCCGCTGCAGCAATGTGCAGGAACTCTCAGCGTGTGCAGATTACGCTCATACGTATTCCCTCAGCAGTCGTCCACCTACTCAACACAGCATGTGTCGCCCTAATGGGAAGTTTTTTTCTTCCTCTCATGTTTCTACTCCTTCTCTACGTTGCATCTCGCTAAATCAGTGAGCGAATGTGCTGACTGGATTATGAACATGTTGGGGCTTCCATTTAACAATTCAAGATGCTGCATGATTTAGCCTAAATACTTTTGGGGAAGCTCGTTTCTTAGTAGGACCCTTGTTATCTATATACACACATTTTACACCTCTTTTCATGTATTTGTTCAGTGTGGCTGCTGGAATTTATATTACTGTGTAAATACATTGAGAAGGATTTTGAATGCTGAATGCAGTACGCTAACCTGCAAATGTTTACCAAGTATATCGTCAACCATGTTGCCTATCCTAGTGTAGCATGTTAACATGCTATTATTTGAACATTACAGTAGAGCTGAAGTTGATGGGGCTATCATTAGTATTACTGGTATTTGTAATGAACCAAACATTAGACGAATAAAAGTTTGGCCCCGGTGGTTGCGCTAGATTACAAATCAGAAGATTATTACAATTATTACAATTCATCTGGTGAATGTATGACATTTAGTGCCAATCCATGCAGTAGATGTTGTTACATTTCTTTTGATAAGTTAGATCTTTGACGCTAGATAAATTAGTGGCGCTAATTAAAATGACACCAAATAATATTACCAAATTCTTTGGCATTTATTCTCCGGGGACAACTAATGACTGTAGAAAAAATTGAATGGCAATCAATCCTTTACTTGTTGAGCTAATTCAGTTCTCAACCAAAATGATTGGCTGACAAACTGAAAGCCTGAAGTGCCATCCTTGAGCTGCACCAGTATAGCTAAGAAGAAGCCAGTGCTAACACCAGTGTTACATTAATACATTGTAACATAAATCAGCAGAATTTTTCGGGGTTGATCTTGCAAATAGCAAGGAAATAGCGAGGCTGTCACGATGTAGTGGAAACACAAAAGAGTCAGCTAATACATCCCAGTGTTTAGAGTCACCCAGAACAGGCCCCTCCCACAGCAACACAGCTGTGCAAGTAGCAGATCTGTAGGCTTTAATCCGCCCCGCCTCTCCCCCCAACCCATCCTCAACATGACCAGTCAACCCTTCCCCCAATCCGCAACATGGGATTTTAATCCGGCCACGAAAGCACGGGATTACAGGATCTCTCTCTCCTTCTCTCACCATATCCAGTGTCCAAACATCTCTACACCGCCAACAGTTTGATACACTGCCTGGCTTGGTGATGTTTGCTAACCACTGCCTCTGACTCCAGAGTGAAAGAAGAATTTCCCTTTGGACATTGATGTGGTGTTACAGCATATTTCTGTTAGTTGAGATTAAGAGCCACAGGACAAAATGCCGTTCAGAGTTCGTTGATCACACGCATGAGTTTCTTCTAAAATGTCTGCCTTAATGTTTCTCTTTAGAAAATAGTTAGATAAGACCGACAGCTGAGTTCACATGAGGCAGAACAGCTGTGTTGTTTTCTCCAAAACAAAGCATCTTGGGAAGTTAACATAGACTTTAAGAAAATAACTGACTACCAAGCTCCAAGACTATAATGAGCGAAATAAAACTGCGCTGTTTGATTAAAATAAATGAATTACTTAGCAATAAGTCAAGTTTTGTATTTGTAAGGCAGGAGGCAAGAGTAAGAAAGATGTACCCTTGATCAAACTTGAATATTTATCAGCATGTGGAGACTCATCTGACAAATATTATACACTATTATACACTGCAGGGACAAAAATGTAATGGTACAGAAAAATGGCCTGTCTGCCGGCATAATTAGGTGAGATTCATAGGCAGTAAAGTTGATGTACAGATCTGTGTGATAATTCAATTTCAGTTTTAGAATAACATTATCATGGCTCTTTAAATACAGAGAAAGTATTTACTGTGAACTACAAGGACATTTTTTTTTACGAGCATGATCAGCACATCCTTGGTTTTGAGACAGGCAGTCCTTCAACTGATCTGACAAAATCATGTAAGCATGCAGAGAGCTTGTTCCTAAACATCTCCAGAGAGTCAGTACTGAGAGAGAGGAGGAAGTTGTTTTTACCTGCGCCAGTCGGTGGAGCCCAACCGCCGTCCTACTGGCTGCTCATCAGTCAACTGTGAAGATCTGAAGAGATGGAGAGACGTCGTTTATCCTTATGAGATACAAATATTTCAGTCCTACACACAAGTTTTCATCATTCCTCAAACGTGTACACACACACACACACACACACACACACGGAATGACTCTCTTTTTTTCTGGTAGATTATCTGTTTCATCTATCTTTGTCATTTCCTGCAAGAGAGGAGTCTCCTCTACAGACTGAGTCGGTTCGGTGTGACGCACAGAGTCATCGAGGATTCATTGTCCTCAGCTATTCGAGGAAGCCTGCATGATAAGCTGGCACTGTGCCGTCAACGTAGTAAATGACCACTATTCTCTGAAAGTGATGACAAAGCAGTATCCATTCATTACCAGAAAGACTCGGTTCTCCCTTTAACTTTTAGACACTGGCATACACTTATTCTATTTGTCATGTAGAACAATACCTGTATATTGGAGGATCAATATCATTAGCTGAGTCATTGATGTCTGCATCATTGTAGGTGTTGGCTGATAAACAGATATGGTGGGTAAACAACAACAACAAATAGTCATCCCTACATTGTAAAGTTCTATCAAATCAGCCAGGCCAACATATCAATCAATATTATTTTATTGAAGATATATTGCTACTGTACATGTTGCTCCATAAGTAATGTTAATAATAAGATGTCAAAGAGAAATCTAAACTAAATTTGAGACAATTGAGAAACAGTCTTAGTGTGTCCACCACAGACCAAAAACAAGTCAAATTGGATTATCCTTCAATTTTAGGCTAACATGTAGGAAAGAGTCTGAAAGATGTTCAAAACCATGACGGGTTGTACGATGCACTGATCTATGACATTTGAGAAACTACGTCCTGATAAAAAAAAACATGAAAGAGAATCGAAAGCTTCAAAACAAGTGAGTAGAACCAGAGTTAAATTGTTCAGCTATTTTTAAAAGGCCAAGAATGAACTGGCAAGCTCATGTAATCAGAATGGGAATATTGGCATCTGCCCCAAAACCACAGTTTAGAAGGTCAGTTCCTCACTTCTTCTTCTCTGGTTTCTATTGATAAGTGACTGGCTGTGGATTAAAGGGACTCTAGTCCCCTACAACAACCCCGACCCCACTGTACGATGTTTAAAACATCATCCGTCTCCTAGAACTGCAAACTCTGGCATCTCTAAACCCATTCATGCTGCTCTGAACAGCCATCGTGAAACGGACCATTAAAGAAATGCAAGCCAGCAAAAAACAATGACATACTGTCATTGCAAATAACTGATGCCTACAATCACACACAAAACAATAGATTATCACTCTTAAACGCTTCGATTCCTTCATCCTCGTTCTCTTTTCTCTTGCTCTAAGAAGAACAGCACGGTGGCTGGAAAGATGGTCCTATAACAAAAGAATTCACAGGCTCTACCTGCTGACAAAAAGTGCATAAAAGCATCCACTGAATTTGCTACAGTTCATAATATGAATATGTATAAACCCTCAGACACACTCAGGAGTTTATTTCACCGTCCACCTTTTTCTCTACGCTCCTCTCTGTCATAACAACCCAGTGTCTGCAGGAAACGAGTTTACACAGTGATTACGGCACACAGGGGACAACTATTCAACACTGCTTCGCTATTATCCCATGCTGCTGGTTTCTTGGGTCTTTTCACCCCTCAAACTGGAGCTAATTATCGTATGAGAGAGAGAGAGAGATCGATTCATTACGCAACGCAGATTACAATCAGGCGCGGCACGAAGTGAAAGATATCCCTTGAAAGAATGTTAATGGAGGCAAAGCCACCAGTGCAATTCTTTACCAAATCCCTCGCACCATGGGGCTGGTCAAATAAAAGGCTAAAAAAGAGAGGGAGTGAAAAATCCTAGCAGTATAAGAAAGGAAAAGTCACAACTTGATTTTAGAGGAATAAATATAAATGGGCTGAGGGATTTGGAAGCCTCTCAGAGGAGTCGGAGCAGAGAGAAGAAGAAGAGATAAAAAGCACATTCGGAGTCATGAAAGGAGAATCCTCAAAGATCAGACGGAGATGTGGGAAAAGCTTCTCAGGTCTTGGGGGAGATGAGAGGAAACAGGTGAGAGAGAGAAAGGGAGGTGTGGTTGGTACACTTCTGTAACTGCCAGGTAACTCTAGTTCCTCGTTGCACCAAATTAATATGTTTGCATCTGAATGTCCATGAATGCTTTCTGAGAATTTGCTTTTGGAGAGTTTGCGTGTATATGTATACTATTTGCATGTGAAAGCTAGGTCATCTCAAGGACGAGGAACCGGGTTACAACACAATGGAATATTTCACTAGCCAAGTCGACCTTTTTCTCACTCATTTAAACTCTGAGCAGTGGAATCAGGGCTCCCCTGGTGCCCTTAAATCACTGTCACTGTAGACTGCTCTTTCCTCCTCATGGGACCGAAGGAATATTACAGGAAGTGGTCATTTTGCGATCTCGCCTGCCATTGGTTGGTGTGGGGAAAGGACCAGCCAACAAACGTCCTCTGGGTGCCCCCTGGTTGCCAAGCACTCAGATGATGGACGGCTCGTGGAAGCGGGATTATGGAAGGATCACAGGGTTTGTTTTTGTACAAAACATCTTTCCTGTCTCACACATGTAAACATGTGTGTGTGTGTGTGTGTGTGTGTGTGTGTGTGTCTGTGTGTGTGTGTGTGTGTGTGTGTGCACGCTATTAAAAGCACAGAGGGACATTCGCAGGCTGGTTTTAATTCCTCCTGTTCTAGTCACGCTAGCGGTGGGAAATCTCCCTCTACCTCAGAATCGGTGCCCAAATGAGCAGATTCTGTGAATTTAGAGTCAAGCCCTCGGGCATCCATCCTGGAGAAACCATTCAATCTGTGTCATATATATATATATTTTCTGTCCACCTCTATTCTCTGCCGGACAAAAACAAACTTTCCCTTCTGTGCACCACTGAGCCGGGGGCACAGGGCTCTGAGAGCAGCCGTCATTCTCAGTTCCTCTTGATGACTTGAGAATCACAAAAGAGGCCAGTGAGCTCCGTCCTGCCTGGGAGCTGCAGAAGTCCCTCCATTGGCTGACTCTGGGTGTCGCAAAGGGCAATCATTAAACTTCCCTGCTTCACCCTCTGCCTCCAGACCAACTCTATCTAGGTCACTCCATGTGTTAACACAGACACCCAATATGAGGATTACACTGCCACCCCCAAAATGGCCGTTTTAGCAGATTAATATCGGAATATTCACCATAACCATGTCCTCGGACCAGTTACCACCGTGTTATTGTGGCCGTTGATGCTGCCGTCTCCAGAAAGTTTATCAAGTCTGCTCAGTCTCTCCTAAGCTCTCCCAAATGATGAAAATGCAGCTTTAGCCACCTTTTCTGCTGATTCATGCTCCCTCAACTCCTCACCTGACGCTGCAATTTGAACAACCACAATTTGACACAAAGGCATCAGTTGTTGCGTAATCCGCGTCACCAAAAATGACCTCCTCGTCTGCGATATCGCAGCTTGCCGGGTGTTTGTGCTTTCAGATGATATAATTACACGGCTGTTCGTGGCTTGTCAAAACCCTTCTGCACCGAGACGCTCAGTGATCTTAATAATGAGCACCTCCTCCTGACATAATCTAACCCGTCACACGACTGCGCCTGCTTCCTCTCAGCCTCCTGTTACTGATCATTAGTATTAGGGTAAAGATGGGGAGGGGATTGGGGAGGGTGAAGTGATGCAACGGTACTTACCATGACTGCAAAGTTTAGAGAGATAGGAAAATTGATGTTGAATGGTGAAAATGTGTGAGAAGAGAGGAAGGAAGAGATAAGGAAAACAAATGAGTCTCAAATGATTATAATACAAGCTGGTGCTGAATTGGCTGAGACTTTGAGCCGCTTTCATCCTGCTCTTAAATAATCTCATCGGCAGATGACTTTTCTACAGAAATGAGGATGAATGTCTCACATACATCAGTATTTTGTCATCTTTATCAGTTGAGTGTTTATCGAAGCGTTTCATCACAGTTGCAACATTTCTGTTGTGATGAAAGACAAAAGGAGGTGTTTTTTGTGTAAAACAAAACAATGATGGATAATGTTCTTGTTAGTCTGCAGTGGCGTGCCTCTTAAGGCTTTTAATGATGGACAAAATCTGGTGAATCAGCACTAACGGCTGCAGCAGAAACTGGCAAAAACATTTGCCCTGCAGCAATTCCTTCACAAAGTTTCCTCTGAGATGTTCCTCTCTGCACAGGTTAGTAATTTTGTTGTGTACTTTCTTGCCAGAGATGCTATTTACTCGGCATACCTGCGATGAGGTTAGAAGTGGGTTAGCTGTTGGGTGTTGCAAGAAGAGTTGATTTTAAGGCGTGTAGAGCAATCCTGTTCTTCATGGCTTGTGTGAGTCACTCCAGTTTCTCGCTCAACCTCTCTCTCTTAACCCTTCTCTCGCTCCACCCCTTCCCTCCTTTTTCCTGTACCATCTCTCCCATAGCTGCATATTAATAATGGAAAAGAAGAAGCTTCTGAGCATTGGATTTGGTCTTTGAATGACTCACTGACTATGTTCAAACATTGGGAGCATGCGATTTACTTGCAATTCATGTTTTCCTTTGCCCCGCCGACAGGAAGGAAAATGCACACGAGGGCTGAGAAGTCTATTTGTGCCTTATTCTACAAACTTCAGTCAAACAATAAAGCTCACCCTTACTCTCCTGCAGCTATCTCTAATGCACTAAAACTGTCTCAGTCTCCCTTCCTTCCTCCTTGAGTTCCTCCTATTAGATTCCTCAAATCAAATTATGGATTGTTGCATGATTGGAAGGAAGAGGGGAAGACCCCTACACAAGATCCATGCTGCCCCTTTCAGTGGTCTTGTGGCCCATTTAGCACCTCCCAGTAAGGATCCCCAAGGATGTTGCGTGTGTGCATGGGCTTCCCCCGCGCGTGCACGAGGCTAAACGTCTTATAAACTGTGCCAAGTGACCCGGTGCTACTCTGGGATAGGAAGTCCCACGAGCCATTGCGAGTTGTCTGTTAAGAAATGGTTTCATTTTTCGATTAAGCGCTCACAAAGTGGTTTGGACATCGTGTTAGTACATTATTATTATTATTATTATTAGATGATGCACTCATACGTCTCAGTGGACACAAAAATAAAAATCAATAGGACCGTCTGGCTGCGTCTCCGGTCGGCCAGTCTGTGCCAAACCACCGGCCCCCGTCTCCGTTTTCATTCATCATCAGCCCAAAGCTAAGTTTTGCTGATATTTGCTCTGAAAGTTTGTCAATGAAGTGTTCTAACTGGGTCTCGGACACGTGACTGTGTATAACTTGCTGTGATGGTAAACGGGCTCTCTTTCGCTGTCTTTTTTTTAAAAAGAGGTTGCAGACTATCATTTGGGACGGTGACGCTCCCCGACCCTTTCATCCCGTCTGCCCTACAACCTGCATCTCTCTCTCCCGATATCTCTCCCGAGTCGTGGATCGACGCCACGATTCTGACGCATGGCCACATCCGTGCGTCGTATCCCGTGCGCTTGAACCGTGCGCCGGATCCGTGTCAAATGCTTGCGCCGTTTCAGGCTGACCAGACAAACTGTACATTCACACCGATATCGCCACACGTGCGGCCATTTTTTTGTTGCCCATCCGAGCCATTGTAGCCGTGGCGTGCGCACACTTACGACTCGGCTACAACTCATCCGCTGTCTCCTTCCTCGTGATAGGCAGGAAAGGGGAAATGACTCCACTGCAGGCACCCGAAGCAAAGTGAACTGTCTGAATAAAGCCCGTTCCCGCAGCGGAGCGGGCTCTAATGGGGGCAAACATGCCCTTCTGTCAAACTCCACTGCACCTCAAACACGGCAAAGTGCCTTTGTCTCCCGTCTGAAAGCCAGAGGATGAATGAATTCAAAACCTTCAAATCACATGTGAGCCCGAGCCGTGACTTACCTGTGAATCGTGCGTGTCAGGTCGCGGTAGTCCACCGACGGTCCCGGTTGGACATGCAGGGCCCCCTCAGCTGTCTGTCCTGGTCCCGCGGCAGACTACCAGAGAACACGACGCCAATCAAACAGACAGGCCCCGCCCCCTGTCGCGGCGTCATACGACGTTGGCCAATGGCAGCGGAGGTACAACCCCCACTAAGTGATTGTATTGTAGCATGTAGTATTTTCTTTCTGTCACAATGTCGTACACTCGTCCATTCACAGAAATACTTATAGTCAGCATAATTTGACATTAAAACAGGCTTTAAAAGTGAATTACTTGCTGTACTTCCATTGTGTGTATGGAGTTAACATGACAGGGCAGCCTACTGTTATATATGTATATGCCTATTTGAAGTATAGCTTGAGAGGAACATTACCACTAGGTCCAGGGCTATGTGCCACTAAGAGAGCTGTGAGGTACAAAATGTCAACTCAAAATGTACTATCATATATATGTTATAATAAACATATGTACCCGATAAGAAAGTTACTGACACAAGACTAATTCACAGGCAAAAAATCGCTTCGCGTTAGTAGTCAGTTCTCATAGACACAGAACATTTTATCAGACTCCATGTATTACATTTTTATATTTCTACCTACTCCCCGCAGATTATCCCAGGCTTCAGCTGTGAGAGGTCTTCAGTTCATAGTTTAGTGTCCTCAGTGTTACTATTTTACTGTTTTAATAACGATTGAATGTTCATTCCACACTTGGGATACAATGTTGAGCCACCACATGAATATCAATAACTCCAGGGGGCCCCTGTAAATGTAATTTCCGGCCTTTTGGGTTCTCTAATTTGCAATGCAGACTGTGTGTCTGCTTTGCCCCTTAGCTGCTTGATTTGTGCTCTATGTTGATTTGATGTCAGGTTGCGGTAGGCTAACCATTTGTGTAATTGCAATAATGCTACTGGAAATGCCATTTCTCCCTCCATTTAGTTTCAGAGTAGGTACTTATCATCATGGCCACAAGAGAGCGCCATTAGCTACACAATTGGCAGTTTTAAATTGACTCATGTCTTCTGACCATATTCGGTTTTACTGGACCATTCATGCCCGCACCGCACCATTTATATGGAGCTTTGCCCAATCCTGTGTGAAAGAGCTTCATGAGCAGCCCTCGTGGATTTCAGTTGGAAGGCAAGGTGCGGCTCAGCGAGCACTTGATCTTATCATGAGCGAAGACATCAAGCGAGCAGATGTGTCAGGATAGCAGTTGTGAAAATCATTTTGACGTCAGCGGAGCATTCAGAATTTGTGTTCAATCCAATCTGACATTTCAGTGACATTTATATTGAATAATTAATCACACAGAATACATAATACAATGTCAGCCATCGATCATTGCTCAATATGATGCCATTATATCTGCTGTCCTTCTGACATTTTTGTTTCTGCTTAAAATCATTTCATTTATCAAACAAAATCAAAGGAATACATTCCTTCAAACAATTAATATTTAATAGCACAATTATACAACACAATCAACATTCCTTCCCCCACTTGACTTTCATGTTTCACAGTTGATAACTGAATAAACTATTTACAAAAGTATACGCATTGTGACTGATGGGCAAGGAGGTGGGATTGAATATATGGCTCATAAAGGTAAAAGGACAGAGGCAGGGGGGTCATAGAGGTCAGAAGATCAGCGGCAGCGGGGCAGCAGTGAAGGTGGAGAAGACAAGCATGTTGACAACATCACCACAATGATGGGTCATATCTGGTGAGAGAGAAGCAAATGACACAATCAGCTTCCTGTGAGTTACGACAATGTCTCACTGACAGTTTTGTACACACCTTGACTGTGGGAGCGTGTCTGTGCTTTCCTTCAACAGCAGCTCTGAGATCAACGTGTCCAGAATCTCAGGGCTGGACCTCTTTCCATACCTGAGACAAAGAGAGAGAGAGACAGAATGACAGGCATTTAGATGACCAGAACTTTAAAGGCTCAGCATTTTGACCGTCAAATGAAAAAACAGCAGGAAAAAAAGAGTGAGAGCGAGCTGAATTAAGCAGAAGAAACATTTATAACATATTAAATTGTCATGAATCCAATTGTAATGTCGGAGACGACTGAACAGTCAGACCGAGACCCTGCAGGGTCAGACAGGAGTTGCATTGCAGGTGGTCATATTTCCTTTTCTGCCCCTCAGATGATAAGCTGTGTTCAGCGTGCCTGACCCCCATGGGTGGCTTTACTTCTGCAGTCGGCATGCAAGCCTCTGACATTGAGAAGAAAGCTGAAAACTGTGGGTGATTGGACACGCCATGTTGGCATTGGGAGTAATTTCCCCTCAGGTTTTTTTTACAGGTGTGAATGGGCAGCAGGTGTTCCCTGCTCTGTCACAAGCCGTAAAGACAAACTGCAGCCAGAGCAGCAGGACATAGTCTGGCAGCTGGCAGCAATGTAGATGGATTTTGTTTAATGTAAAAGTTGAAAATGTTCAGATTTCCATGTCAAGAACATAATTGGAAATCATAAATCTTGTGGAAAGTTTCTTATAAAGAACATTGTTATTAAACAGCAGAATTGACTATTTTTTGAAATTGTATTTTTTTGCATACCTTGCAGCCATGATGATGAACAATCTCCCAAATGTTAAATCCTGCATTGTCTGCAGAACTTTTTAGCTACAGTATTTAGGGTTATATTATACAATGGCTGAAAGCACAACTTAACTACAAGAATGTTTTAATTGATAGTATATTGTCTCCTTTTATTCAATTGCATTGTTTGAGAATTGAAGAACATAATTAAATAGACTGTGTGGAAGTGGACCAATAGAAGTCCAGTAATTTCAGGAGAATACATATAACAAAGCATTCCTTGTACTCGTTTTAAAACTAAAGTGAAAGGACTCCAGCTCATAATAAGTCTTCTATTCGATGCTATTCTTGCACAGAAGTGTAATTAGTCCGCCTACCTCTGTCTCGTGATGAGGTTGATGTAGTGTCTCAGGGCTGAGTAGTACTTGGCCAGTTCCTCCGCCGGGGCGTCATCCCCAGGGTTCTCTGGTTTCACTGGGTATCCCTCCGTCAGGGCGCCCAGGCAGAGCAGCGCCCACAGCAGGAACCCCAGAGTCCCCAGCCAGCTCACCACGTTAGGATGCATCTTAGAAACAAGTACACTGTTAGTCCATACCACATCTCTGGACACTTGTCCCACTGTGCTTTACATCACCTGTTCAGTTTTTAGATGAATTGTTATTTATTAAGATTATGTTTCTTATACTCAGGCCATTGCTTGAGGAGTAAATGTCTCGTTGGTAGTTCAACAATCATCATGCAAATAAAACTTGTGCAGCTGAAACCAGCCGAGGCATGTCGAGAGACTTTAAATAAGTTGCCTGTCAATAATAGTCAAGGTGTAAATCAAATATTAAGGTACTTACGTTTTGCAGAAGATTAGAGGGATAATTGCTGCTGTCCTGAGGCGTCTCTTCAGTTATTCTGAGCGCTTGTTGCGCGCTGGGTTTTATACAGTGTGCGCCAGACGCGCTGCAGAAATACGCGTCACAGCTGCGTTCCGATTAGCGCAAGTCTCTGCCTTTCTTCACGTGAACGTCACCGGTGACGCTGTCATCAATGGGTTTTTTTAAAAAAATGTTCACACAAATTTAAAAGACGTAGAATATTGCAAACTAAAATTAGAACCAATTAATAAAGCCTTTTCCAATGAGTCAAGAGGGATTAGGGATTACGTCGTTTTTTTTTGAAGAACGTAGCCAATCAAGCTGCTATAATAATATAAAATTTCAGGATTCAAACCAATACGACTACAATGTCCTTGTTGGGACGTTGCATAGATGTTATAGTAAATAATTTTAAAAGTCTGGTTAATTTACAACAAAATTCATTTGAAGTTACTAAATTAACTTGTTGCTAATGTAACTATTCTAAAAAGGTATGTAACATTATATCCTCAAATGCAGGTGTGTGTGCGTGTGTGTGCGTGTGTGTGTGTGTGTGTGTGTGTGTGTGTGTGTTGCTTCTGTTTATGCACCCCCACACACACAGACACACACTCTCTCTCTCTCTCTCTCTCACACACACACACACACACGCACACACACACACACACACACACACACACACACACACACACACACACACACACACACACACACACACACACACATGCCAGAGACACACCCTAATAACTGTGGCTTTCAAACACACACCGCTAAACAGATTGATACATGCTGAGTGTGATGTTTTGGTGTTGATGAGCCGTCCCTGTGAGTAAGACGGTGATGAATCAGTTCACAATCAAGCAGCGATTCTTCTGCATAATGTGATCAATAATCCCACCTGAGGTCACAAAAGAATGGCAGTGATGTGACACTGTGGGCGAACTTCAAATGAATCCTCCTCACCAAAAAAAAGCTCCAATGAGAACGCCTCGGGTGATCTGGAATAAAAAGATCTCAAACAGACTCACATGTACATGAGCGCCGTTTTTGACTCGCTGTTCGACTGAATCGGTCCACTAATTTCGTATATCGCAGCTCATTCCATCAGAAAAGAGAGACTGGGACACTCAAATGTGAACAAAAGGCCCAACATGAATATAAAGACACGCCAATGAAGAGCCCAATCTCCTAGAAACCCACTTAATAAGAAAAACCCAAATAGCACTTCAAATGAATCTGTATCACCCAGTGCTTCATTTACATCCTATTCATAATCCTTTTGTATATCGACTCGCAGCCATATAATCTATCAAAATCAGCATTCTTCAGCATTGCTGCTTTTTAAGTAGCGCAGAGGATGCGTTAAGGGCTTTTTCTATAACACAGGATGTTAAGGAGGAGATGAGGAATGAGACACAAGTAAGAGAACATGGAATCATGTTGATCGAAGGCAGGAATTAAAACTTCTGGTCCTCTTCAAAACACACACACGCACACACACACTCAGTGGCTCACTTCAATAGGTATAACACCTTTTAAAGCAAACAGCTTGCGGCTACGAGTGTCTGTCATGTGAAAGAAGCAGATGCGGGAAGCGCGTCGACTAAGTTGAGAGGTCAGTTCATGTTTGCTTAAACACCAGACTCAGAGTAAAGTGACTTTGACTCAGTAATAGATGCATGGGCTCCGGTCTTTAAGACACAGGTGACAGCTTCACATTGATCCTTGAAGCGGAGAGGCTCAAATAGAAGAGGCCCTGTTGGGTTTTACTTGTGTGAGCTGAGAACAAGTCATGGAAGTCTTCAGTCTTGCAGCTTTGTGAGGCTGTCCTCGGTCAAAGTGGTGTATTGAGCCAAATGCAAACGCTTCCTTGGTAACATGCTCAAAACAACTGCTTAATGTGTCTAATTGGAAGGACTATTATGTTACCATGTGCACCATCTTAGATTAGCATGCATTTCTCAGGTAATTGGTCATGTACCTCAGTATCTGAGAAAAACATAATTGGTCATCCAAGGACAACTCATCCCGGAGGGAACGTGAATGTATTCTGGTCCATTCAATTGTTAAAAAGGAAGAACGTATATTATCAACACGAGAGTCACAGCACAAGCATGGCTACAAATTACACAGTCAAAATTTCCTGTCAAAACCTTGTTTATGTTGGTGAATTAGAATGAGAATTTGCTTGCTACCTTAGAGGGAGCAAAATGGATGAAAACACAGTGGATGAATCCCAAACAACTATGCTCGTCACAGAAACGCATACAGACAAACCCACATCTTTACGGATGGATTTAACCTTTTGGAACAGCACACATCAGAAAGAGAAACTTCGCAGATAAAATAACTTTAGAAAAATAAAACAAATCCTAACCACAGAAACCATAAGTCAGAGCTGCTTTGTTTGACGTCAGTGAATCACCACAATTATTGTGGTACACTGGTGAAATTATTGACCCTCTTATCCTTTATTGTACATATTGAAAGTGAGTCAAAATGTGCAGACAATGAACATTGACAGAAGGTAATTAACAAAATCAACTTCAAGACCATGCAGTTAAAAGATGTTTTACCAAAATGATCAGTGTTTGCAGCTTTTTCCTGATTTAATCTACTGCTATACACATATGGATTAGTCCATGCTTGGCATTGTATTATTATCAGCCTGTATTATATTCATTAAAGATTTAAAGCATGTTCTATAATTAAAATGGCTTGAACAACCAGGTCAGAATTAGGGATAAATCTGTTGGATTTCTGTGCAGCACAAAGAGGAAAAGGGTGTCATTGTTCCAGTGGAGGCAGATGACAGATGTGACAGAGCGAATGGGGTTCAGAAGAAATGTGGTCTTCTAATTTGATCAACATCACCACTACTATCAATGCTCACAAAAAAAGCTTCCACTTATCTCCAATGCAGTCTGGTTGTTTACGCTATTTGAATAATCTAAATACCTACAATTAATGCAACAGGAATATATTGCTGCTCTAAATCGTGCAATGTTTGTTATGTCCTGTATAAGACAATTTCTTGGTGCTTGGTTTGACATAATCAGAAATCATTTATGTGGAGAATGATCCTTTAGAGAGCAAGCTGCAAATCTGTTTTCCCGTCCTTCGATTAGTCTCCTCCTTTGGACAATAAGTTATCTTCTAAGATTTGTTGAAAGGGCCTGCTGTAATTTTCCGCCAGTGTGAATCACGCTCTTCAAATTTATAGTGTGTATAACTATAAGAGCAAATACTGACAAGCCGGCTGCCTGTATGGTCTCTCTGAGGCGGTGAAAAAAGACAAGTAAAAAAGGCGGAATCTCATACAGCATTGGTACCCTCTTGGCTATTACTCTTCTTTCACACAGACATCTGACATTTTAATTGTCGCTTTGAATACTCTATTGTGCTACAGTGCCAATGTGTTACTTTTGGTAAGCAAGCACTACTATTACTTAGATAGCGCATCAGCAGCCCCCTTTTTGGCTACGTGGGCTGCAGCTTCAACCTGAAGGTGATTTGAGTAAAAAGAGGTCCTTATATTAGGTTCCTATTTAAGCATTTTTGTATTTCATTAAATCGACTGATACAAAAACCAGATTACCAAATATTTAATCTTGAGTTGAACTGTGTTGCATTGTAAAATAAATTAGAAATAGACATATGTTAGCTTTTATTACTGATTTAATGTGTTTTGCCTAAATAACAACAATAATTGGCATGGTTTTTAAAGAACTGGTCTCCCATCCAAGAAGTATAATTTGTGCTACCCACTTCTCTGAGCCATTAGCTATCATTACTTCAAAGAAGCAAGTCCCCAAACTGTTTTCCTTTGTTTTGGCTGTGACATTAATTGACAGCCTTCACAAGCAATTACTAAACTATATAGCATCTCAAAGAACACAAGTTATCTCTCCTCCACTCTCAGTTCAGACTAAATACAATACTGACAACTGCTCAATGAGGAAATAACAAGAAATAATGTCCTTTGTTGTTTTCTCATTTGTTCTTCTGCCTCACTTATTAATCTCCCACTGCGATAAGAGTCACTCTATCTAGTCTCTGTGTGTACCTGTCTTCACCTCTTCTCCTAATGTTCCTCGCTGTTTTCTGTGATCTGTGTGTGTGTGTGTGTGTCTGTAATGTGTCACTGCCACATCTGCTCCTCTGGTGAACGCAGCACAAATGTCACGTCAAGAGTGACATCATAGAAGGTCTTTTGATTGACAGATGAACAGAAGGTCGAGCCAACACGCTGTGACAGGTTGGTTCGGCTCAGGTGTGCAGGTCAGAGTCCAAAGTGTTGATATTAGGAAACTTGATGAAAGTTGTAACCACATCAAAGGGCTCTAAACTTTAGTTTAATAACTATGACGTTATGAGACCGCAATACTCTCAATGTGTCATGGTCATGGCCGAGTGTCTGCGTGTTTGTGGAACCTCCATGACATTAAATATTAAAAAATGATTTTTGAAACTTTCAATCATATAAAAGACCTCCTTCAAGACATGCTTCGATGTTTATGGATAAATGTGTGTATTTAAACACAAGACATCACGTTGCCCCAAGTGGTTTCACATTTTAACATAACGTGCCTGCTGAATACACTTTTTACGTCCCTTTTTCAGCTATTTAGCGAACAGTGCACACTAGATTGATGTAAGCTTCACTGCAGAGGGACCTGATAATGGAGGGGAAATGTAGGATTCAAGCAGGCCAGTTAATTAGCTGCAGTTGAAAGCATCAATTCTCAACAGTGTGTCACATTTATGAAAGAACACATTTTTCCCTCATTGCTATCAATCAGTCATTGAGTGTGTCCAAATACGTGTTCTGCAAATCAAATGCAGTAACAGATTTAAATCTATTATGCAGGTGCATAATGCTTGATTTCTATGAGCCGAAACGCACAAGGAGAACACTACACTCTCACAGATACACTTCAATTACAAGTGCAGTACTGTAATTAGGAATTGCTCTGAAGTTTAGGTGGTAAGTGATGTATTAATGCTTTACTGAATTCTACTGTTTAAATTACATACAGGTCAAAAATTACACAAGAGCACACAGTTTAAAGTGCTTTCAATAAATAACTTTAAGATATATTGTTGGTTGCTTTCTTACTGATGATTAGATAAAAAAGATTAATACCACTTGTGTTTGTGTGATGAAATGTAGAGGCATATCCAACAGCCTGTTAGCTTGGCTTAGTGTAGCACAAAACAGCTATTCTGGCTCGGTCTAACACAATCTACCAGCACCACTAAAGCTGACTAATTAACATGTTGTATTGACTTTGTTTAATAAGAAGCTTTTTACCGTGTTCAGGCAGACCGTGAAGGACATTTTAGAGCTAAGAGCTTTTAGAGCTACATATTTAGCTAAAATAAGCTAATTGGCTGCTGGCTTTAGCTTTACAATTAATGGACATGTCATGTCTGTGATGGGAAACTCTGCATTTATATTTCATTGATACATAGTTTAGGTATTTTTAGATATTTTTTAGATTTAGCAGGATTCTAAACTAATATCCAATTGGTGAACTCCAGACAAGGTATAGTGAGTGAAGAATCCCTCATACTGGTGTGGTCACGGATGGCTGTTTTTTTCGCGCTGCTCTTAAATTTAGTTCACAAAAAAAATTTAAAAAAATAATTAACACCAGCGAATGTGAGACTAATTTGAAAATAGAAACCCTACAATTATTTCTTATTGACTTGGCTCTTTTTAAATAACTTTTTTAGTGGCTCGCCTTTTTTAGTGGCTCGCCTATCACTGCACTAAACACACAAAAATGAATAGCATTAAATCCCCTCTGTCAAACCTACAGTATGCCATGTGTGTGTCTTTCTGGTCATATTAACTCCATTAGTGTGTGTATATGTGTGAGCCATCCAGTGCGCTTTGTGAAAAAACTAAATCTATTTCTCACGACCCGCTCTCCATCCCCCTCTTGGAGTCTGTCGACACCGAGGGGGATCGAAGAGGAGTCTCTATGAAGTAGCTGCACTGTCAATTTCCCACTGTTTCTCCCACAAAAGAGAAGCAACACATACACATACAATGTGTCCAATGTGTCAAAGTCAAACGTAGGATTGTGCTTCGCTTTCAAGAGTTTGTGACAGATTTTTTGTTCTTCTTAGAAACAGAACAAGCTGTATTTTGTTTGTATAAGATCTGTCCTAAATAGATCTGTCCTGATAACCAGAAGAGGATACTTTGGGGAAAGTGAATATCCTAGTTTAAGTTGGATTTGAAAATTTTGGTTGATGATTGGGGGCGGACTGGCCATGGGGGATACTGGAGGGATCCTGGGATACGTTCTGTGTTTCACAGAACATGCTATATTTACTCTAAACTACTCTTAAAGTTAAGGCATCCCTGACTAAAGTTTATACCACTCCTCGAGATCTGTGTTCAGTCATGGTTTCCACACCCAGCATGCAACACTACTAATCAAGATGTGTATTCACACTCAAGGTTTGGATGATGCTTGCAGGTTTTCAGAGCTTTTTAACCATTTTAGGATATTCTGCCTTGATTTGAAGTCTGCCGGCACTCCGTGCGTCACAAGTGTCAAGAGAGGCTCAGACGCACAGGCCGATGGAGCGGTCCGTTTTCAAAATAAAACCGGCCCTGATTTTATTTATCTATTTTTTTTTGTTTTTTTGTTCATTCTTTCTGTGCGGTGCGATACCAAGGGGACGCAAGCACACACACACACACACACACACGCACGCACACACGCACACGCACACACACGTGCGCATGGGCACTGGCAGTAATTCCCGGGCCACATTTTCCCAGAGTCCGCTACTGGTAATGCGTGTTACCTTTTTTTGTGTGTCGCCTATAGCTTTTGTAAACGCCACCTCGCACCGATCCGCTTTAGACATTTTTTATTTTATTTTTGAAAAATGCACATTTGAAAGAGCTCCAGGCTTTCTGACCTTTTAAGGTTACTTGGAAGCCTCTCAAGTTAGTCTGTTTTTGATTTGGCCAGATTTAGAGTCCACGCAGTTAGTCTGTTTTTGTTTATTCCGTCTTCTCGTAGAACCTAATTAAGCAGCTACTGAACGACATGAACCACGAAACTAAAGATAAATGTATCCACGAATATATTGTACTTGTCCGAAGGGTCGGTGGTGTGGTGGGTTAGGCAGGCGACCTTCACACAGGTGATCCGGGTTCGAGACTGAGTCGGGCAGTGCGCTGTCTGCAGGCTTACCTCTCAAGTCTCCTGAGTAAAGAGGCTCTACTCAGGCAGCCTCCAACCCCTGGTACTCTATGAGCTGACAGGCGAATGTGTGTGTGAATGCGAGCGAATGTGTGTGTAAGGAGTGTTGACTCAATGGAGTATGTTCACCTGGCGTGCAGCACTTGGGTTAGTTCACTCACCACCTCGGACTACGTGTTTTTTTTTGTTATTGACTCTATCTACAGAGTATTACTAGTAGTATTACATAGAGTATTTATTATTAATCCATATTTATAATCTATTTTGTTTTCTATTTTATTGAACTATAATTTTGTTTTCTTTCAAAAACAATATCCGGATGCTCTGTTTTAGGTCTCCACCAGCTCCTGAGGGTACGTAGGAATCTGACTCTTTAACTGCAAAATGCTCCACTACGTTCACTCGCTAGCCACTAACCTCCACTGCACTGTGTTCCTTTTAGCGTTCACATCCACGTGGACTTTATAGTATCTAATGAAATAGATGAAGAACATTCTTGCCCATCTTTTCAAGTATTTTGGAATTTCTTTTTAGAGTTTCCCCTCTAAGTGCTCTAATCTAGTTTCTAGTGATTTTTCGGTACTTGGTCGTCTGTTGTGTCTCTCTGGGCCCAAGTTTGTAACCTCTCTCTCTCTGTGGGTAATTTAGAGTAGTGTGTTGTTTGTCTCAAGTTATGCCCACCACAACTGTCACGGGGATATTTAAGTGTTTCCTTGCACAATAATTGCCAATTTAATTTTCTGTGCTCACGTCTTGCTCTGTCACGTTGAATCTGTCAGTCAAGCTGGGTGTGGTTTCCATGGGGATATGGGAAGAGTAGTAGTCATTCCCTCCCATTAATGGCCAAAGTAATTTACCTGTAGCCTCCTAAACAGGCTAGTTGCTATGGAGAGGTAATTACTCCAAATTGTAATTGCGTCAAACTAACTATCAGGCCTTACCCTCTTAAATTAATTGGATTTTTCTCTGAGAGTAAAAATGGGAAAGCAGTAGAAACAGGTCAAGTGTTTAATTAAAAGATGCTTGATTTTATCAGTCAACAAAGCTCATCTGGGTGGCAAAGAGAAAACATGATTGATTTAAAGTATGTATGACACTGTGAATGTTTGTGTACATACTATGGTCATCGTAGATACACACTAGATCTAAAGTGTCAGCTTTCAGATGGGATCCCTTCCACTTGCTTCCTCTTTAGCACCCAGCTGCATGAGACCCAGGTGCATCCATGCCATCTTTAAGACGTAGCCCTTCTTTTCCCTCGAGACCACCTGTTCAGCTCACTAACACACACACAAACATACACCAAGTTCCCTCAGGTGATATTTACATTACGAGCCAGGTGGCTTGAGATGCACTGGTCACCACCAGTGTCAATGCTCTTCCCGTTTACTTGCCATCCTCACAGTGGAACGATTGAGTGGGAGTGAATCCTCATTAAGATCCCTGTTAATTCTATTTCTCAGTTTGTGAGAAGTGGGCCACCAATGGAGAAAACATGACCTGCTTCATTCTCAATTCACTGCATGCGTTAAATCAGCTTTCATCACTGCTGATCTACCGTGAGAAATGGGATTAATCAATTGGAGTCAGTAAATCTATCTGCAAATTAAAAACGGCGCTCATCACTGAACACATACTTCCATGTTTCTGGTGTTATTTTGATGACATGGTTAGCGAGAGGCTGTCTCTCAATAAAAGAACATCAATCAAACAAACCTCTGCGTGTATCGAGAGAGAAATATACGGCATTGCTAGAAAACTGCACTTCCGATAAACACATGTGACTAATTATATATAAATATATGTTGAACGAATTATGACCTTGTAATTCAATACATTTATCCGGAAAATTCTAAACTTTTAAATAACTTAAATTGTTAGGATTTCAAATTTTCAAACTTTAAATAAATACATTTAATTGTTTTTATTTTTATTTTACAGATATATGTATGTGTTTATGCAAAGTATTTTTGAAGGTCACACTGCATGCAAAATACTGAAAATCTCCTTACCTCCAAATGTGATAAATCCCTAATAATTTCATCTTGAGAATGTATTCAAATGTATGCAGATTTTGTCAAAGTGTGATGTGTCAATTGTAACACTCCACATGCTCTGAATGGATCAATATATTTTCAGTTGATTGTTTAGTTGTGAGGTGGGATTTAATAACGACTACTGCTGACACTTGGTTGTACCCCTTTGTCACGACACTAACAAAGACAGACACTTCACTGAAAAAGAAAATACTAAAACTGAAACAATCAGAATGTTTACAGATCAGAAAAGATGTATGATTTATTTGCATGGTAAGTATTGCCATGGACAGTTTGACAGATTGACTCTGAAAAATGTTGCTTTTCACTGTTTGTTGGGCTCTCTCTTACAGTGAACTGAGCTTGATGTTTTAGCAGACGTTACTTTGATCCTTGAATCAGAGCATCTCTGCTGGCAGCCATTTTCTCTGTCTTGATCTGAAAAACAGGCAGGCAGAGATTATGAAAATCAGCAGCAAATACTGTTTAACTCAGAGGTTTGACGCTTATTTGAAATCTATATTTTGAGCATTAACTGTCCTAGGATCTGACACAGATGTTGTTAGAAGTAAAGGCCTGTATTTCATAAAATGCATTTATCTGCAGGCACTGAAAATATAAAATGAATTTATCATGAACAAAGATTGATTATTCCCAATAGAGAACAAACTCATATATTGAGTACATGTGTGTCTTTTGAATGCAATATTTTCAAAAAACTATTAAATCATACATAATTAAACTGTAAAAACATGTGAATGTGGAACATTCAATCAATAAATACATTTCCATTGTTTCCAGAAGAGATGAAATAACTTTTCAAAAGCTGCCGAATTTAACTTGGACTTCCATTGATTACATATGTTCCCCTGTGATCGTTCTCTTTATCAAAGATAAGTTCTAAATAAGGTCAATCTTAGATTGCCTCTCAGCAATGCAAAATACATGAACTTTTGCATCATCCCAGATCTACTACAGATTTAGTATGAGTTTGACCTCAATGCAGTAAGGAAATCAAAGGGATGCACTCGACACATTTCAGGAAGCAAGTCTCTACTCTGCAGACTTGCTTGTTCAACACTGATGCTGTGCTGCTCTTTGCTGCCCTCGCATGCTGCTTAAAGGAACTTTATTCTCCTTTGGTGCAATGCATGCACACACACCTGCTCCAACAGTCTAGCCGACTCGGCTGAGCTAAAAAAAAAAAGGCTTGTGTTTGTACTTGCTGATGTTGGTCATTTTGACTACAAGTGCATGAGATATTCCAGACCTACCGAGCCTCAAGACACAAGCAGCTCTCACATAGCACACAGGCAAATAAACACACAAGTTTAAAGCTGACAACTCTGCTGCATCCTTCCATTCCAAATGAAATCGTCACATATAGGCTACATTTTTGGTTCTCACGTGAGTCACTGACTTCCAAAGCGAGATAACCATCCAATAAGGAGCTGAACCCCGTCAGCCCCCCCATAGCAGCATATGGGACATTATGGCCTATAGGCTGACCACGTGCCTCCCTCTCTAGTTTTGTCTCTACCTGAGAAACATAAAAAGTGATTTGAGTTAAACACAAGTTTAGTTTAGTACAAATTTAGTTAAAAGTGTGCAACTTCATGTTGATGAACAAATAGGAGCAATATTGTTCATCTATGTCAAGCATTAGCTTATGGGGTTTTTTTCACACCAAGGATCTGTGTTTAATGTTTCACTCTATTTACCAGCGTCTGATGGGCAGAGATGGGCTGACCACAACCACAAGTGTAGGGGCTCTTGAACCCAGAACAGGAACTGCCTGAAAAATGTTATTCTCATCTTGAACAATAACCATATATATTACTCCATATACATAAGATCATTATTTTGGGTTGGAATGAATCTGCACTCTTTAAATCTCTTAAAAGTAGTAATTTCATACTCACATTTTTTGCACAAATAGCCAGTAACTTCACTGTGATCCTGAGGAAAGTGTTTACACCTGCAGCGAACAGGATTGGTCCCAATATGGGGAACATACTGGTAGGCAGAACAACGACACCCTCTCACCTGGCATGGTAGGGCTCGAGGCCGCTCAGAGGGGACCACTTCAAAATCGGTCTTGTGTTGCTTGTACCTGGATAAAATTACATTAATCACAAATATGTTTATACACGTAAGTTTATGTGAGTGGTGGCGAGAAAGGGATAAAACTTGATTTAATGTGTTACTACCTATGTGTACAGAAGCACTGTGTCTCGGGACCAATGAGTTTGCAGTCGATACCTCCTGGAACCCCGAAGCTGACAAAGAGACGGTTTTTCACTCGTTGAGGGAGCAACTTCCTCTTGTACTCCTCATATTCCTCAGGAGTGAACAGTTGTCCTCCATCGTCATCACCCACAATCCTTAAAAAGACAAACCACCATAACAAAAAAAAATAATTATTATGGCCAGTCTTGTCACAAAAACAAGTGATATGTATCATGAAGAATGCTGGTTATTAGGAGCACACAAATACATTGTTTGTCAGATCTCTTGTTATAACATTTAATGATTTGGTATATCATAAAATAAAGCAGATAATGTACAAAGCTAACGCAAAGTCCCTGCCAGACTGTGGACAAAGGTTGTTTTCAATACATAAGTGTAAGTATGAATGTAAGAACGGCAATATATGTATTTGTATTTATTGTTTCTTTATATCAAATTAATTATCAGATTTAATTGATTCGAATTAAGGATAGGAATATAATATATAAGCATTACACTCCTACTTATCCTACCTTTTCAGTCTTTTATGTTTACTATATTAGATTGTGGGTTTATTAATTGTTTTGTAATGATTGACTGAATAAAACACATACTTGTACTCAACTTACAACAAAGGGATATTGTGTTATTTTAGCATTTGTATTGTACTTTATCTCTTAACCTACATGTCTTCCTTCTGTAGTTAGCTTTAAATAGCATGTTAGATGTCAGATGCTGGCACAAGTGTATACAACACCTCCAGAGATGAGCTGAAGCCAGGAGTTAAAGCATACAGTACGTTGAGTCAAACCTTGTGTACTCCCAGTAGTCATCGACCGCTTGTAGTGCTGATTCATTGAGATATATTTTCTCCATTGTCGAAAATCTGAAAGAGAAAGCTGTGGGTTTTTGTCGTTTTTGTCTTGCACAGCAGGAAACGTCTGTTTACCACAGTGTACTGTGTTGCCATGGAAATGTTTGCACACGTCCCTCTAGCGCTCGTAAAGTGAACTACAAACACGCAAATTCACTCAGGGAAAGACAGAGAGGGAGAAAACAGAATTAAAGTTATGTCTAACCGTGTCTAACTAAACTTAAATCAAGCCAACACTAACCTTAGCAGTGATGTAGCTGAGCTCACACACGTTTCCACGCTTAAGTAAGATGAAAAAGTTAGCGCTTTGGTTTTGTTGTTTAAAGTAAACCGGATTAACTGCAGTTTGAAAGTTTACCTGTAACTGTTACTACTAACGCTAAGAATTTTAGTACAACTTGTAATGTTTAAAGAGAGAGAGAGAGAGAGAAAAAGAGAGAGAGAGAGAGAGAGAGAGAGAGAGAGAGAGAGAGAGAGAGAGAGAGAGAGAGAGAGAGAGAGAGAGAGAGAGAGAGAGGACAGTGTAAATACATTTCCCATAATGCAACAGTGATTACGTATCTAGGGGAACCATGACAGTCTGCACACGCTTGGAATTCTAGCTAGTAGCTACCGACTTCTTCTCGCTAGGACCCTGTTGTTTTCGACACCGTGTAGGACAAAGCTGAAATGACAGCGAGAGAGAGAGCTGACGCCTCAACGCGATGTTTGGGAGCTAACATTATTGAGTGAGACACCAGGCTTTCCCGAGATATCCCCACCCCCCCTCCGCGCGTGAGCAACGACAGCCCAAAAAACAAGCATCATTCAGTGTCAGCCAGAGGTAGCGGCTGAAGGTAGTAGCCTCGTCCCTGCTTCCCTTCTGGAGCCTATTACATCCCGCTGCGACCTCAAGGTAGCTTTTCAGACAACACACTGGGGTAAAGTATCTGTTTTTGATGGGATTTGATTCATCTGCATATAATAATTTAGCCTTTTTGTTGGCACCCAAGTTTGAGCGTTGCTACTTAAAATGTATGTGGAGCTAACCTCACTGTTGGTGGAGTTGGAAATGGCTTCAACTAAGCTTTGAGCGGCTGCTAATAATTATTATAAAAGGAATTTTAGGTTTTAAAAAAAGTTGAGAAACTTAGTATCCAATAATAGTGCATGTTTCGTGTGCTTGTCGAGTGTTAGTTTACTTTTCACGTCACATTTCATGTGTAACTTGGCATTGTTGTTAAGATATGTTTAGGAAACTTCAAGATTCAAGATAGTTTTAATGTCATGTGCACATATAACAAAGTTGCTTGTTCAATGAGAAGCTTATTTTGCTGTGTCCTTCTACAAACCAAATTACAATAAAAGGTAAAAAAAAAAAGAAAAAGTAAAGGTATTGCACAAGAATAAGGCACTTAAATTTCTCCTTGGAGATTAATAAAGTACTTTTCATTTCATTTCAACTTGTTCACCAAGTTTCTAAGGTATGTGTCTTAACATACACGTTGTCTTTGTCTTCATGTATATTTAACTCCCTCACAATATTGACATTTACGTTTTTAGTTCATACTACAGGTCAGGTGATTCAATCTGTTCCCCAGTCTACCAGCAGTTGAAACACATGTGACAGCTGTTGCAGTAAATATTTAACCACCAGATTAGATATTTTAAGTCACAATGTGTGCCTTATCAATGCAATTCCTCCCATTAAGTACGCTATAACCAAACAGGCCCCTAAACAAGTGGAACATTCATTCATGAGGTTGTGACCTAATTAGTGTGCCTTCTCATGGAGCAATGATCTATGACATGACAGTAACGATGGGACCGTGGCTGAATACCAAAAACTCTTCTGATTGTTGTCAAGCGTCAACCTAATAAATAAAGATGGATGTGATCTGGTGCCAGACATATGGAAGGCCCAAAAAAAGCATCGTAAAGATTGGTTTGCCCTGGTGCTGTAATAGCTGACCCATATCTGTTAATGTAGCACCCTACACAGAAAGTCAACTCGATCCTGACATATTATGTTTACTTGATTGTGAATTATCTATATCATGCATTGTGTCTTTCCTTTTAAATGTACGGCACTTATTTTGAATGGTTCAAATGGACTTAATGTGACTTCTTTTATCTTATCATTGAATGTGATGAAAATGAATTTCACACTTTGTATGTTCAGAATGTAATGCTAAAACATTGCCCAGTTTTTGATTGAGAGTAGGAACTAAACATTGCAACACCTAAAAGGGTGGCAATGCTTTCTATTTTCTAGTGATGAAGTTACATATTTTTAGTCACAATGTGTTTTTACATCCTGGCTAGTTTAAACTGTTACTTCCATCAAGTCGTTACACCGTGCTTGGTCTTTCCCTTCTAGTTCTTTCTTGCCGATACACAGCGACCAGGTCATAGGAAGGACACGTTTGTGTGCTTGGGTAGATAGAGAGTGGGAAGCATTGCTAAACGGATTCTGTTACATTTCTTTTCATAATTGATTCCTTCGGTCACTGTCCCCTCGGAGTTCAATAGGAAGGGACACTACCACACCCAAGAGAGGAAGAGAGAGAATGAACTTGGTGACAAAGTTGCCAAAATGGAGAAATGATCTCCTAATTTCCTCTGCATGTGCACAGTGCACTCACAGGCCATTTGTCAATCAAGTAACTATTGTGAAGTTGGGATTAGTGAATGAATACCCTCTGTGCCACTGGTTGTTGCTTTGTCGTCTATCTGAAGCTGCAAAGTGAGTCCCATGAAATCTAAACTGGCAATCAGGTTTCTGAGCTGAGAGGGCTGAAAAACATGAGTTGATGAGTGGGCTATTGTGAACCTTGACCAAAAGTAGCCAAGACATCTGTCTTTAATAATAGCTAAATAGTTTAGGTAGCCACTTTGATAAAGTCCCCAGCTCCTTGCCATTTAAAGATGAGGTGGATTTTGTTTTTCTATCCAGCACATGCAGTGTTGTTTGTTTGTCTGTTGGAAAATATTGGTGCATTTATCCACTTAGAAAAAACAACAACACACAATGGGGCTTTGAAGAAGTTACAGACAGACTTGAGAAATCACCCTTCTAGTGTTTTTTGTCATACAGTTGAATGAGTTCATCAATTCATCACATTGTAGCACTGCACAACTAATGTTTAAGTGTCATGCAAATAGAGAAAAGATGACAAAACTAATTTCTCTCTGTGTTTCTCCCTTTTGGGTTATCATAGCTCTCTGTTTATCTTTGATTCTCCAACATAGGTAACAATGCCTGCGGACCCTTTGCCTGAACGCCCGGTCTGCGTTGGTGATTCGATGTTAGACATCTTGCAGCCAAAACACCTTTTCAAAAACCCCTGACTGCTGGTGTCTGTAGGCGTCAGCTTCCTTCTTGTTCAACTTCCTGGCCTCTGCTGTTGCTGAACACTTTTTCATCTCCTCTTGGGAGGGGCAGAATACCTAAAGGGGTTAGAGAAACTTCTACTACTGTATGGGTATAATGCAAGCATGTGTCCTGCTGGGGCTCACTTGAGTGAGGCACCTAATCCACATAAGTTTTAAGAATGCTTCTCACTGGACTTTGACCTCTTTGTAGATACTGAACCAATTAAATACAATCTCCCTGCTATAATTCAGTATCACTATAATTATCAACTTATTGTATACCTTCAGCCTAAGACCAGGGCTCTGTAGCTCCCCTCCCCTACACCTGCCCAGTACCATGCTGGGTGCACTGCTGCGGAGGAACATGTCACAGAAGCTGAGTGTGCTGCTGCTGGTTTTTGGCCTAACGTGGGGAATTATGCTCCTGCGTTACGCTGTGCAGCAGCCTCGCCATCAGAGCAGCGCTGAGCTACGTGAGCAGATCCTGGAGCTCAGCCGGCGATATGTGAAGGTCCTGACAGAGGAGAACCAGAATGCACCAGGAGGGCCGCAGGGAACATCCATGGCTGGCTATGGTAAGGATTCAGGGGACTATACACATGCTGTGCAATAAATGGATTATTTTTTATTACTGCTCTTTTTCTAAACATTGAGTTTAGTATACTTGATCATTGATTTATTTTCTTCTTTGTGTTTGTTTCCCCTCATTTTTTTTCCCACTCACATGTACACACAGCTGATCTAAAGAGGACGATCGCTGTGCTACTGGAGGACATTCTGACTCGACTGGTCAAACTAGAGGGAAAAATTGATTTGGCGGCCAATGTCTCCTCCACAAATATCTCCCATACACCAGGAGGGGTCCTCGCCTCTGCTCCTGTTGCCCTGCAGAAAATCTCAAAGCAGGACACACCTGGCAGTCACCCAGGAACGTCACGTCTCCACCCACACATCCATAATAGGCCTCGGCCACATCAACGAGCATAGTCTTAATAGATGTATGATTTTTGAATTATTATTTTGAGCACATCACACTTTTCCAGCATTTATTACTGATGTTACCACATCAGTCAAATTTAAAAGCAATAGGGAGATATGCATACGTCCAGAAACTTTACATTTGGAAAACTTCTAATAAAAAAAAGGTCAGCCAGCTCAGAAGGATGGAGGACTTCTCTATGCTCTATATGCTGGTATTTATTTATTTTTTACCAAGACTGTCTAGCACATTTTTTAAATATTTGCAATGCTGATTTAGTTAAGCTTAAATGTAATGCCATATTTGAATCTTAGGATTTGTTTAAGCAGAGAGGTATGAATACTCTTTTACTGGAACCAGATTCTCATACGCTTTATGATAAAAATGGCTTCAAATGTTCACCTATCTACATTGGGAACTATTATATAATACTGCTTCAATATATCAAAATGCTGAACTGAACAGTACACTCATGAGAGGTAGGGCAGCTGGTTTTGTTTTGTCCGTTTTTAGTTGGTGCAGTTGCTGATTACTGTAAAAAAAAAAAGAAAGAAGATTCTACTTTTAGCTTACACATTGTCTTAAGAATAATTAAACCGTATAGTTCATCTGTAAGAGATAATCCAAAGAATGTTATTTGCACTCCATCTGCAGGTGTATTGTGTATTTGCAATTGCTGCAAGGCAGTTTGAGGTTTAAGCAGAAAATAGTGGGACGATGCCCATTTGCCACTGTAAACATGAGTGTGTGTACTTTGTCTAAATTGAAATCCAATTAGTCCCTTGCTGAATGTTGATAAATGATTTAACTAGGTGTGTAGCACATTGAATGTACTTTGTAGTCAGTCGTGAGCCCTTCAGCGCTACTGGCTGACCTACTGCTTACACATGTTCAGGGCCCATGTTGCACTGTGACTCAAGAGATTTTCTAACAATACTGGGCTCACCCAACTTTGACTTGAGGGATATTTTTAAGAGAGTGGATGTAAGGATCTGAAATATGAATTAACTTTCTGCTTGTTCGAAGTATGGTTTCTATTATACTGAGAAAACCCTGGCATGATGATGGTTGTTAACATGATGATGTTGTGAAACAGAAAGATGAGCAATACTTTCATCAATACTATTTTTGGATTGTATGAGACAAAGTCAATGGGGGTTGCGGGTGCTTAAAAATGTTGCTTACACATTACAGACCTAAATATACAAGAAGGCCTCAACTGAAGTATCAAATTGTTTTGACTGTCTGCATTGAATAATGCGATAAATGTACTTTGCTTCCTAATGCTAAAGTAGAAAAGTTGGTGAGCCAGACAGCTGCTGTGAGATAGCTGTATTAATAAATTGACTTGATGGAGAAAAAGAAAACTATCATTTAAATTGGAAAAATATGCCTTTTTTCATTCAGGTGGTCGTGTACCTCACACTAGGTGCGTGTGTGTGTGTGTGTAAAGACGAGTTTTCGGTCCATTAGCTTTTACTGAACACACTGCAAAACTCGAAGGGCCATGAAATATTATGCTTTCAGGCACTCACTGCTAGTTCATACTCCTACTTCACTACATTTACTTTAAAGCTGTCAAGTAAAATAGACTACTAATAGTTTCAATGGCCATTTTTTGAAATATGAACCAGTGCATTAGCTCTATCGCAACCAGCATCAACGTGTGCATGCTTAGTGAATACATTTTCATTAAAACTATTTCAATAGTATTTCTTAATATGTAGTTTTGAAGAGTTTCAATGCATGACTTTTGCTTCTAATGGAGGGCAGTTCAAACGTGCTATTACGAAACGTTCACGCTGAAGAACACAATGAAGGGGCGTGTGAGAAGACACGGAAGTGATGTCAGATTCCGCAGCACATAAACATACCATCAACCTTACGCGCCCGCCATCTTCTAGCTAAAAAGCGGCCAAATTAAAACATTGTGTAGAAACCGCAGTGCTGTTTATATCGATAAAACATACTGTTGTTTTTGCTCCACTGAATAATGAGCGACATTGAGGAAGGAGACTATAAAGGACGGGTAAGTAATTACATCGAACGATATCAAATATCTCCCTTTCTCGGATTTCTTCCGTGTGGCTGTCGATTTAACTTGAGGCGATTCCGCCTAAACGTAACGTGCGCTAATTTAACAGCTAACATAATAGCTCGTTGATATCGTCACATGCTTTGTCCGCTAACATCACCTGCGTTAGATCGGTGCAGAAGTGTTTTTGGCTGTTTTGCTTTTTCTTGGCGAAAGTAACGCACATTTCGCACTGTCGTCTTCTAGCACCAGCCTCGTTTAACGGCAGCTAGCTACTAGCATGCTAGTTGCTGTTAGCTTAAACGTCCCCGTGTTGCATCTCCACGGGTTACTGTTAGTGTTTGCTAATTGTGCTTTTATGCGTTGAATGCATCGCTCCTGACTCAATTGCTCATGATATTATGAACGAGATGTCTGGCGTTTGAATATTGTCCTTTTTGTGCGGTTATCACTGCTGCAGCCTCTTATTGCATTTAGGCGACCTCAATATGTGTTTTTCCAGTTAACTACATGAGAGGTTAACTTAAATCCAAAGCATCTCTTCCTTCCCTGCTTTCACGCTCTTTTTTTAATTAATATGAAACAAATTCCAACATGCATCTAAGCTCTTAATTTATAGAATTGTAGTTTAATTGTTGTAACTTTGCTCATTTACTTAGTTTCTGGAATATTTTTCATCTTAATGTAGCAACAATGTAATTATACTGCATTCAGTGTTCCTTTTCATTTCATTTAAAATATTCTTCTTTTCTTAAACTTATGATCTTAATTTTATTGAATGTTCTTTTTTCATTAAGGTAATTGATCGTGAAGGATTTGAAGAGTTTTATCCAAGCGTGATGAAGAAAATTTTCAAGATAAAAGAAGGCTAATGAAAACATGTACAGAGCAGAACATAGAAGTGGAAAGGGAGGAAATGTGACGGAAGAATGGTGTCAGATAGAAGCGCTTGCAGTATAAAGGCTAAAATGAAACTGGTTTCAGTTTGGGTGAAGAGAGGAAAAACAGACCTGGAATCAGAAAATGAGAAAACTGAAAAAAGAAGAACGAAGAAGGATAGAAATCCTGAGAAAAGGGAGTAGCGTGTAAAGATCTGGAAGAATGAATGTGGCCCTAGGTTAAGTAAATATATTGTTTGTGTCACAAATGTCTTTTCTTTACTGTGCTCCCTTTGTTACATGAAAATGCATGTTTTATTTTTCCCCTTGATGGTGCAGGTGGAAATGGAAATAGATCTATTCTGTATATTTGATATATATCATTACTAATAATACCTCATTGTAAACCATAGATTAATTTATTGGAATTATAAGATTACTAACTCCTTCTTCCACAGTATATAAGATGTACGTTTTAGACAGGTGTACTGTATGTGTCCAACATACTCTTCCACATCTCACTACTCTGGTTTTCAGTGTATAGATATACATGTATGTGTCCATGAGAAAGTTGTTAACAAACTGCTGTGGCTATAGGGGTCACGCTCCCCATCTAAATCGGATCGGGGGAGTCCAGCTCGGGTCAAGTCGGAGAGCAGGTCTGGCTCCCCGAGCCCAGCCCGGGCTGCCAAACGATCAGGATCCAGATCCCGGTCTAGATCTAGGTATGTTGTTGACCGTTTATGATAGCCCATGTGATACTGTGATAATATCATATTAAAATGTTCATTTGGGATGGAAATGCGTTACTGGGTGCTTTGTCGCTTCCTTTTCCTTCTGTTCCCTGATTGTCATGTATGAACTGTCATATAAAACTGTTAAAAGTATTATATATATTTTCACGGTGCAATATTAGCCCCCAATGTTTTACATTTGGAGACCTTTACATACAGAATTTCACAAATAGTTTTCTCCCCCTTCTTTCTGTTTCATGGGTTACATTTTTTTAGACAATTTCGCCACTTTGTCCACAATTTAATCTGACGTTGGACTTTCTTTGTATGCCACATCTTCTTCAGGTCTCATTCTAGGAGGCACTCAAACCGCCGCTATAGCCGCTCACGTTCTCGGTCATATTCCCAGCGGAGGAAGTCCCGCTCACGTTCCTACAGTCCTGAGTACCGTCGCAAGAAGAGCCAGAGCACTTCCCCGACGTCAAACCGCCGCCGTCACACTGGCAGCAAGGTAAGTGGGGTCAGAAGGAGGGACAGCCCTAGAGGGAACCAAAGGAAGCTTTGTGTATGCCCACACAAAGTGTGTAAGCATAAACAAAGTGTTAATGTTACATGGTGTTGTACTGACATTGTCAACAAAGTATTACAATTGTTGGTAGAGATTGGCTTATTGCACATCCTGGTCGATAAATTGTAAGAAGTTAGGGTTAGTAAGTACATTTAAAAAGTAAATAAATTAGTAGTAAATACATTTAAAAAATGGTCACCCTCAAAAAAAAATTAGGGAGATACTTTTTTATAAGGAAGTCTTACCTGTAAGTCAAAAACATTTAGTAAACAAACTTGGATTTAAAGCTGCTACATGCTTTCACAATCATCGGATTAAAGCACCCGGCTCGCAGCTTTAATTTCCTTTTGAGTATGTCATAGTTTCAGTTCTTTGTTCTTTTAGCCAAAACAGGGGTTATACCTAGCAGATGGACCTGAATGGGTTTAAGTTAGTAAACATATTCACAAAGATAATATGATTTTTAGTATATTTTAAGTCAAGAGGAAGTTCATTTCTCACTTTCTTTTGAAAATGTATTTTTTTTAAATATGATTTGTGGTTAATGCTCAGGGGAAAGGCATATGTAATAACTCCCTTTTTATTAACCTTCTATTCATTTCATCGTATCAACAGGGCCAGGACTTCCCAAAAGAAGCCAACAATCATGGTGGAGATCCTGATGTGAGGGTATGTGGACCGTGGGACATGTTTTGGGCAAAACCAATCTGATGTTTGTGTGTGGGTAGAAGGTGCTGCGCCCTGTCGAGTACTGGTTAAAGAAGGAAAAAGGGATAATTCGAACCTAGTGGAGATCCAAAAGAACTTTGATTTTGAATAGTTGTTTAGTTTATTGCATAAATATAGTTTTCACAATTTGAGATGGTAGTTTATGTGTATATACAGTTTTCATGTGTTGTAGTTATGTATTGTCGGGGTTTGATCATGACAACTAGCAATACATGAATAGAGCAAAATGTACCACATATTTATAAATTATTTTTAAGACGTGAAAGTACAGCTTGAGATGCGTGTGGTGAAAAGTTACTCAGGTAGACAAATGTACATAGATTCTTACTTTTTTTGTAGTAAGAAGCCATTGGTAATGATGTAAGAAAGTATTCATCGTAATTAGAGGTAAATGCATCCTCCCAGTGAAAAGGTAAACTAAAAATCTGAAACCACCGAAATACAATTATGGAGTTTTTTTTTTTATAAAGTTCTAAATTAGTGACTCCATGGTACGGCCTATGTGCCCAGTGCATTAAACATGTAAAATGCTGCTGAGTGTATGAAGAAGCATGTTTTGCATATTATATCCAGTAGATGGATTTTGTATATAAATCATCAGCTAGTGAGATGCTGTACACCATACCATCAACTCTAACCCTTATGTTGACCCTTCCAGGCGAACCCTGACCCCAGCACATGTTTGGGGGTGTTTGGCTTGAGCCTGTACACTACAGAGCGTGACCTGAGGGAGGTGTTTTCTCGCCACGGTCCTCTGGCTGGAGTCAATGTCGTGTACGACCAACGCACCGGTCGCTCCCGTGGCTTTGCTTTTGTTTACTACGAAAGAATTGATGATTCCAAAGAGGTAAATGTTTGTGGTTTGTTTATTGGTCAAACGCCAAATGATTGTCAACCCTGGTCCCAGGGACTCATTGGTTTGAATGTGCTTAATCACATTCATTTAGTTATTTTAGTTTTTATAGTGTAACATATTATTGAATGGATGGCCAAAATGAAGTGTCTCTCGGTTCTGAGAACCAGGAGTGAAAAGTATTGACATTGAGTAACGTTTTAGGTCTAATTCTTGTATTGATTAACACAATTTAGATGCGTTAACCTTTAAACTGTTCTGTATCCATAACGCTCAACTCCATATTGTTTGGGACTATTTTCATAGTATTTTTATTAGGGCTTGGCAAAGTTGAAAAAATTTAACTGATTTACTGCATGATTTTTCTGTGACTAATCGCATTAGGCGCCAAATTCAATAATTAAGTAAAAACTAGTGTAATGCACCCTTTTTATTTTAAAGTCACGTTATTAGAACAGTATATCGGACACTCTAGGAGCAACAGCATGTTAACATGCATACATATATAGTCTATAAATCTGTTCTTTTTTTCTGAACAGGTACCAGAAGAAACATTTATATTTCATCAGTGAACAACATAAACATGTGTTCAGTACTAGGGCTCCCTGTTTGGTACAAGCCGCTCTTCTTGCGTCCACTGAGCACAGAAACTACATAACAATAAGTTCTTTGGCATCAAGCTCAAGTAGGCAAGTCAGAAACATTGCCTGTCGTGAGGCTACGGAAGTGCACATACATAAATGTAATTCAAAGTTAGAGTTGTATTGCATTTATGGCATGCATCTTATGTATTTTTCACTTTTGATTGACCTCGCGTGGGCCAGACTGGGAGAGCCGTAAGACGCCCAGGTCTAAACTACGCTGTCTGGGAGAGATTTAAAGTGCGGCGGCAGTGATATGACCCTCCCAATGGGGAAAAAAATGCAATTAACGCATGATAAAATAATTAATGCCGTTGAAGGGTTAATGCGCTATTAACACTTTAACTTGCCCAACCCTAATTTATACATCTTCAAAGGTTTGCCACTTCAGATAAAGCCTCATTTATTAATTTATGGTGTGATTACATAAGTATGCCACTAGGTGTCTGCCTCACCAAAAAATCTCTCACTTTGCTGTAATGTGTCTCATAGCAATGGGGGTGCGGTGTGTAATGTAGGTGGACATTTGTGAAATAATTGATAAGTACCAAAAAAGCAGTAGTCTGATAGCATCATTGCTCTCTCCTCCCTTTTGTAATCCTTAGGCAATGGAGCGTGCCAATGGCATGGAGCTGGACGGGAGGCGCATCAGAGTGGATTATTCCATTACTAAACGTGCGCATACCCCCACACCAGGAATCTACATGGGCCGACCAACTCAGTAAGATCAACACTGTTCACATATCAGTTTCCTTTACTTAGTGTGGAATTCAATTCGTTTGAAATCTCGAAGCATAGATGCATATTTGAGCCATCAGGAGACAAAGTGTGATAATCCGACCGCACTTGTAACATTTTTGTACGTACAGCGATTTTACGTCGTGGGCTCTTTTTTTTGTTTTCTTTCAACAGCAATGGAGGTGGTGGTGGCGGCGGAGGTGGCGGCAGCAGCAGCGGCGGCGGTGGTGGTGGTGGTGGTGGTGGAAGCAGCGGCCGGAGAGGGAGAGACAGTCATTATGACCGTGGCTATGAGCGCTACGACAGATATGAAGAATACGACTATAGGTACAGGTGAGTAATATTTTATAAGTGGACTGTTAATGTTGCGTTGTTTCGAGTAAACGTTTGACATTCTCTTTGTCTCTGGACAGTCGTAGGCGCTCTCCGTCACCCTACTACAGTCGATACAGGTCTCGCTCACGATCTCGCTCCTACAGCCCACGTAAGTAATAAGAGAATGCATCCAGCAGAAAACTTGGCTAACTGTACCACCACTGCTGATAGTATGCATATTCAAACAGATGTATGCATATTAATCACGAGTGAAAACAGATTGACTTCGAAATTAATGTATTCTGACTAATTCTTTTTTTTTCTTTTTGCAGGGCGATACTAACTTTCTTCTTTCAACGTTCAGCTTCCCTCCAATAATTGATGGTGTGTGCGCGACTCATCAAGGTGTTTCTGAGCGGGACATTTTGAATTGGCATGTCTATATCAATAGAACTCTAAAGTTTGAGATGGTTCTTGTTCACATGCAATAGAGGTCTTAATTGTTAGACATTTTGATGCATCCATGTTGAATGTGAGCAAAGAACTCTTGCTTCATTGTTAGACTTGTATTCTCCCTTCCCCCTTCACTTTCTGCAATGCAAGCCCTTTTTCCTGTTAAGTGATCACTGTTGATGTGGCCCTTGTCATGATGGGAAAAGTAAACTGGGTTTTTGTAAATACTGGTGACAGTTAATTGTACAACCTGTTGTAAATGGATCAATCCACTTTACTGGTAAGTAGCAAGTAATTCAGGCTTTAAAATGGAGTGCCATTAGTAGTTGGTTCTTTGCTCACATTCATTCTTTTTTAGTCAAGGAAGTCATCGTTTGAGTTTCTCTAGTTTTATTATCATGTACTACATTTTTTTTTAATTGTTGTTTCTTTGTATGGAAATACAAATATATGAAAAGTCCAAAGTTTAATGTGTTTTTGTGATTAATGTGTATGAAATTGGTGTTGAGTTTTTGTCATATAGGTGGGAGGTAATGCTTTGAGTGGGTGAGGTGGGATAACAACCTGAGAGTTTCACAGAACAAGACCAGTGCCAAGGCGATGTGCATGATAAGTTTATGTTCACACTAATTTAAAGTAGCTGATCTGGAGCCACTTTTTGAAACAACAGAAGTTGAGTTTTCTCTCATTCAGGCAACACCATTGAACACACACACAAAGGGCTTATACCATTTTTTTTTATTGTGTGGCTTTAATTACATAAGATACAAAGTTCACAGACAAATATTTAGTACTTAAGTGTACACAGTTCAAGAGCATTTTCACTAAATGTTGACTATAACAAAAAGATAGTGCTTTTCTCAAATGTGACATTCATGTGACTGTTCTTAACATTAACGATGGCCATACAAGAACATGTCCTTTTTATTTATGCTATAAAATGTGGTGGATTGTTCAATATGAGACAATACATCAAACAAAAACCTTGCAGATGGCATCAACACATGATCAGTTGTGTCCCAAATAGACAATTGGGACAAACAAGATCTTGATGCTTTGTAGTGAACCAAAACTGTTGCCTCAACCTCAATAATAAGGCTCTTTATTCAAATGAGCTTAATAGTCACTGCTCACATTTTAATGGGGCCCCTCAGAGTTATGTGTTCACTCGGACAAACTCAAAGATAATTCTCAAGGTAACAGCTTGCTGGAAGTGTACGAGGGTCAAAGTATGAGATTCAGCTCTGAAGCTGAAGTCGGTGTTAGTGGTACACATTGTGCTCTTTTTTTTCACTGCAATGTGTATGTTCAGTGAACGTCTATTAATGGAAATCCTTCAGGATCATTGTTCCTGTATAAGCTGTTATAAAAATCAATAAGCTAAAAAAAAAAAAGAAAAGGTCCACAGGCTGGACTTGTTTTTTTGCTGTCAAAAAGGTGCAGATTGAAGAAAATGCACTTATGTTGGTAGGTTATGTTGTGCTGTATGAATTTGTCGGTCTTCATCAGTTGGAAGCTTAATGATTTGGGGATTGCATAACATCACACCGATAGTACTTACACTCAAACATTCACACTATATGTTCTAGTTCGAGGAAGAGAGTCCACACATACCTCACAGGAAAAACAAAAGATAAGCCGATTCATTGTTGCACTCTGGGGTCAGACGCATGCAGTGCATTTTAATCCTACAACTATATTACTTCCATCTTTCCTTAGTTTTTTAATACCTTTTAACACTTATTCTGCAGAGGTCCATGTTTTTTGTTAGAGGGACAAATATCTTCTCCAGGTGCAACCTGTAGCTTTAAATTCATGTGCTTCTATAAATACCACTGGTAGCGTACAATGTACAGGACAATGTCTGAAGGTTAATGGGCAACATATGCTGCTGTATTCTGTGTGGTGTGAACACAAGCTGACTGGAGGGGCTGGAGGCTTGAACTCCCCATGCCTGTTCACATCCAAGCAATAAACCGCACATAATTATACTTTACTAATCAGAGTTCTGATAATATAGATGCTCCAGCGAAATCTCACCTGAGCTTTTCATCATTGTACTGTGAGTATACATGTATTCTTAAGTTAGAAATGATTATATCCTAAAGAAAAGTGTCCAAATTTCACAAACACTTCATTAATGAGCCATAAATTAGTTTTTATTTCCACTGTTGGCTGGTTTGTATCAAGGTAATACAACATGTTGGTATCAATTTAGTCATGAACTTATGATCAATATTTTGCACATATGTACCTCTCTGATATTAATGAAGGTACAAATGCAGACAGCTGAAAGTTACTTAGCCACAGCATTTTGAATCCAATAATAGATAGGCTACTTTTTTTTTAAATTTAAGTTAAAAGGTGATTACCTTCAAATTAAAGTCCATATTCACATATAGTAAATACAAGCTATATTTTAAACAACCATTTGCAGAAAGTTTCTTGAGAGAATATACTATGTAATTCAATGCAGATTCAACAAATCATGCCGTGTATGTTGCAATAAACAATCATGTAAACTTACAGGCGTGTAAACTGGAAGCACAACAATCCATGTTTCCTCTACTTTTAGAAAAAACAAGATATTGAAGAATTTGATTGGTTCTGAGTGGTCTCAAGTGCAGTTTTCTCAACACAAATCATATAGCAACTAATCGATCAAGGTGTTTAAATGACAGAAAACAGCAGCCAGAAATGTAATTTAAGAGAGAAAAAGAAGCATTAGAGATGCAATGTGTGACTAAGTCTGCAACTATTCATGTGACTGCGTGAAAACACCCTCTTGACTAAAATGTGGTATCAATATGATCACATGCTCGACAACAATTATAAATGACTTCTCTCAAGATCACAAAAATATCAAAGATCAACAGATGTTTATTAAAAAAAACTATCTTTATTAGAGAAATAAAATCAGATATGAATTGCAAGTTATTTCTTTAACATACAGTGTGTACAATGGAATAAAACAACTTGCAATTAAAGAAAAAAAGGATTGTTGAGAAACTGAACAGTATGACGGTATATGTATGGCTGTCTTTAATAGCTTTTAAGAGTTGTTTTGAACAAAACACAGCAAACATTTCTTTTTAAAATATGCTCACATATACATAATATTTTCTGCAACTGTATATCTTGATTTGGCAAACTTTCTTAAACTAATTCCCAGGATTTGGCTTTTGTTTTGAAAAGAAAGAGTTACGTGACGAGAAAACGAGAAAAACTGCAGTTTCTTTACGAGTAGTATTATTTTTAAAATAACAACGACATCAGGTGGAATATATTTGTACGTTTGATATTGCACCAGTATAGTTTTAACTCTATAGTTTGCCCTGTTGTTAAAAAGTTCCGAGGGGGCACAAACCGCCATTTTCTAATGAGATGAAGAGTGTCATCACAGGAGAATCTGTAGAGAAAACACATCCATGTTTTGTGTGTTGCAGCCTGCATGAAACTCCTTTAAGTAAATAGAAAATATAGGTCTGGACGGTTAAAAAGGAAAAGGAATGGCGTTAGCTTTGATAAGGACATTGTTTCCATCCCTTAATGTTACTGTAAAAGGCTCTAGATTCTCCTCAACATGGCGTTCGTACCACTGTGTCCTCTGACTCTGTCCGAAGCGGTCAGTTTGTACTTTAATGCTTACAACAGTGCAAAGAAAACATTGTGAGAGATTACAATCGCCTGACAATAAATACGAAATTAAAGCAATCTCACCGGAAAACCGAGTCCCTTGAATGAGTGGAGCCTAAAGGGGGTTGTGAACGAGCCTTGCGCTATATCTCTTGGAACGAGGCCAGCAGCTCAAAGTTGGGCTATAAACTGCGTTTTACTTAAACAATCTACCTCTCTTCTCCTTCTCCTCTCTAGAAATATCCACAGACTATGTTTCACCGGATCGATTTTGTCAGTTCTTTTTCCTGCACTGACATTAACCGCAGAAATCTTCCCACATAGGATGCAAGTCTAGTCTGAAACTTCACGTCAGTTCGCCCCTATGGAATTTGTCCATAGCGAGGGGTCCTTCAACTGGGGGCGGGGAGACTTTCTGTACATTCCTCAGCGATACATTCACTTCTCCTCCTGCAGAGCCTGCACACGCACACACACGCGCGCGCGCGTACACACACACACCCGCACACACACACACACACACGGGCAGGCTGCAGCCATGCATCAGCTCATTTAAACCGACACAGTCAGGCGAGAACTCACATGACTGCTGTCTCTATGTACGTACACATCTAGCATCTCCACGGTGCTATACAGCGAGCAGGAGCACCAGACCGAGCTCTGCTTTCCGTTTCGTTATTTCATTTCCAGTGGAAATCATTAAAGCCGAATAGACTGGGTTACAAAAAATTGTATGCGCTTAACTAGGCCAAAGGGAAGCCTCCATGTTATATAAATTGCTTATATTTGTCCGTACAGAAAGAACAGGCCTGTATGGATTCAACCACTCAGTTAAAAGTTTAAACTCTTCGGGAGTTGAAGCTAATTATAGAGCGATTAAAAGTTCGCACGAAAGCGGATGTTTAAACGCTCTTTTATTCTCTTTTAATTTAAGTTATTTAAATGAGTGGTTATCAGATGTAAACACTGCCTAAACTTCCTGAAAAGTGGTGAAGTTATACACAAAAAAAGTGCCGCAGAGATGGAAACTTTCTTGTGTTTCGTTACATCTTTATGTCTCGCGACATAACCCAGCAGAGAAAACATGGGGAGAAATGCATAATTGGCGCGCTGATTCATATAGAATAGTCGAGCAGAGGAGCCAATGAATGGACGCGTTGAGGCCGTGCCAGCAGCAGTAGTAGCAGCGCAGCAGCTGCTCTCTGATTGGCCGACCCTCCCGACCAATCAGAGAGCTTTGTATGTTTGTTCAGCAGCAGAGGAGTAAACCCACTGAGACAGCCATAGCCCCAGCCTGAGCTAGTGTCTGAAGGGCCCACTAAAGCAACAATCTCAAACGAGCACGCACACCGACATGCCTATTCGTTAGCAAACACAGTGCTGCTATCGTTTCAGCTCCTTACACTGGCAGTTGCAGAGCTGCAGTGGAGGTAACACCCTCCTTAACTTTTGTTTAAAAAATGTTTTAACTCCAGCTGTTTGGAGGCTGAAGTAATTAACAAATAATAGCCTATAAGTAAGTTGCAAAGGAAAGCATACATTTCAAGGAAAATGAAGAAGCTAATGCTAATAATGTTTCTTTTTTAGACTCAGGTACGCATGCCCAAACATAATCCACAACATGCTTTAGTGGACGCCACATCTGAAAGGATTTAGAGGCTACTGTCACACCTGCAGTGTATTAAGCACACCTAAACAATTGTGTAGTCACAGTCCCTCAGTCTGGAGATTGTGTGATTTAACTTAAATTCAAGAATATATATATATATATATATATATATATATATATATATATATATATATATATATATATATATATATATATATATCCATAAACATGGCCAATAGGTACACAACCTAAACTGCTGCAGTCTAATACAACAATTCTGCAATACATACTCCCTTCATGAACTTCATGTTCAGTTTTTGGGGAAAACTGTTAAAAATGTGTTAATTCAACTTAAATGTCTTTGTACAGCTATTTAAAGTGCACTCAAATTATGTACCACATTACACATGTTATGCGACATGTTTCTAAAATGTTGTCCACCCTAGAATAAATATCACTTTGTATCACACAATGCAGCTCTGCAAAACATGGCATCCAAAATGGCCATAACATTAAATTAAAATCTCTCTGATCAACTCAACACTCTACCTTCATTAAGGTCAAATGTATTGCAGGACTGTCATTCCTGGTAATGAAAACAAGAAGGCATTGTTCTCTGACAGCTTACAGACCATAGTGCCATCAACAGGTATGTTTCCAGCGACCATTAGTCTTGTAAAAACAGCCAGTGTCACGCGGAGTGACCCGCTGTGAGACATGTCGGCCTTCGGCTGGTTTACAAAATGTCTTCTTGACAGTGGTGTTATATTTTAAACATGGATTCCACACATGATTGTCTTGGGTTGTGCGTTACACAGGACGCTAGGGGCACTTTAGTGTCGGAGACCCCTCCCTCTCTTAGTGAATGCAGATCCATGCCGGAGGTATAGCAGAAAGGAGCTCGCCATGTGCATTCGGTCCACATGGCCAACGCCTCCTCGTTGTGCCAAAGTTGAACAAAATAAGTGTCGTGGCAGCACTCATCTCGCTCAACGACTCCCCCCTCGACATAATGTTGTGTGGCCACGGGCAAATCGGGCCTGCTGTTGGACTTTGAGTCGTGGATCAGGGAGGGCATGGCTCCACTCTCGCTGGAGAAGATGGATGCCGTCATGTGGATAGTAGTACGTGTCACTCCCCTCACTCACGCGAAGGCCCGAAGAGCGGCGCAGGGCGCTCCCGAAAGAAGTTTCTTCAAATAAAAAGTGTCCAGCGGGCAATTTATTTCACAATACAGTGCAAAATCATTTATGAATGGCCCCACCTCCTGTGTCATCAGTACAGCGCACTTAACACAGCCGTGCGCACGAGCCCCCGCAATATCAGCGTCGTTCCTGCTATGGGCGTGAGTTAGCGCACTGTCGCTTTACTATTCCTCAACCGACCAATTAGAGTCGAGGCTTTGCAGAGAAAGGCACACGAATGTGATTCTAGTAAAGATACACTGGGTTCTCACGGAATCCCTTTACGCACATAGCTCGCCAGGTTTTTCCCGACACCAATCCACTCTTCCCCTCCTTTTTTATCCACTCCCCTCTGCTGTCCCCACCCCAGATTCCCGTGCAATTTTCCCCAATCCCAAACACTTAATTGAGCAATTGGGATTCCTCACGTGTGGGCTGATTTGTAGTTTGAACACGTGGCTCATTCAAAAAAAAAAAAGCCGGAATAGCGGAGGATTTTTTTTTCACCCCCTTCTCCTTCGTTCTTCTTCTTCTAGGCTCTAGACTTAGAGGCGGGCGCCAGCCTTACCGTGTGTGACATTCTCTGTCTCTTTGCCAAGGGGTTTGGAGGAAGACACAAAGTAGTTTCTCCTCCTTTTTCACCCAGCCCTACTTCGTTTTGGAGAGACACGAGATTAATAATTGAGCATTTATTTATTGCGCGATAGAGACGGACGGCCGAGGGAGAGCGAACGCACTGCGAGGCTGCCAGTTTAAATCTATCTGTGGCTCGAACGACCGGGAAGCACGCCACAGCCGCTCCGTAGTAGTAAAGGCGATTCAGGCTACTCCACACGCTGCACGCCCGTGAGAGCAAACGTCTATCTCTCCCTCAGCGAACATGGCGCACATGAATAAGCTATACATTGGGAACGTGAGCTCTGAGGTGTCCGAGGAGGACTTAGCAGCTATCTTTGATGAGTGGAACATTCCGCACAGTGCTCCGTTTCTTCTCAAAACTGGCTATGCTTTTGTGGATTGCCCGGACGAGAAAGCTGCAATGAAGGCCATCGATGTTCTTTCAGGTGAGAAAATGTTGTCCAAAAGTGTCATTTGGAAAGACGCACGAACTGCTTGATTGTGTGAAGATTGGCTATACTTTACTCTATAGTGTGTGTGTGTGCGCGCGCGTGTGAGTGCGCGTGTGTGTGTGTGTGTGTGTGTGCGCAGGGGGGGTGGGGGGGTGTAACCAAGCGTTTCTTTCTCTCTCACACAACCTCTACATGGCCTTTTGACACAGTGGGCTCACACAAATAGCTGCCATGGGTTTGAGTGAATTTCTGCTGTTTTAGTTTCCCTGATTGAAGCTTGATAAAAATGGTCGAGTAAACACAATCATGAAGATGAGAAATGCCAAGGCTTTCCCGTTACGTGCTGTTCAGGGCGGTGAGGCGCGTTGTGGACGCCGAGAAGTGAACCTTATTGTGGGCTTCATCACACAACCCACTTTGGCAACATTAGGAGCAGAGACCGTAGTGTGTTGCTGCTTTTAACGGCTTCAATTTGAGCTTACCCACTTCTCCAGGGTTGAAACCAGAGGCCTTCTCCAGTGGCCACAACTCCCTACATTGTGAGGCTATTTCGCCCATACTGACCCACCAGGTGGTTTAATTGTGTTGCTCAAATGTAGGCCAACTAACTGAGCCACACGTTCATTTGCTTTTGTAAATGATCCACGATGCATGGCTTGTTGTTAAATCAAAGCTCGGTGAGCTCCTAACGGGACACGTCAAAATGTGCTCCTAATATTATATATGTGGCTCGCACACTTCCAGCAATGTATAGTATGATAAGCTGTAAATATTCACGACGTTGCCATGTGTACGTATACGCCTTTTAAGCTTTTAGGCCGCTGCACAAAATAAGTAGTAAACAAACAGTGACTCTAAATGGCTGGAAAGGACGTATGTTATGGTTAAATCATTTAAAGACCCTAATGTTTTTGTTTTTTTTATAGGTAAAGTTGAACTTCATGGGAAAGTTCTCGAAGTGGAACACTCGGTCCCTAAACTTCAAAGGTAGGTTGAGGGTTTTTATTTTTAAATAAATGTATAGTCCAGTGCTTCTTGGTTCAACTAGTGGGAGCTACGTTTCATTTTTCCTATTTTTTTGAATTCTGTTTTATTCTTTCACCGATTCTCTTCAAAATGCTTTTAATATTCACCAAGTAACATTTGCTAGAAATTGACTTTGTTTACCGTCAATTCAGCGTTTTACATTTTGGTTAAATAAGAAGTCCTTTTTTCCCCTTCTTCCTCTAATTCATGCTCTGGGGGTCAAATGAAAGGGGCGTATGGTGGCGGAGCCTACTCCCTCCTCTCGCAGTGACTGTAGGCTGCTGCTCCTAACCGTAGTGCATTTACGTACAGCCAGCAAATGGCTGTATTTTTCTCGCTCGCCCTCTCGTGTGTGTCTTTTGTATACATACAGTATATTGAGTTCCAACTTCGATTTGTGAAAGCCCGAGTGTGCTGGTTGAAATGGGTGCAGGCTGACTTTGAGGCGTGCAGGCCTTGTGGAGTAGAGTCGTCCATTTGAGAAGGATCTGCCCGTCACTCTCCCTGCCTGCCCTGCGCTTCCGCCCTCCTCTGCACATTGTGCTGCTGTTGCATGAGATGGATTCCCTAACGCGAGTGGAATGGGCGGTTTGGGGCCCAAATCACGGAAAACCATAGTTTCACAGTTAGACCCCTGTAGCCAAATGCTCGCTTTTCTGTGAATGACGCCCTTTTAACTGTTAACACTTTGTAACGTATACGTAATGCTGAGCTTTGGGGCATTGTGTGCGTATTTTTGGGTGGTGACGCAATTCGGTCATAATTAATTCTTCTCTTGAATTGAATTAAAATGTCTCTGGCTTTGTAATTTATGTAATGATTGCGAATGAAAATTGCACGTAATATGCATGATTTAGCCTCCTTTTTATTTATTTATTTTTTACACGTATGCTTGAATTATCTGCTGTTTTACGCCAAATGCTTGTGAAATACGAGATGAAACGTGAGGGCTTTTTTGCGATTATACGAGACATGAATTATAGACCGAGCATAGAGTTAGAAAAGATATCAAGCAGGGAATTGTTGACACCTTTACGTAAAATGTGTTTTCTACCTGGACGTAATGCAAGCTTCCCCTGGCAGCTTGCCAAGCTGTTCGTCTAAAATGCATCTTTAAGAAAACAAAACGCGTGAGCTTCATGAGGAAGTGTGCGTCACAACTTGAGATGTTGCTCCAAATTGTCCTGATCAAGAACAAAAAAAAAAAATGGCGAGTTTCCGCATGTTTTTAGTACAGCTTGCTGTGGTGGCTATGGCAGCAACAGAGTCGAGTTTCAGCCACACTTCCAAAAAGTAAAACGTGCCCTCCCTTTACAACAGAGGAGGACATGGCAGTAGTCAATGGGAACAGTATTCGGGGTATAGGCTACACACACACACACACACACACACACACACACACACACACACACACACACACACACACACACACACACACACACTTGTACACGGAGGCCCTTCTTTGCATTCCAACCTGCAAATATCAACTGGGGGCTCGGCCAATCACCGTGGCTTAACCTTTGAACCCCTCGGCGAGGGGAAGTGCTCCAGCAGACAGATCAAGGCGGGTATGGCTACACTTTTGTAGTCATGAAGAAGTGTGAAGCATGACATGAAAGTGTAGCGTGGTGATACACGTTGGGCAAAATAAAACATGTAATCAAACGTCCAGATGTACATTCCTGAATTTGTTTTTGGTGTGGCCAAAAACCCACTGAAAACGTATAGTTGCGTAAGAACTGCAAAATGTCTTCTGCGTTCAATAACAATAAAGCTAATTTTATGAAATAAACATGTTCTCCACAGATGCATTGTACTAGTAGTATTTAGTTATTGCATTTTTCACATATCTAATAGACATTTATTTTCACTGCCAGCTACTGAAACATTGGCCTTTTTTTGATTTAAAAAAACACAATTTCATCTGACATTTTAAATGACTTCTACTCATTCTTGACGACAATTCTTCTGAGAGTGCATGTGTATTGTGCAATAGGAAACCAAGGTTAATCAGAATCTTATGTGTGTATTTACTTATTTTACACAATTGACAGATCTCCTCGAAATGGCAACTATATTTTTTCTTTTAAACCATTTTTTTTACAAAAATGTATTTGATTGTTGATACTGGGCCATGTTTATTTTTGCCAGCAGATTCTATTCTGTGTGTGTGTGTGTGTGTGTGTGTGTGTGTGTGTGTGTGTGTGTGTGTGTGTGTGTGTGTGTGTGTGTGTTCATAGGTACTTACTGCCAACTTGGATAACACACACACACACACAGCGTAACATTCAGTGTAACGTCTCAGTACTTTTGCCTAATTAAATTATATATATATCCATTTTTTTTTTACCAATCATAAAAAAGACATTGGTGCAGAGATTATATCAGTGATGTTTGTAGAAAGGTCCCGTGTCTCTTAGTACAATAATTCTGGGTCATGGGGTCACTGTGGGTCCCCCACCTGCAAAACTGGGATTTGGGACGGAGACTTGGGGTGCCAGAGAATTATGAATGTGGCCCCTTGTTTCACCAGACTACGAGCAAAGGATCCATAACTCTCCATCCTGCTGGGCTCACATCTGAATGACACTGCAATTTTTTATACTTCCTCCAATGTATGTAACTTTATATTTTGTATAGCTCGGATGTAGACACAAATGTGTAATGTTTGCAGAAGTGGAGTAATTTTCTTACTGATATTCAACTCATTGTAATTCTATGAGGGGAATTCCAATCTATTCAATCGTAAATGTTGACGTTACCTGATGTGTGCATATAAGGCCGGTCATGGCAGAGGAAACTAGACTGTAGCGTTTAGTCATTCAGGACTTGTGCATACTGAACAGTCGATGGCTGTGGATGTGCTGGTCTCGTGTGTCCCGCACCGTCCCTGATGGTGTTGACATAGTCGGTGGCGGTATATGATTAAGAAATGGATGTGAATACGGGTGCCGTGAAGTCTCAATGTGCTTGACTTGTGAAACCTCATAATGGATGCTGCATGTATATACACCCACTTGTGTATGTTGTCCACAGTGCAGGCCCGTAGGTCTCAGCTGGGCGGCGACCTAAGCGGGCGAACATGTAGAATATGGTCTCTTTATTTTCAAAAAAGAAAAGTAAATAAGGAGCCCGGCCTCCTCCAGGCCATCACATGACGAGCCAACCCCAGTCACTCCTGGCACTCCCTCCTTTCCTCCCCCTCCCACTTTTAACCCTGCTCTACATGTTCCTGTCAGTGGACTTGTCCGTGTCCATGGCAACAGGGCCCCACCCCCACAGGGCAGAGAGGGCCCTTGTTACCCTTGCCTGAAACAGTGCTAGCCCGCGCCCCCCTACACACCTCCCCAAATCAAAGGCTTGGACTAGGGAATGTATACCAACCCCCACCCCACCCAATACCCTGGCTGACTTCTTGTGTGTGTGGAGCTATAGGTTAATCCGACTGGAAGTGCTTGGTGCATTTGCACATTTCGCATGGCATTCCCACCGCAATGCAGAGCGTACAGAATGTGTGGGGAGAGGGGGCCGGATCAGCCAGGAATGGCACCGTGGGCCGGAAAGGGCTGGAATTCCTCTTGAAAGTGATTTTTGGGAATTTTATTTACAATTTTACTGTTAAGAACTTAAGTTTTTCCTCACGTCTCAAAATTAAATGTATAGTAGAGCTGTTTTAGCTTGATTGCGGTGATAGCCGCTAAACTGAGGAATTTAAACTACCTCGGTCCTTGTTGCACATGGGCAGTACGTTTTTACTGCCTAGGTGAGCTTACTTAAAAAAAAAAAGACTTTGTGTCTTAAATTTGAGGTCTAAAGTGAGTTAATGTTGCATATTGTAAGGTGTTCTCTTCTACAGTCGATTTAGAAAACAACCACTATCAGTAGAGCTGTTTGTACAAGTGCTTCAGCTGCATTTAGACGTCTTTTAACTTGAAGAAAAGAACAGTGTGTGTGTGGTATCACTCTATACCGTAAAGTTTTTACACAGAAAATGGGATATTATGTATAAAAACAGAATAACTTTAATTAGCTGCACATGTATTGGTTATGTGAGCATATGGCTGGTGTGGAAATGGGTTTGGGGTCAGGGATTGTGATTCCACATTGTGAGCGTGCTCGTGCTTCTGCTTCCAGCCGCATGTACATTTTGTTCCCGTAGATCTGTGCGTATCAACAGGCAGTGAACTTTGGAGTGGCCTGCACTTCTTCTCCATATTTTTACACAACATCCACATGCATGTGGACACTTGCGAAACTCTGTGACTCATTGATCCACATGTTTAATTTTCTGCATGACCTCCGCTCATAGCCAGTACTCCCATGCTGCTGTACACAACATGCAACTATATTTGGGGACCTTCGAGCTAAAAGGATGAATTGAGGATTTCTGTCCTTGTTTTTTCTGGGGACGGCGCACAGCAGCACCATTGTGACTGCCAGTCTCCACTTGCTTCTGCTGTGTGAACACACTCTATGAAGTATGCAATTTAGATTCTCCTCATTTTAGTGTGACGCGGCTAGCGGAGATTCCCTTTAGTTTCCGTTTGGCACCTGCAGCACCGCTCCCTCCCTCCCCTCCTTTTTTGATACAACAGCTGGATGCTGCTGGTTAAGTGTCTATTTTAGTTGAAAAGTGTGGGCTTGAGCCTGGCAGTGGTTGAATCCTCATTATGCAATGCCACAGGGCACACGCTCGACTCAAACTGTGTGTACAAGACATTTAGATGCATCTTCACCTTTCCAATCATCTCTCTGCGCTCCTCTTGACGCTGCTTCACAATCCTGTTTCTCTTCCCCATTTCATTCTTCGCACACTCTGTGACACAATTGATTATGTGGGAGAAGGGGCATGGTGCATTTTGGGGTATTTAATTTTGAGTGCCCACAACTCATTTTAGGCCACCCAGTGGTGATCCCAAATCACCCCTTTAGCCGCTTTTTCTCCATTGCTTCCTCCCACATTTTACTCTGGATGTTTCAGTGCACCTGCTGGGTTGTGAACAGAATTAACGCCGAAGTTATTTCTGCATCTTCTCCACCGTGGTCTTTCTCTCACGAGATGGGGAAGAGAATTAAAGGGAAAAAAATTGTACTCTTGTTATTGTCAGCAACTAACTGTCTCTCTTCCCTCTTCTCTCCCATCTTCCTCCATCAATGTATTTCTCTCCCTATTCCTTTACCCTCCCTCCACCTCCACCCTTTTCCTTCCTTGTTCTTTCTCCAGGAAATGTAAGCTGCAGATCAGGAACATCCCGCCTCACATGCAGTGGGAGGTGAGTGCTCACGGGCTGCTAACTGCTTCCAGGGCGGGGTACCATCGTACAGCCCAAGTGGGCTCATTTAGGGGCCTCTGGAGTCACTCTGCCTCCCTTTGGGTTTCAATTGAGCATGCGCTTCATGATTCGTTTGAACAAGGCCACAAGCTCAAGCCGGTGTGTCGCACGGCCAGAGGGTGCTACTGTGAGCGGAAGAACAGAACGTATTGCAAATTTAGAAATCTGTGGTTAAAAAAAAATTGGGTTGAAAAAAGTTCTTTGTATAATTTAGTTGCACAGAATGACATGATGGGTGGTCTCAATTTGCTCAACAACATTGAAACCTCATTCTATAAAGTCTTCCGATGTGGTTTGGCTGGGTTAGGCATGCAACTAAACATTAAGCACTTACATGATCTTAGTAGCATCATATTGCCACATGTACTGACTACCTACTCAACATGTTTTTTTTAAAGCATTTAGTAAAAGCTTGCTGCTGTTTTGATTTGACTATTAAACTGCGCAGGATCTGAACTTAAAATGGCGAACATTCATTTATTGTTCGGTCAGTGTTTTTAACACCGATCACCACCTTATCTAAAAACACATGAAGTGAACGTTCATGTTAAAGCGGTTCGACACGGCACCATGACAATAATCCTTGCATGGTTAATGGGTTATTAATATTCTTCTTTTTTTTAATTTTTTTTTTTAGAAGATCTACTCAATTTTATATACTTTTGTTCGTGCTTAATTTGCTGATTGTGTCTGGAAATAAAGTAATTTACATTTTTTAAAGAGGCACACATGTCAGTGTTTCCTTCACATGTAGAGAGCGTAGAAAATAAAATCGGCATCCATGCAATGAATGTGATGCATGCGATCACTGACCATGCAAGAAACACAATTAGGGCTGTCGGCAGCCAAATAAATTTTTCATCAACTTGCCCTGAGTTTCTCAAAAGAGAATTGCACAAGAGCACTACTTTAAATATTGTGCTCATAAGTTTATGGGAAAAGTCGTTCAGCATGAAAAAGAATTCCTAATTGAATGAAGAAATGTTATTGCCTGGAAACGAAGCCACTGATTTGTCAACTAATGAGCTGAGTAGCCCTACACTAAATGTCTGTTTTGATTATGTAAAGATTCAACAGGATCCTAATTTTAAGGACACAGTTTAAGTTGTCCAAGTGTGTATATAAATTATTATTATTATATTAAGGCATTTTTGGGGTTAAATTAACAATTACAAACTTCATTACCTCAAATTACTGTATACTCCTTACATTGACTAAAATAGGATGAAACACAAACTCAACAAAAGTACTTGTACATTTTAATGAGATGCAGTGCAATAAATCAGTTTTAAATATGCCCATTTTGTTGTCTGCTAGCACATTTGTACACAAACAACTTTGACAGAGGTCACGCATTGAAAATAAAAAATTCACAATTAGTTGTGACTCCTCAAATTGATTATTTTACACACAACTTTTACACAACCGGCAAATGCACACAATGTGTCTTTTATCTCCGATTATGCGTGCAAGTGACCCTTGGTATTTTAGGCTAGAAAATACACCCACATATTGTCTGTGACAAATTCACTAGAAAAACATGTCTGACTTGATCGTGAAAATCTGTCCTCTGTTGCATGAGCATAACTTGGATGAGTTCATCGGATGTTCTCATTTCAGGTTTCTAAAGAGGATTTAAAGGGCGTTGAAACTGTAAAGGTCTTACAATTTCTTTCCTGGTTAATTTTTCACTTTCTATTAGAGTTAAAACAGAATTGTGTTGTTCAGTCTTTTTGTTGCTTTATAACAGAGGTGTCAAACTCATTTTAGTGAAGGGGCCACATGCTGCCCATTTTGATCTCAAGTTGGCCGGACCAGAAAAATCACAGCATAATAATGCATAATTAACGACAATGTTTCTCAGTTTAAATCATCGGTGAAGGTTTTTAGATGATATACTCTGAATTTTTGGTCTTTATGTTTCTAGGTAATTGTTGAAAGACCTTAAATTAGACATCCGCCCTCTGTTTATCTGCCTGGGCTCGCCTCTGCAGATTCCCTCGCTTTGTGACACGCTGGTGGCGTCATTTTTCATGACGTGATCCATGTTTAACGACTTCCAACACAATATCAGCGCTCGCATCAATTGTGACTGTGGATAAATGGTTTGCATGTCTGTCTTATAAGCAAAGGATCAGAGGTTTGAATCCCAGCTCTGCTAATTCTGTACTTAAAAAAAAAAAAAAAGTTTAAAAAAAAAATTTTTTTTTGATGGAACACCCTGGTGGGCCGGACTGAACCCCCTGGCGGGCCGGTTCTGGCCCGCGGGCCGTATGTTTGACACCCCTGCTTTATAAGCTTCAAGTTTTATTAATTGTGTGCATAATACCTTTGTGTGTGCATACACTGGTGAAAGCTATCATACAGCGTTTTTTTAGACTTGAACATTACCAGTGAGTGAGCGTTGCGCCACAGTCGAGTGTCTGTGCGTCGCATGTCTTTTCTGTGAAAAACATTTAATTTAAAACTTTGATATTCAGTAGCGGCTACACATTTTACTCTGATTACACGTCACTCTGCCGGGCACGTAAATTTATCTGAACTTTTATTTCAACATATTTTAAGTTGTATGACAAATTTCACTGTAGCTTATTTTTCTAAATGTGTCAATCTCAAGATCTCATGGTTCACCTCCATGTATAATCTCATGTGGCAGTAACACAGCTTTACGTGAGACTTTTTTTTTCTTCCTTCCCTCTGCAGAGGTTTAGCCTATCGCAGCTTGTGCCTGTATCTTTGTTTGGTTATGTTCTGCTCTAAAAAGACTATGCAAGGCTAATTAGAATATTTAAACAGAATTATCAAAAGTAAAGTTAACACATGGCTTAAGATTTCAGCCTGATTCACTCGGTGTGATCAAATGACTGCAAACAGGCTCAGTGTATTGTAATGGTAGGCTCGCTTTTCCTGCGCATGGCCGTTCACTGCAGCTCCAGATCCACCCATGTTCCTAGCATGAAGCGAGAGAGCTGGTTGCTTTCTGAAAAGGTGACATGGAGGGCTCTCCCCCAGAGGGGGGGAGGGGTTAGAATAATGGAGTAACATAGTATAATGGGATCGTCTGCTGCAAAGGCCCTGTATGTATCTTATCAGGTAGATAAGACTGTGTGTGTGTGTGCGTGTCGGCGAGTGAATAGTGTTGAGCATAGTGGCGTGTTCACAAGCTGTAGTGGGTGGGTGGGCCTGAACCGCTTCCTCTTCCCTTCCATGTGCATTGATTCACAGAATGTGTAGCATGAACTCGTACCCCTCCCCCAGCCATTGCTTCCTGCTGGAATGCACCCCACCCTTTCCTGAATGGCCTGGATTCCCATTGGCTGTACTCGGTAGACGGTCAGCCATGGTATCCAGCCAGCGGCCAGGCACTCGTGGCTTCAGGGAACTCGTATCGGCGCGGGAGCAGCCAATGACGGGCAGCAGAGATGGCAGGGAGGCGGGATGTTGCCTGGTTGGTGGGTTGGCGGAGTGGGCGGCCAGGGAGCTTTTCTTGTTGGCTAGAAAGTGGGGTTGAGCTCTTGGGGGCGTGGCCTTGGGTTTGACTGAGCATGGTCGGATGTCTTAGCTTAGCTTAGAACCCTCGCTCCCCCTCTCGCCCACTTCTGATCATATCTATGAATTGAAACCCTGTGGTGTCTGGATTGAGCAGGTGGCCAGCTTGGTGTGGCTTTTGTTTTAAATGCATTTTTAACAAAGAAAAATATTTTTTTTTGGTTTGGTAAAATATATATATTTTGCCAAAATTAAAGGCACCTTTTTTTTGTTTGTCATGGTTAAACAAATCTACGTATATTGTGTAAACATTGGGCTGCTTATCAATCTTTTTATTTTATTATCTTCATACCTCTTTTTAGAAAGTGTTTTACTTTTTTTTTTTTAAAAAAAGAGTACTTTAAACAATTTGTAGAAGTCTCTCGGCATCTGGCGCGCCATGCGAATTACGAGAAGAGATGGTCATAATTTGAGGTAGACAGACTTTTGCAAGAAGGAAGCAAATGTATCCACGTAACTCAACATTGAACTCTGGGCTTCAGAATTAATGGACTGTGTCGTGGTCGTGAGCTGGGCTGGTTCCTACAAATGAGCCTCTACTCACGAACAGGTTCTGGTCAAAGGCCTTCAAGGGCTCGGAGTAATCGTGGCTTTTCTTTCTTTCTCGCAGGTTTTGGATGGTATGCTTGCTCAGTATGGTACAGTAGAGAGCTGTGAACAAGGTAGAAACCGACTCGCCTCAACTCACCTTTTTTTATACTGCGTTTGGAATGTATTTGTGACACTTTATTACAATTGCAAATACTCGTTTAAGGATTATTTTAATTTTAATCATTACAATTTCTGAAGTAAATGTTACTGTAACCATGTAAAAGTAGCCCGTGTTGGTAAATGGTGGCGGTGCCGTTGACCGTGTCGATTGACTCTGCTCTGTTCTCCCACAGTAAACACTGACACACCAACTGCAGTAGTCAACGTTCGATATGGCGCTAAGGAGCATGCCAAGCTGTGAGTACACGCACATTGGTGTATTCCATTAACCTCCAGCTTATCTGTCTTGATCAGCTACCTTTTTTTAATTTTTTTTTTTAATATTAGCTCGCATTCTGTTGGAAATTACACCGACCTCCTCTGTTAAGTGTTCTTACAGTGCACCTGATTCATCCTTCAAGTTGTATTTGGGTGGGGTGGGGGGGGTTCAATTAGCCATCTGGTGCCCCCTGGTGTACTAGAATCACACTACAATGTTCTCTGCACGAGTGGTTGTAGGATTCTCAGGCATAATTGATTATTCACTACAAATCCTTGAGGCTGAGGAGGCAGGCTTGTATGAAGTGTAAACGCTATCTGGAGAGGGAATTTCTTGTAGCACACGTAAAGTGATGTTTTGCCAATGCCCTTCAGTATGTAGGGCTTGTAAGGACCTCCTAACTCAACGTCCTTTGTGCCAATCATTTGAGACATGAACAGTTTCAATTTAGACTTCAGCCCCTCAATCTTGGGCCCCGCTGCTGCTCAGATTCTCCATTGATAAGGAAATGGGAAAGAAATCCAACCTGACTCTGGTGGATTCCAGAAATGTGTTCAGTCATTCAGAGTATTTCACTCCATGGTTAACGTCAACGCTTTCCCGTGTTGAATCAATCCAGTGCAGTGGCTAGCCGGAGTGTTCTAGACCAACGTCTCTGTCTGCTCCACAGGGCGATGGACACGCTGAACGGAACTTCGACGGAGAACTTTGCCTTGAAAGTGTCGTTTATCCCAGATGAGACGGCTGCGGCCGAGGGTCCTTCAGCGGGGGGCAGGCGAGGCTACGTCGCCCGTGGAAGCTCTCGCTCCTGCTCTCCAAGTCAGGGCGCCCGGCCCAAACCATCAGACCTCCCTCTGCGCATAGTGGTTCCCACGCAGTTTGTAGGGGCAATTATCGGCAAGGAAGGTGCCACCATCCGCAACATCACCAAACAGACCCACTCAAAGTACGTACACAGATGTCAGGAATTATACTGAAGCGGTGAGCTGTGTCCTTTACTATTTCTGTACCCGTTGACTTCCAGGATTAGGACCTATTCTTCTACGAAGAAAAAAAAGCACTAAATAGTAATAGTACTTTTGATTTATATAGCTCTTTTCATAAGAAACTTTACAAATGTTTAAAATTCTCATAAAAGAGCGACACAATAGAAACATAGAGCACACACTCGCACATTAAAAGCAGTTTTGAAGAGGTGGGTTTTGATTTGAGGAATTACATGCTTGTTAAAATTCAAGTGCCTAAAAGCAAGTGTTGGGAAGTACATTTCCACGTCCATAACGGCATGTAGAGACTTTTGCATTTATAATGTAGAACTGTGGGACGTAAGCCAGTTCTTGTATAACATTATTAGCAGAAACAAGAATGCAAATGCCTTTCATTGTATTTGCTACTAAATTGTGCAGTGTTTGAAATCCACCACCTGCTGCCTTTCCTCAAATGTTTTTCACTGCATGGCATCAGATCATCTGCAACTAGTCACTTTAGTTACTTTTACACTTTAATACTTTTTTAGTTTATATTCTACTCGGGCTATTTCCCTGAGGCCGCGAAACTGCAGTTATTAAGTCACTATTTATTATTTAATAGAACAGACGACTCCCATATCTAACCTCCAAGTCTTCAATGACATCTACTTAAACGCATAGTGAAAAAGTTATTATTGGACCTAATTGCTGCATTTAGCCCGCTCGACTACATCGTATTACTAAATGTGCTGTAAAATCGCTCAGGACTCAGGATTCTAACCAGTTTAGTACTCGGCCTATTTGAAGGACAAAGACTATTTGTGGTCAATCGGTCATTGCACATCTGAACATTAAAACAAAAAATGACCAGAAGTTCCCCAAGGCTCCATTCTTAGGCCTCTTTTCATCTATATTCTCTCGCACATTGTGTATATATATTTTTTTCAAGATACATAGTCATATTCCAGCCGGCACACATTTTTCTAACTCAACAGGTGACTGTGGGGCTATACAAGCCCTGAGTTAGTGCATTGGCTATTTAATTGGATTTATCTTCAGAGCTGCCAACATGTTCTCCAAAGTAATGGTTTTTGGACCCAAAGAATGATTTTTAATTGCGCACATTAAATGCCACAAACCTGGACAGACTGTCTTGCTGTCGTCATGAAACTGCTGCTGCTGAAGTCCTTTGACCACGAGAATGGTTAAATGATTCTGTTCAAGTTCATTCGAAGCTTTTATGTTAAACAAATTTGGGATTCTTTAGTAATTCACTTTTTTTTTGTATTACCTGCATTTATTTTATATCTTGTCTCAATTCCTTCCTTCCCGTCTGCTTTGTCTTGCCTTGTTATTGAAATGTGCTATACAAATAAATGTACTTTTCCGTTACTCCAGGATTGACATCCATAGGAAAGAAAATGCAGGTGCAGCAGAGAAGCCCATCACGATTCACTCCACCCCGGAAGGTTGTTCGAACGCTTGTACAACAATCATGGAGATCATGCAGAAGGAGGCACTCGACACAAAGTTGTGAGTTTGCGCCTAAACAAAATGAGAGGGAGAATATTGGCCTGAGTTCCACCTGGTTCTTAGTATTTTATGTGTCACCTATAAATGCAATTGTCTTTTTTGTTTATTAAAGTTCCAAAACTTTTTTTTTAAATAACATTTTTCCATGTGTTACAACAGTCAAATGAATGCATGTTTTTGAATTGTAATGCATGCATGACATGCATAATTGACAGATGTGGATAGATGGATTGCAGGTGGCACAGCTTGTGTGTATAAGAAACCTAAGATACTGCAGTTATAATAGACATTTGTAGGAAAGGTCCAATCTGAATGTTGTAGGAGCATTTAACCAACAACTATCTGTCTTGTGCAGCACTGAAGAGATCCCACTGAAGATACTTGCCCACAACAACTTTGTAGGAAGGATAATTGGAAAGGATGGGCGCAACCTGAAGAAAATCGAGGTGGACACGGGGACCAGGATCACAATCTCAGCGTAAGACGGTTTGATACGGCCCATTCATAAAAGTGGCAGTTGCCAAAGCGTATACTACAACACTAAAGATGCATGCCATGCCGTCAAAATTTAGTCTGACACCATTTTTCTGGTCTCACTTAAACCCCTCCATCTTTCTGTTCAGTCTCCAGGACTTGACTGTGTACAACCCAGAGCGGACCATCACAGTAAAGGGCACCATCGAGGAATGTGCAAGAGCCGAGGAGGAGCTGATGAAGAAGATGAGGGAATCGTTTCTGAGTGACGTTGATGCTATGCATGTAAGCATTGTTTTTTTCGATGAGGAAAATCAAAATTAGTCAGATAGGTATGTGTGTATTAAAAAATGGAAAACTGCCATTAACAAATTGCGTCTAAAGTTGAGTAGAAAGTCTGCTCTCGTAGAATATTAGTCAATCAGTAAATGTAGTACATGTGATGGGTTTTTTATGGGGCTAATGTTAGTGTGTCTAAATGGATAAAGTTGATGGAAAGCTTTCAAACTTCTTAAGAAATTACAGTGACCGCTGTCAAGTAGGGGGTTGGTCGTTTATAAAGTCATCTGAAGTCCTCGCTTGTGTTTAAAGAATAATAAAAAAAAATGACACAACTGCAATGCGTTAATGGAAATGTTCTCATTTGACTCCAGATCCAAGCTAACCTAATTCCAGGCTTGAATATAAGCACTTTGGGTTTGTTCCCTCCTGGAGGACCAGGGATGGGTCCCTCTATGTCCAATATGCCACCTCCCGGAGCCCATGGTGGTTTCTCATCATTTGGGGTAAGTGACAGTCTCCCTGTCGCATAACATTTCGTGGTTTGCCCCAAACGCAACCCTTTCGGACTCAGGACGGGCTGCGTTTTCCATTTTAAACGATATTCTGCAGCTCTAGGGTCAACGCCGTGAAAAACTACAACTAATTAAAAAACATTAGTCTTTAGCAACTTGGCTTGGTGTGTATTTCTTTCCCTTTAGTGCAGTCCTTATGGGGGTGAGGGTCCATTTTGGGCCCCTGTGCTGTCGGCGAGCAGCCAGCCCCTTGCTGTAAGTCACCCGTCCCAAAGTGCTTTGCACGGCTTGTGGCTGCGGGATTAGGGGGGCAAAGTTATTCGCCCCTTAATCTTTTACCTTTCTTTTTCTATTTAAACTTAAATCCTGGAGGGCAACATTAGTGTGACTACGAGTCATTCTTAAAATCCCCAGATGGTTTACAGTGGTGTGTTTCTGCAAAAAAAAAGTGCTGCTTTAGAATACTTTTTTTGCAATGGGAATGTTTCTCAGCACTAAAAGCCCTTCTCCATATTTGGAGCCTGCCAAAGCAAGTGATTAGTGTTCCCTTAGCTGACATATTGATTGGAATATTGGGCGTGATCCAAAATCATCAGTGCAACTTGTTGTCCCCTTCGGACGATCCAAACGACCTCCCCTTCCAGAGCTCAAGTCGATCACGTACACTAAAACACAAGTGCTGAAACATTTTGCAAGGCATTTCTAAATGCGATCTTCTCTAATGAAACATGGGCTGCATATCCAAATGCCACTTTAAACCTGGACCTTTTTCAGATGGAATTACTAGTTTTGCCCGTGGCATACTATACTCCATGTATTAAAAAAAATTAGCAAATTAATTCTCACTTTTGTTTTAAATGCTAGAACAGATTTGTAAACTCTGGTGTTGGAAGATACAATGTGTTCACTTTCAGAAATAATACTAAGAAATTCCTACTAGATGTAATGACCGTGGGGTATGAGCTCAAATGGGGCTTAAAGAATTGAACAGCTTTTTGCTTGATCCACTGTCTGCACTGGTGCATAGGTGGTTGAAGCAAATGATGTGCAGTTACTGTCTGTGTGTGAACCCGTGGTCACAGTAGCGCTAACGTGTTTACCTACAGCAGGGACACCCAGAGTCGGAGACGGTTCACTTGTTCATCCCTGCTCTTGCGGTTGGAGCCATCATTGGAAAACAGGGTCAACACATCAAACAGCTGTCACACTTTGCCGGAGCCTCAATCAAGGTGAGTGGCTGGACAGGAAGTGAAGTTTGTGTGTCATTGCCGGCTGTCTGTCTGTGTGTTGCCCCCGCCTCGACTGATCGGTTGCTGGTTGTGATCGTCTATTTAATACGGTCTGCCCTCCTTCAGATTGCCCCTGCAGAAGAAGTGGGCTCCACACCACAGAGGAGGGTCACCATCGCTGGACCGCCAGAGGCTCAGTTTAAGGTGGTGTAACTCTACAGACATATAAACACACACAAAACAGTGTTATAGAAATAAAAGAAGGAAGCCACTTGATCAAACCTGATGGTAGCAGTTGTTTAGCAGTTCATGGACTCTGTTTTTGTTTTTTTTCCTGGATAAAATGTCCCATTTATCAAGTGCACCATGAGTAATCTACATTTCAACCTGTTCGGCTGCAGGCTCAATGTCGCATCTTTGGCAAGCTGAAGGAAGAGAATTTCTTTGGACCTAAGGAAGAGGTGAAGCTGGAGGCTCACATCAAGGTTCCTTCCTTTGCTGCTGGACGAGTCATCGGGAAAGGTGGAAAAACGGTAAAAAGACTCCTAATTTTGCACTAAAAGTTTGTTCTTATGACTAAAAATTGTTACACATTGGTGTTAACAATCTAGTTCTGTACTTTTAGGCTGTAATTGTTCTATCGTCTCTTTGTTGTGGCTGCAGGTAAACGAGCTGCAGAACCTGACCTGTGCAGAGGTGGTGGTGCCCAGGGACCAGACGCCTGATGAGAATGACCAGGTTATAGTCAAGATCAGTGGACACTTCTTTGCGTGCCAGGTGAGAATTAAAGATGTATAGTCTGATTCTCCAGAGGCATATCATGATTTTGTATAAAGGTCATGCAGTAAGCTACTTTGGGGCAAACTCTGGCCCCCAGTCGGCTGTTATCCCGTACGTGCTGAAAACACTACATATTGACCTTAAGACATCGCTTGAAGATGTCACGATCAGATCCTGTTTGAAGGACTCTTTATTTGACTTTTCTTTGCTGTGATCTGAGCCTAACATGTTCTCATGTCATCTAGCTGGCTCAGAGAAAGATCCAGGAGATCCTCGCCCAGGTGAGGAGGCAGCAGCAGCCCAAACCCACATCTGGAGCCCAACCTCCTCAGCCCCGCAGGAAGTAAATCTCCAGCAGCCCTGGAGGAACGGTGACTGAATCGGCCAGAAGACTCGACAGATGGACAGATGCAGCAGACTCCGGGGGGGAGAGGAGGAAGACACGGGGTTGTAATGGTCATCTCGGGGGTCAAATGGTTATCAGAGGCCAATCAAACATCCACCCCTCCTTGTCTTACTTGATTAACTTTCAAGTGTGGCTAAAACGAGACCCTACTCCTTTAAACCTCCACCCACCTCACCTCTGTGCATCTCTGTGAGAAAGTACTTCTGAGGGCTCCCAACAACGTCACCTGCCCTCACGTGTACACACCCCTCGACCGCTGTCCTCCTCCCCCCCACGGGTGTGTTGAATGAATTTTTTTTTCTTTCTTTTTTTTTTTTTTGGTCCTTTTTTACACTAGAATCACAAAGAAGAAATAAGGATCCCTCTCCTATTGCCTCATTGGTGTGGTACTTCAAACCTGACAGGATGTTTTGGTTGACTTCAGATTTTTCTTTTCTTTTTTTTTTCTTTTTTTCTTTTAGTGTTGATGAAGCTTTCTCATGATTTTTCTGTGGAAAGGAAAAGGCATTGCTATCGAGGTCCTGGTTGGACCAAAAGAGGTTTATTTTGGGGGAGGGTTGGCTCAGATTGGGTGGGCCATGTTTGGGGGAAAGATTCTTGTTTCAGGACAGGACCCCTGAAAGGGTGGATTATATTGGGCGTCCTGCCCTTGTAATGATAGTGGCATTTTATAAATTTGGATGCATTTTATAGATAGATCTATATACATAGATGAATATATATTTAGAGGTGAGGGCAGCGCCATGACTGACACTTAGGGAAACGGTGCCGAACTGCTGCTGCCCAGGAAAACCAATTTAATATGCATTTTACTTAACTACCTCAGGATCTAGTACCTCAGAAGAGAAAAAAGAAAAATGATTATATATATGAAAAAAATGTTCCTTTCTTTTTTATTTTGCTTTTGTGGTATTTTGTATACTTTATAAAGCTGATAGTCTTTGAACATTTTTATTTTTTTAAGAAAATTTAAAATTTGGTCAGCTGCCAACTGACCTTGCCTTCAACTCGGGTGCTTTAGGTGGCGTTGTTCATGTGTATGTGTGACTTAAGATGACCCTGTACATAAAGTCTATTTGTACATAGAAGCCCCGGAGCAAGAGTTGGCGCCCCCTCAGCTGGCGGCTGACAGGAGTATCGAGAGAAAATCGCCTCAGTTTTTCCCCTGAGGGTCCACCATCTTCTGAAAATAAGTACAAAACATCTAAGAAATGCAAATAATGCCAACCGTACATAAGTACAGCAATGCCATTTAGTTTTTGGGATTGACATTGTTATTGGTAATGGTACTTTAATTTGTCAAAAAAATCCTTTTTGCCTTCCTAAGAGGGCTGTGATCAGGGCAGTGCAGTGTAGACCGTACTGGTCTCCTCTCGAGCAGCCCTTCAGTCAGCAGTTTGTTTTTTTTGTCTGTTCTGTTCCCAGGCCATGTGCCACCTTCTTGATGATGGTGTCTTAGCAAGGTCCAAGCCCGACTAGGTTTATTTTCATAGAGCAAGCTTTGTCAGTTCGGAGTGGCCCTTGTAGCCAGGCCTTTAAGTCAATGTTAACGTTGTTCACTGCATGGTGAGGGTAGGGGGAGTCACACTGATAGACGCATAACTTTCTTTTTTTTTTCTTTGCTAAGAAAATGATTTAAACCAGACATTCTCTGTAACCCACAACATGTAACTTGATGTTCCAATTTGTTGTTCAAACAGGGAAACAAGCCAGAAAAGGCACACAAAATACTGAATGAACCCTGACTTGGGGATGGAGGGAGGGACGAGGGGTGTAAGAAAAGAGGAAAAGAATCCAAAACATAAATATACAATTTATTTCATTTGTCTCTTTATGCCGAATGTAAATATGTTGATTGTGGTAAAACTCGAGCGTATCCATGCTTCCACAGTAGAACGCCGTCTACCTCAGCTGAGGGGGTGGGGGCTTGTTGAGGCACCCCACCCTGCCCCCACTGAGCGCCAGCGCGCACTGATACCTCAGTCTCCCGAGCATTTCTTTCTACATGGGCGTGTCATCCTAACACTGCGCTTAACTGAGGGGGCACAAGTGATACTTAAAAATATCCCAGACACTTTCCCAATTCCCTGCTTCCTTCCTGCCAAACCACCCTCTCCTGCCCTTTCCCCTCCTCCGCAGTTTGTTTTGATCTACCTCTTTAGACACATATTTGAAGTAGAGGCATTCTTCTATTTGTTAGAATTTAGTCCCCCACCCCTCCTTTATGGCTCCCTGTGCGTCCCCAGATATGAATGAAAACTTAAACTAAAATCATGTGTACTCTTTAGAATTGAGACTCGAAAGTGATCAAAATATTTTCTTTTGCCAGTGTTTATATGTACTCTTTTCGGCTCAATTGAAATCTTCAACCGATGGTTATTTCTTTCTGCTTTCTATTTTTGGTGGTGTGGCTTACATGTATTTGAACTTTTGCTTGGGTTTTTTGTGAAAAAGGTCAAATCACGCGTTTGATTTTGCATTCAATAGTTAAAATGAAAAAATACAGTTTAAAAAAAAGGGCCTGCCTTTTTTGTTGATTTGAAAGACAATAGATACAAGTCCTGTCTTTTTTTTCCCTTTTTGTCTTTCACAGCTGCTACATTCGCTGATTCAGTAGCTATTTTCTTCTGTTAGCATTTCTTGGCTGTGTAATGTGGAACATCTTGGTATGAGACAGATATGAGGGACTGGGTCTCTGAGTTTTTTTGGAAAAGTGATCTAATTTCAGCATGATATTCCCTTCACCCCCTCTCTGCAACCATGCTTATGCCCCTTCACCTCCCCATCACACACAGCTCCACTTGTCAAATGCCTCTGAATAAAAAAAAAAAGAATTAAATTGTGGTGTTTTCCCCCTCTTTTTATTAAAAAAAGACTACTGACTGCCACACATTATATTGTGGCTTCTCTAATATTGCAATAAATCTAGTGAGTTAAAATGATTGTTTCATGGAACAAATCATGAAGCCTGTTCTTGAACCTATGATGGAACCAGAAATTACAAGATGGCTTTATTGTAACGGATGTAATCGAGATGAAGTCTGTCGTGAAGCCTTAATGGTGTCTTTATTGTTAAAAGTACCTGGATTCATATTGTGGATGGGTGCTATGCTGTACAATACATGATTACTTATAAAAAATCCATACTACAATTGCTTAAACCATATTATGAGATACTTTTATAAACATTTTTTGCAGTGCATGCAAAACCAGCAACATATCTGCACTTTAGAGGTATAGTATACCATATGTGCCACGCAAAGAGATCAAACTGACCCTAAAATGCAGCTTTAACCTCAACTTCAAATCATTGAAGTGACTGGTAAAGAAAACATTGCATCTGTGCGTAATTTGTAGTTGCACTAAAGCAAATTTGGTAAGAATTTGTATGGAGAGAAATGTCTTCAAAAGATGAGTAGTTAGTTCAATAACTTTATTAAAGTCCTTGGGTCAAGTTTTCAGGGAATTTCTTCCTGTTTAAACTTTCTTTTTGTTCTAATATCAATTCAACTGGGCAAAAGCATGCAATGCCACTAGTGTATGTGTATATATGTGTATAGATATTATATTGGAGAACCAACTCACAGACTTCATACGAAACTGTTGATTAATATCACACAATTTGCAATAAAGCAGTTTTTTTGATCAGAAAACACCCATGACTTGAGCCTAATTCATCTCCTAGCAACTCCCTCATCCAATGACTAGGCAGAACAAAGAGATCAGCTAATTTTGGTTCAGCTTCACAGCCTACACAGGGCGTCTCTCTGTCAGCAGGTGATGGCGCTCCTCGCTGGAGGGGAAGAGTGCCTCCCTCAAACGCACCACGCGTCCTCCGACCCCAGCATGGCCGCTGGCGTCCTCCATTAGGGACCTACGAATGGGACGGTACACCTTGTAACGCCTTGGAAAGGGGCAGGAGTGAAATAAGGGATGGGAGAGAGGACACGGAAAGATATGGCTCTTAGACATATTGTGTAAGGACACACTTTAAAACAATTCAGTTGTACAGGAAGACCTACTTGCAGACCAGATAGGCAACGAATCCGAAGACGGCCACCAGCACAGCGGTCGAAGACAGCACCACCTCTGCAGTGTGTGAATTTGCGGACACTATAGGGACAGAGAACAGCAGAGAGACAGATAACATCAGTCTGTCCACCTTCTACAAAGTTGCTAAAGGATATCAAAACCAATGTTTTGTGTAACCGACCAGGTGTATCCTGGGACTTGTTGATGGTGACAGTGGTGGTGGTCAGGGTCAGGCTCCGGGAGTTTTCCAGGGTGATGTTGATGCAGTAAGTGCCAGGCTCCGGAAAAGTTCGCCTGAGATGCACTACACACTCTGACGATGGCGGCACGTCATCGCACACAATGCTGCGCACCTGAGTACAGGTGAGGTCTGACACAATGGTACAGGCTGACGTGGGGATGCTGAGGATGAGGGGATGGAAAGATGAAGGGTAAAACAAAACCCCCACTCCATTTGTTTTCTAAAACCTTTTTCCTTTAAGAATTATTTCACCTCAGCACCTAATGACTAACATCTCTTATATAGAACAAGTAACATCTTGAAGGTTTTCGACTCTTCACAATAAAACTTATGATTTGACTAGATTATCTAATACATTTTTATAGTTTACTTATGATTGAATGGATCTTTTAGGGGGATGTTGGATCACTACTATATAATTAAAGCATTTAAAGTCCAATATAACTCAAGTCATTCATTTTCATGAGCTATACATCTTCAAAACACATTTCATTTGCAATGGAAAATGTAAAAAAAAGGCTCACTTCATGACACTATTTTGGATTTCATCCATTAGTCAAGAGAAACATTAATATAAACTTAGACTGTTAATAGAAATTCATACAATAAATATGTACTTACTCGCCCAGACATTTCACCAGGAAGCTGACGTCAGTGTTAGTCACTTTGGCAGCCGACACATCCACAATGTGACTGTTTGACTGGCCGGTCAGTTTGTGTTTGGGCTCTGTGGAGAACATATTCACGCAGTGGGTTTTAGATCACCTTCTCATAACATTAAAATGTCAAAGCTCAATATTTTTTAGTGGAGTGTCTGTGTGTGTGTTCACCAAAACTCATTCAAGTTCATTTTCTGGGTGTAAATTACTGTTCAAGATTTCATGGATATCCATTCAGTATTTGTTGAGATATTTCAATGTCAATAGCATTGTCATTAGAATGAAAGGTTACATTGTAAATAATATAAAACTTCCTTGGAAAATGTTCCTATTATTATACTAATTCATTATAACTGTTTCCAATTATAATTTAAGCCACTACATGTTTAATTCAAAATTGTCTGGCATTATCCTGTGTTATCATAAAAGACACTGACACTCAGCAACTTGCACTTTAAAGATGTCGTCTAACTCCTACCAATAATGGTGATGTTTCCCATGAAGGTCCCGTAGGCGTAGCGGTAGCACTCGTTGCCGTTGAGGTTCGTTGTGCGGAGCGAGGCCAGGGTTGTGGGGTTCGACTCTGGGGTCGCATTGGCAACAGTAGGGGAGAGGGGCTCCGTGGTGGGCGGGCCTGTTGTCATGGACATAGGAGAGGAGGAGGAGGAAGAGGAGGAGGAGGAGGAGGAGGAAAGCGGCTGGCTGGTGCTGGGTGGCACTGAAACAGGAAACAAGTGACAAGATATAGATGGAGAGAGATAGACTCACTGGACAAGAATATGAGTTCATGTGATGCAGGCATTTTATATTCAAGTCATTGGGTCTTCCTTTAATGAGCTCGGATGTGCTCGTATACACACTCTTCCTCAGTCTCTTTCTCTCTAATACACACATAAACAAATATGCTGTTAACTATGTAGCTCACCCTGGGTTGTCTCCATCTTGACAGTCCCAGCATGGGTACCAGGAGGTGGGGTTGTGGGAGTCTCTGGAGTAAGAAACACAGGAAAACATTTGACACATCTAGTTTTAACTTTACTGGGAAAGTTGCTTCTGGCTTTGTCTCGGCCATTTATTTTAATGTCCATTATTATGTGCATTACAGTATTTTTACTGGTATGCATGTCAGCTGGGCGCAGGATCAGGTTGCATGCTGTGTATCTATCCGGTGTGACCACATGAATAGGTGAACGAATGCAGAGCCTACACACTAACTTGCGTAATATTATTTTGTGTAGCATTGTTTAGGATTTAACCGTGGGTCACATCTCGGTGTCTGTGTCCAGTACCTGTGGGGGGTGATGACGTGGAGCTCCGCTGAGTCGGGGTGGCAGAGGTGGGCGGACACGGTACAGGGAACGCTGCCTCGACCACCAGCTTCACGCTCATGCTCCCCAGCGTGCTGTATGCGTGTGTGGTCACGTCGCGGTGTGTCACCAGCTGGTTGCCATCGCTGAAGTCCCAGATGTAGTCAATGGCGGCTGCGGTTTTGAGGTAGCCGCTGGGGTCATGGAGCTGGACTTTGAAAACCACGTCCTCACCACGAAAGAAAACATTCTCAGACTGGTTGACCGCAGCCTTCTGGGAGATGTTAACTGCAACTGGGATCTTATCTGAGAGAGAGAGAGTGTAAGGGGAGTGAGTGACAAAAAAATCATGGTTAGTGTTTCTGTTTGTGTTTGTACATCTATGTTTGGCTGAAACATGTTGATGGTCGTATGAGCTGCATGTTTGAGTTTGTCTTCACCTGTGACGTAGAAGATGGTGTTGTCGGTGGTGAGGGGGCTGTACTTCCTGCGCTCACGTTTCTTGTAGACCATGACCTCCATGACCTCTGCACCCAGAGGGATGCTGGTGGTGTTAATGGTCAAACTGGAGGAGGAACCGTCGCATGTCTCAAAGTACTGGCCTGGGCCAAACAGAGAAGACGGATTGAGATTTGTTGTCGCGCGGGCATGTGCGCAAACCTGAAAACCTGTGAGTCTCACCCATTGTGTGCCACACGTAAACGTAGCTCTTGCGGCTCCAGTCGTTGCTCTGAGGGAAGGGCTTCCCATCGGGGAACACGTTGCATCTTTTCTTGTCTGTACACTTTCCAAAGCCATAGTCGTCCAACCAGGAAGTCCAATTGTACACGTAGCCAGAGCGCAGTTGTCCATTGGCTACTCACGAGAGAAGAGGGTAAGGTTGTGTGATTTAAAACATTTCATTTATATTTTTATTTCAACAATGGGGCAAATAACTAAGGAATTGCGTGCAGTGACAAATCTCCGAGATAATCGTCTCCCACTTTGCAGCTCCCTCTATGGACCATTTAACCTCTTTCAGCTCATTGTTTGGGTTTTAAATCCTGCAACTTAATTATTTTTGTTTGGTCTCACCATCCTGTTTCTAGCAGTAGCAGACAGTTAAAAACAAGTATGTTTGTTGAGTTTTAAATTAAATGAATGCTGTGTCTTGTGATGCGGTGGTGTTTTGGAGTGCACGGTGATGTAAAGTGTTGGGTGGCGTGGCCTGGCCTTGCTTTTGGGCAGCACCTGAGGCCTCGAGCTCCGTACCGTCCTCGCAGTGCTCATCCCAAACAATGTCCCCGTTGGCATCTTCTTTCTGGCACGGAGGGTACTCCAGCTTCGCGGTGAAGGAGATGCAAGAGCCATTGAGAGCCGGACCGTCGCTGGTGAGATGAACCTTCGGCTTACCTACAGAAAAAAACAACTTTTATGTGAAAAATGTCAAAACATGACCGAAAGAATCCAGCGGACAACAATGACTTTACTCACCTTTGTGGTGCATCAGCTGTTTTGGCTTTGGGTTTAGTGGAGGGTAGAGGTAGTCATCCCATGGGTTAGTGTCTGGATCCCAGCCAGGGATTGGTGGAATAGGAAATGGTGACTTCCCTGGCATTACATGCTTGTGGGAGAACATGTCACCATATGCTAGAGAGAGAGAGAGAGAAAGAGAGAAAGAAAGAAAGAAAGAGAGAAAGAAAGAAAGAAAGAGACATATGCCAGGTTCCTTAAAATTTGCTGTGGGGATCACTCAGGGAAAACTCAAACTGTAGGGAACACTTTTCCTAAATAATGCTGTCTGGAATTGGAGTTTTTCTAAATATATTATATATATATATATATATATATATATATATATATATATATATATATATATATATATATATATATATATATATATATATATAATCATGTTGAGGCTATAATATTATGGGATAGGGGTTGTCTATTTAACAGAAACAAGTGTGGTAAAACATACTTTTAACAACATCTGACATTTAAAACATCGACATTTTAAACTCCACATGTAGTTGTACAAATAAAACAGCTTTACTGTTGTTATTTTCACATACATAATGTGTAATGTACATTTTCGAATTGTTTGATTTTTCATGTTTCAGTTGTAGGTGCCACCAGCTGGACATTACTGTGAATGATAGGCCTTTATTAAGATAAGCATGATTTCATCGAGATATTAGATTAGAGTCCCCTGACCAGACACCGTCTGCTCGGGCTCACGCTTTAATGAAGCTCATGGGACTCATGGCCGAACAGGTAAACAAACAGAAACTATGACACTAACGTCGAATATCAAAATCCTATTTCACACTTAACGTGATACACTTAAGAAAAGGCCATACGATTAAATCATATCAATTATTTCAGCGTGAATATTTGAATGCAAATAGGACATGCAGTATATGATGGGTCTGCAGTGACTATATATCAGATATCGGTCCGACTTACTGTTCAAAATACTATCATAACTTCAGTTCAGATTAACTTTAAAGCAACAACACTTACTTTTGCGTCCATCAGCTTGACAAATCAAGCAGGCACAAACCAGGAGAAAAACGTATCGCAGGGCTTCCATTTCCACGGTTCAGCAGGCAAAATCTGTTGTCAATATATTTGTTAAAAAAACGCCTTTCCACCTAAAATATATATCTAATTTTAATAATGGGTTCTCCGCCAGACAGAGCTCGTCCCTCTCTCTGCTCCTCCAGCTCTCGCAATACTTTCCGCCTGCTTGTCCTGATGTTTAATCATTTAATTTGGTGGCCGCTGTGCGCAAAAACATGTGATGTTTCTTAACAGGACGCATCTCATCCCTTATTATAGTCTGGTGGACTCAGGAAACTCATGAGAGACGAGGTGCGCGAGGACACGATGTTTGCGCACGCCCCTTCTCCCTTTGCCCTGATAAAAACAATGTGAAGGTTTATATTCGAAGAAACAACTATTTATTCAGTAATCAAAACTTGTTTCTATCAATGTCAATGATTTATTGTTTGCTTATTTAGACAAAATGTGTAAATAATGTTTGTAAAATGTCTCTGATAACTTGGTGTCGACGACATTTATTTTGGATAACTTCTTTTTGTCTTCATCTTACAGGATGAGTTGAATGCGAAACTTGCTGAACATAACAATAATTATTATTTCTTTGAATACAACTATTTCATACAAAATACATTTTGTCAATACTTCAAGAAAATGTATCCATGTTTTGACCCTGGTCTGAAGGGAGAAGTATGATAAATAAAGAGGACAAATATGGGATGCAACGAGCCTAAATCTCTCTCACCGTTGCCTTTCAAATGTATGCTGAAATAATTACATAATTACATGATATATATGTGTATATATGTATTTAGGCTGTAATTAATTATTCCGAATGCCTGATAAACGTGACAGTCCGCATATGACAGCTGAGCACATGACTGCATTATTTCATTAAAGTTTTATTGCGCTGAGTCACAATGAAACGCACCGCACATGGATGCGTGAGATGTGGGGTCAGAGCGGGTTATTGCGCCACAGCTGCGTCCCAAAAAGCAGAAGAAAAGCGTATGATGCTGCCTTAACTTTTTCAACACAGTCCAACATGTGACTATAATGTCGTTAGTCCAGCGGGTCTGCTGTCACAAGGAGGCTCCCAAACAGCAAACATCTTACTCACATTTATATTCATGTTCCAAAGTCACGGAAAAATGATGTGCGACAATCTTACAACACACATACAAATTGCATTGTAAATTATAGGCTATTAATTACAATGAGAAACAAAAGATAATAAAAGGGGGATTTTCAGACTTTAAAACAGCAGGAAGTAACAGAGTTTAATACTGTTTAATGTCCTTGAATGAGAATAAAATAATAAAAATCTGAAAGTCATCCAAGACTTTCATATTCATTGAGAAAAAGCTACACTGTTTATGAAAACATAAGGTCTCTCGTGCTCTGATTACAGATGATAACCCGTTTAAATAATTCCTTAAAGTCCAGCGGATTGAAATCAAATCAAATAGACAATAAAACAGTCTGATAGACTTTGTTAATATTTCAGTGGTAACAAAACAAATAGTTTTCGTGAGCGATCACGTGTTTTCATCCCCTATATTGGGAAACATGAAGGAATGTTAGAAACCAAACATTATATATGTTGAGCTGGATTCGTTCAATCCAACTTTATGACAACTCAGCAAATTCCCCGATGAAAGCCACGAGATGTGACTGGAAAAATCTATTGAATAGATGCTGAATCTTTTTTTTTTTTGTCAAATGAAAATGAAACGTAGAAAAACTGTTGACGTCAGTACTGTTTATCACCCAGTAGGGGGCAGCACTTCTCCGCAGCTTCTAATAACGTGTTGGAAAGATGGAGGTTGGTGGGGCAATCTCTCACTCCCTCCAATCAGATAGTATGCCATTCATTGCCAAAACTAATTCATGTATTATTGTATATACTCCCCCTTCCCCTGATATATTATAAGTAAATTGACAAATCCCTATAAGACACACCACTTAAACCTTTGCAATCCTTTAGATTGGAACACATAACGGCAACTATACGTGTACTTTTAAGTCATAATTCCTTTTATGATTATTTTTTTCCTGATTACGTGATCCGTACTCTATTCTATAATATGTCAGAAGTTAGAATCCATGTTTCAAAACTGAGAACACATTGGAATAAAGCTAATTTGGGTATACACAAGGAAAAAAATAAAACACAGTCTCTCATTTATTGTTTCTGGAGCAGATCAAGACCAGTTTAAGACTTTGTTCGAAGAGAGAGCAGTACTTCAATGTGTTATGTATGTGGGCAGGGGCGGACTGAGGGAAAAAAGTGACCTGGGAGTTACTGTCAGACCGGCCTCCTCAGTACATGATGCTTGCCCATGAACTCAACGCATCATGTGTGTGTGTGTGTGTGTGTGTGTGTGTGTGTGTGTGTGTGTGTGTGTGTGTGTGTGTGTGTGTGTGTGTGTGTGTGTGTGTGTGTGTGTGTGTGTTTGTCATAATTAGCATTCATAGTCAAAGGTCACAGTGACCTCACGGAGCACGTTTTTTGGCCATAACTCGAGTCCAAGTGGACACTTGTGCCAAATTTGAAGAAATTCCCTCTGAGCATTTTTTTGTGATGCACAGACTCAACGATTTTAAAGATAGCAAACACACAAGCTTGTGTCACAATGTTACGTACCCTCACAGGTAACAAAGGGGATCTGAAAGCCTCTGACGCTGTTTGCTTCGTTGGACTTGAAGTTGATCCAGAGACAAGGAAAGGATGCAAGTGAAGGAAACAGGGATGCAATTTAGAGACAAGGGAGCACTTGAGTGCTACACGCTGAGGTGTACTTCCTTGAGCCTGCTTATAGCCTCACGCTTAGGTGTACGAACCCAGGCCTCTTTCAGAGTCTATATTTTAGCTCGCACAAACAATTATTGATCTACATTTTAAATTTTAAAAAATGTATAAAGAGAGAGAATTAATTTGCAATTGTTATGACAATTAGAGACAAATTGGTTATTTATTAAGTATTGTTCTTTTCTAGTCACATTGTGGAAAACATATTGTCCTCAACTGAGCATCCGGATATTGTTTTTGAAAGAAAACAAAATTATAGTTAAATAAAATAGAAAACAAAATAGATAATAAATATGGAGTAATAATAAATACTCTATGTAATACTACTATAGTAATACTCTATAGATAGAGTCAATAAATTAAAAAAGCACGTTGCCCGAGGTGGTGAGTGAACTAACCCAAGTGCTGCACGCCAGGTGAACATGGGGGATCTTCCCAGTATCCACAATGGCCAGTCGGCCCCTGTATACGGTCTATAAAGTTGAAACATGAACTTTCGAAGGCCATGAACATAAGATATGGAGTTCTTAACTTTGGTGGTATCCCCCTTCCAATGATTAGTCGATAATCAAAAGCGTTACGTGTTCATTTCCTATGTAGGGACTTTCACCTAACAGTTTTAACTTCGTACAGAAATAAATCTTTGTCCATCTGTACGTCCTTCGTATATCTAGAACCGCTCATCTGATTGCGTCTCAATGGGAGTGCTTTTGTCGGATTTCTGAATAAACACGTGAACACCACTCTGTGTAGTAGCGGGGGCGGGGCTTCAGGGCTCTGCAGATGTCCAGCGTGTGGTCGTCTGCAGCGGGACGACGGCTTCTCATGTGACAACTGAAGTTTCTTCCCGTTACGGTGTGTGTGTGTGTGTGTGTGTGTGTGTGTGTGTGTGTGTGTGTGTGTGTGTGTGTGTGTGTGTGTGTGTGTGTGTGTGTGTTTTAGGGGTGGAATTTGTGATTTGAGAGCTCCAGGTAAACACGGCCCCACTTTACTTTTCACCCTTTCGCTAATAGGCTGATTTATACTCGGATTTTACGCAGAGACGCAAGCACGCAAGACACGCATGGACCCCCTTGCGTGGTCAAATCGGCTATTTTGCGTGCTTACGTGCGTCACCCAAAATTTCTGACTACGCGAGCCATACGCAGTCCGCAAGGCTGTGATTGGTCCGCTAACCACATCCTTTCTGAGTCTTGCATTTCCGGTTTCATAGCATAATACCGCTGTTTTTAAAAGCCATAGCAGAAACACGAACAATGGATCCCGTTGAAGAACCTTTGGCTGAAGAGGTCCACAAATATGAGCCTTTATATAACCCGTCTGACGGAGTATAAGAACACGCAGATGGCGGTGAATTCCTGGAGGGAGATATCGGTGAACGTCGGTGTGCAGGTCGACTATCCGGCGCATGGACAACGCACGGGAACTATAAACCAAAACGAGTCCGTCGATCCAACTGCGTGGACAGCCGCAGTTGTAGTTGCAAAAGTATAATACGCACAGACCGATGTATCCGCTCCGTCACACACAAACACGCACACACACACACACGGACACACGTGTGCATTGGCACTGACAGTAATTCCTGGGCCACCTTTCCCCAGAGTCCGCTCCTGGTAATGCTTGATACCTTTTTTTTGCGTTGCCTCATAGCTTTTGTAAACGCCACCTCGCACCGATCAGAGCACCGCTTCAGACATTTTTAATTTTATTTTTGAAAAATGCACATCTAAAAGCTCCAGGCTTTCTGACCTTTTAAGATTACTTGGAGGCCAGATTTAGAGTCCACGCAGTTAGTCTGTTTTTGTTTATTCCGTCTTCTCGTAGAACCTAATTAAGCAGCCAATGAACGACATGAACCACGAAACTAAAGATAAATGTATCCACGAATATATTGTATTTGTCCGAAGGGTCGGTGGTGTGGTGGGTTAGGCAGGCGACCTTCACACAGGTGATCCGGGTTCGAGACTGAGTCGGGCAGTGCGCTGTCTGCAGGCTTACCTCTCAAGTCTCCTGAGTAAAGAGGCTCTACTCAGGCAGCCTCCAACCCCTGGTACTCTATGAGCTGACAGGCGAATGTGTGTGTGAATGCGAGCGAATGTGTGTGTAAGGAGTGTTGACTCAATGGAGTATGTTCACCTGGCGTGCAGCACTTGGGTTAGTTCACTCACCACCTCGGACTACGTGTTTTTTTTAAAATTTAATTTATTGACTCTATCTATAGACTGTAGTAGTAGTATATAGATTTATTAATAATCCATATTTATTATCTATTTTGTTTTCTATTTTATTGAACTATAATTTTGTTTTCTTTCAAAAACAATATGCGGATGCTCAGTTGAGGACAATATGTTTTCCACAATGTGACTGGAAAAGAACAATACTGGGAATGATGGTATTACCAGTTATCGAAGAAGGCAAATCAAGAATGTTGCCACAGCACAATTATAATCTATCAATAGTTCTATCAATAGTACCAATGCACATAGTAAAAGTTCTATATTCATATTTTTTTTTGTTCAGGTCAATTGTGAAAGAGGCAAAATGCCCTTACATTTTTTTTATTTTAATTGAATGAATAATCATTTCTTTGTAGCAAAAGTAAATGTAGTACTATAATGTTTTCCTCTCAGTAGAAGTACACCGTCAGTAGTATACATTAAAGTAGTATATTTGTATGTCCTTCCTTGGTCTCTTGTAAGGTACAATGTGTTTGAAGAGTAACATAATTCAATTTTTTTTTCATATTTAAACATCATAAGTATATAGCTGTTCGGGGCCCTTTTAGTTTGGGGCCATTCTGAACAGGCAGGTTTTGAACTCCGCGCCTCTTTTTTTCTCCAGCAGCACAAAAGGATCCAGTTGTCATTGCTTGTAAAACAGAAATATGAATGAACAACATCCAAGAAATGTATTGTGCTGCCAAAAGTGTGGGTGGGTGGATGCATGTCGTGCCTTCTCATTTACAGCTCTGGCTTCTAGTCTGATGATGGAATGCGGACACATTCCTGAGCATGTGGACGGAATTTGTGTGTGTACGTGTGTGTGTGTGTGTGTGTGTGTGTGTGTGTGTCTGTGTCTCTGCATGTGTATGTCCATAAATGTGTGTGTCCGTTCTTTCGTTGTTGTGTGTGTCTGCAAGTGTGCTGGCAGTGGAAACTTCAACTCAGTGTGCTTTTTGGCGACAGGACGGAACATATGTGAGTCTTCACAGTGCAGCACTGGAAACACATGAAGATTTTCTTCCTTCCTTTTCAGTCTTGAGGCCTATTCACATAATCCCACAAGGAGACAGAAGCCAAGAGGCAGTCGCTTGTGTCTTCTTGTCACTGTGATCTTTCATCTCTCTTTCATTTCCATCCACTTTGCAACACCCTCATCTTGTTGCTCTTTCAACTTCCCAGTCTGACTTCCCAGGTGTCCCCTCCCTTCCCTGTGTGTATAATCACAATCATCAGAAGCCCGTCTGCCCTGTCATTCTGAGCAGAGGTGAGTGTCTTTGTGTTTAGTGGGAGGAAAGCCGTGAGCTGATAATCCCGCCCCCTCTCACTTAGACACAACCAGACAGTCACCACCACCACCAGGATGTGCTGGTCTCTGACTGCAGCCAAACCGGCTTCTCAGCGTCCACTGCTGCACTGCCATGTTGTGCATGCTGTGCTCTTTCACAGCCCCAGTCAGCCAGAGCACAGAACAGAGCTTGTGAAGCAGGCGGACACAGATGGTATTCATTTCTACCGACGTGGGGAAGAAAACTAGTCTGACCTTTTGTTGGCCATCCCCATAAAGACAATATCACCCTGAGGTTGCTTTGATAGTGCATTAAGATAGTTACATACATTATTAGACTGTTTCCATTGAAATCCTCAAATTCCTTTGTGGGCGTTTTCCCTTTAACAACTAAGTGGGTTAAATTCTCTGTGATAAAGAGGGAAAAACAATTTTCCACATGTCAAAAAAGAAAAAAGAAATGGAAAGCTCAACTGAGGTCTTTGTCTCCACTCAGTTGAAAACAGATGGCGGGACTGCCAAGATCTTCTCGGAGAATTGTGGAGACGGAAGATGCAACCGCCCCGCTTCCCGACAGCCGGTCATGGGACTGCGAGGCCCACCGCCAGCTGGACGGAGAGAGCAATCTTTGATGTGTGACGCACCGGGGAGACGCCTGCACCAAGTCAAGTCTCACACACAAACTGGAGGAAACATTAAAAAACAAGTTTCTCATTCCACAGCAATGCAGCTTTATAAACTTACAGAGTAATTAGGAATTATGAGTTTTAGGATAGTACAAGCCATGACAGCTATATTGCCCCCACATGAAAGCCTATTAAAACTAACTACTAAGTTTCACATACATTCAAATCCCTGAATAGACTCATGCAACGTTGAAAAACATAACACTGACTGTTTGAATACAGTTCATGTGTGGGACCTGGAATTGGAGTATTTCCCCATTAGAGTATGTTTTAGTAAAGTTTGCTTTAATCATTGTTATCATGTGAACTGTTGAGATTGCTCTGAGGATCAACTCAGCAGGTGTAGGAGCAGGTGGATCTCTCAGGTGCAGCTTCAAGTCGTTATGAGCTCACATTTACGCAGGCTTTAGGACCGCGGGATGAGAGGCAACGTCTGCGCACCTCCATCATGAGGAGGAGAAGAAGAAGTTGTGAGCTGGTCTTGAACCTGCTTCGTCTGTCGCTCCTGTCCTAAGTCTGCTCCATGGATGCGTAGCTCCACTCAATGAGGTTAATGCGCGAGTTGCTTCTTTTTCTACGTTTTGGATAATCCAGGTTGAATCTCATCACTTTTGGGAAATGTAATCGACTTCAAAGTTGAGTCAAAGCTAAAAAGAAAATGGGGAAGTCAAGACAGCACCTGGCCAACTTCGTATCCCACTCTCCTCAGCACTCTTCATCATGAGGGTGTGGGTCAGAGTTACAGCTATCCGGAGGAAGACGCTCTGCCTCTGGCTGCTGCTCCTCGGCTTCACCCTGGTTACTCTGGCGCTCTCGGACCTCTTTAACAACCGACGCCCGGAACACAGTCACCAGAAACCTGGCCCTCCCCGCCGCCCCCTCCAGCGGATTCCCAATGCGCCGGACCTGGAGGTGATTGTGGACTCCCGGGACCCTGCATTAGAGCTCGGCGTCGATCTCGCCCCGCTAAAATCTCTGCAAGAAGACCAGCTTTTATTCGTGCTATCGACGCAGGGAACCAATAACCTGCCGCGGAAGAAAGGGAGTTACAAGGTGCTTCTTCCAGGAGCAAACAAGGATTCCCGCGCGCCTGCGCCTCTGACGCACGACAAAGTAGAGAAAGTAGCGCAGCTCCAACTGGAGGCTATGGAGGGAGATGTAGGGTTTTCTGCGGTGCACAAGTACGGTTTCAACGAGGTGGTCAGCGAGAGGATATCGCTGCATCGCAGGCTGCCCGAGGCGCGCCATCCTGGGTGAGTGACGCGGTGTCCAAAGCGCACGACTGGATAGATACAGCGAAGCCCTTTGCGCTGAAGTGACCTCACTTTGCTATTGAAACGCCGCGTCGACACTTTGTTGTTGTTCCCCAGGTGTCTGGGGGAGCAGTACAGCGAGTCGCTGCCGTCGGCCAGTGTCGTCATCTGTTTCCACGACGAGGCTTGGTCCACACTGCTGCGCACCGTGCACAGCGTGCTGGATACTGCACCCAAACAGCATCTGCAGGAGGTCCTGTTGGTGGACGACCTCAGCCAGCACGGTGAGTTGCTCAATCTTTCCACATCCATCCATTCATCCATCCACCCACTTGACCTGTGCTGCCAATGTGTTTGCCTCTGTTCCCCTCTCAGGCCACATGAAGAGTGTACTCAGTGAATATGTGTCTCATCTGGAGGGGGTGCGTTTGATCCGCAGCAACAAGCGCCTGGGCGTTGGAGGGTGCCGTACTCTGGGTGCTGCCAGAGCTGCAGGAGAGGTGCTAGTGTTCATGGACTCCCACTGTGAATGCCAGAAGGGTTGGCTGGAACCACTGCTGGAGAGAGTGGCCCAGGACAGGTACTATTTAAAATCAGTAGCCTACAAAAGTAATGAACAGCAGTGCAAAACTCGTGTTATTCCACTGCCCAATTCCTAATGATACTAATTACAAATTGCTCTATAGGTTAAACGTCAAACATATATAAACCTCTGTGCCTAAGTCAGTCTGCTCCTTTCTCCATGTGTTCTGCTGTTTGACAGAACCACTTGAGAGAAGTGAGAAGACGGAGGGTTCAGAGTTATCAGTTGTCCCTACTCATTAGTCAAGCATGGGATACATGTGCTGTGTGTGTATACAAAGCTGCAGCTCTCATGACTTGGCTCTCGTGTCTCAGGCGGCCTGCAGCGCAGCTCTTGTTATACTAGGTAATTAGGCTGAACTCTCAGACCTGCAGTCTGCAACCACTAACCTCTCTCAGCCACATGTTTGACCCTTCACCCATTTCTTGCTCTCTTTAATCCGTTTCTTCTGAGCATCACATCACACATGGCCTTGTGGGAGAAACATTACAAGTTACATGCGTGAACCAGAACAGACCCCGACAAAGAACAGCCTGTCTCTGAACTTGACTTCTGTGACACAAACCATAATAATATTCAAACACAGATATTTGCAGTTATAATCACACACACGCACATGCAAAAAAGGCGCACGCACACACGCACACACACACACACACACACACACACACACACACACACACACACACACACACACACACACACACTCTCTCTCTCTCTAATGAGGAAACTTTTTCCTTTTCCCAGTACTTACTGCACATGTTTTGAATGATAAGTGAGAATATAACCAAGGGAGGAAGGTTAGGCATTTTAAATGTTCTTATTCTTCAAAGTCTTTGACTGACAGGAGCGTGCTTGTCATGCAGAACATACACCTCGTTTTGAATCCCCTTACTTGATGAATGTCAATGAAAAAGGATACATTTGAATAAAAATGGATGGTGGTCTCGTTGCAGGACCAGAGTGGTGTCCCCCATAATGGATGTGATAGACTGGCAGACCTTTCAGTACAATGCCACCCAGTGGCCAGCCAGAGGAGTGTTTGACTGGAGACTTGACTTCTACTGGGAATCTTACCCTCAGCTGCAAGATAAAGACCCAGACTCAGCTGTTCGACCTGTGCAGTGAGTTTACAGCAAAATGATATCAGTTGTGCTCTTATTGTGACGTCTAAGAGGAAGCACTGATCAACTTTGCTTATATCTTTTTTTTCCTGTTTGTGTGCAGATGTGTAAACTGGAAACCCACCATTTTGAGGTTGTTACCCCCAAAGGGGCTGCATGATTGATAGGAGGGGTCATGGGATGATAAACAAGTTAGAAAGGAATACAATAAAATAAAATGTGCAAGTTTCTCTTATCTTTTGAATGTGTAATTAAACCTCATTAGGTCAATCAAGGTTATCTTTGCTTTAAGTGCTCATAGCCCATATAAATATATGACCTTCGACAATGAGTCACAAGTTGCTCTCGGCTATGTGCTGTGATCTGCTTGTCCTTGTGAATTAAGACTGTAATACTCTTGCGTTTGTAATGTCTTTGCTCCTGTGATACACAGACAAATTCCTGTGTTTGTTCTTGGCCAATATGATGATGCTGATTCTGTCTACGACAGGAGCCCAGTGTTAGGAGGGGGAGTTGTGGCTGTTGACAGACATTTCTTCCAAAGTGTGGGAGCTTACGACCCTGGGATGCTGCTGTGGGCGGTGGAACAAATTGAGCTGTCAATCAGGGTAAAGCCTAAAAAATAAAAATAAAAAATATCAACTTTCCATCCAAATCTGCAATTTATCATCCTACACATTACGGAGAGATGACAGCTTGCTTTTGTTTTTCATCTTAAACCACTTAAGCCTTTTTTTTGGGGATGCTTTGGCTGATTTAGTTGCCTTCTGTCAAGGCCTTAGGAATGTCTTTCTGGGACATGATTCCTTTTACAAACGGAGATCTAAAATTAAATTTAAAAAATGAAAAATCAATATGCAGCGTGCAAAACAAAACATAATGTGTGCATCAACATGCAAAATTGAATACTGCCTTAAAACAAACCTGTTTAATTCCCCGTTATCCCAGGTCTGGTCATGTGGGGGCACCATGGAGGTGGTTCCTTGTTCTCGTGTGGCCCACCTAGACCGTCAGCACCTGCCCTACAGCTTCCCAGACCAGGAGCAGCTTCAGAGGAACAAGATCCGGATTGCAGACACCTGGATGGACGCCTACAGGAAGATCTTCTACAGGAGAGACACACTTGCTCATTTCATCAGGCAGGTGTGTATGTTTTGGTGTGGGGACCAAGTGGTTGGTTGGTTTGAGTGTCCCAAATATACAAAATAAATCTAAGTACATAATTGTTATTTCTTCTGTGCAGTCTGAGAGCCCCAACATCACAGAGCGTCTGCGGCTTAAGAAGAGTCTGGGCTGTCGTGACTTCCACTGGTACCTGACGACAGTTTATCCACAACTTTACGTCCCCCAGGACAGACCTACGCTGTCAGGCGAGGTAACGCGCACGCACGCAATTTATGCCTCATCAATTTCATGCATTGATGGACATGGTTGATGACTGATGTGTCCCATTTCGGCCTGTCCGTAGCTGTACAATGTCGGCACTGGCAGCTGTGCAGACTACTACCCCCGAAGGCCAGGACCGCAGGGTGGGTCCATGAACGCAGCGCCGTGCAGTGGGACGGGCAGCCAGGTAACCATGACAACAGTTGTGAAATTCAAAGCCAGAGAGGTAACACAGAGTGGCAAAGATGATCTCGCTTGTCGTTACAGCACTGCGATCTAAACTCTGAGTTTGAAGTGCGTTGGGGTCCCATGGGGGCTTTGTGTATGGACGCCAGTGGAGAGCGGGTGATCTTATCTCCGTGCCCCGCACACCGACCGACCACCAGCAGACTGCAGTGGAAGTTCATCAAGGCAAGACCGAGAGTTAAACTTCCTTGTTATTTATCTCGTATGGTCGTTTGGCGTCCGGCGAACTCACTGTGTCTGTTTTCTGCTTCAGCTGAGCGGTCAACTCGTTCACCAGCAGTCCCAGTTGTGTCTCGAGGTTGCGAAGGAAGGAAGTCTCACACAAAGCAGCCCAAGAGACGTCAACACCCACACAAAGACCGGAGCTCTCCTCCTGCGCCCCTGCACCCATCACCCCAGACAACAGTGGCACTTTGAGCAACTAGTAGCTCCTAAAGGTGCCTGATGCAGCCAGAGATTCATGTATATTATCATATCATATACTATGTGCTATGCATAGTGGCATGCAGAAGTAAAGTGGTGCAGAAAAATACAAAAAACAGATGCTTTTTTTTGCTCCACTTTGCCAGTTAGCTTTTTCGCTCCTGTTTTAAGGATTGCAAATACAAGTTATTGTTAAATAATAAACAACAGACTGTCTAAAGAAATAAAATACAAGACACGATTACGCTGATTTATTTAAAACTGTTTATTTAGAAATACTTGTATTTATGTGCATTTAAATGTATTGGGTATGGAAACATGCAGAGAACATTATCTTAAATGATCTTCTTCACTATGCTAGATGCTGTCATAAATTCATGTGTTTTATATGTTCTTGTGCACATTACTGAAAAATCAGCAGAAAGAATTTAACGATGCTGCTGTTCCATTTAAGTGTGCCAGTATAAGACATGACAGTGTGACAGTAAGCCAACATGCACAATACCAGACACTGAAGTAGCTAAAAGAATATAACCATCATTCATTTGATCATTTATTTATGCACTTTCGTGCAACAGAACTCAACAGGATAGTGAGAGATACGACAATCAGGTGGTCTGAAAACGCCTGTGAGGGATTCAATTCTGCAAAATGTTTTATTCAAACCTGTTGTTGTTTCTTCATGTGTTTGGGATCATGTTTTACAATGCATAGTGACCAAAAATGTTGACTTGTACATTATCAGCTGCCAACAGCAGAGGGAGCCATCTGCCTTAACAACCTTCTAAAGCTTCAACTGGTCACTTTGTTGTTGTTATGCACAATATGATTAACTTATGAGAATATCCTTAAAGATGTCCTCATAATAAACATGATTATGCTACACAGTCAGCCTATCATGTGACAGTAATATCCTAATATGCATGGTACTGAGATGATGCTGTGATTATGACGCAATTAACATCCAGTGTCCTTGTGTCTGTAACTCATATCTCAATTATAAGTGTGGCCGTTCTTCAAGCCGTAGAGGTTGGGAGGTCAACTGGCAGGCAGGAGGGCGCTCTGCTTGTCCCCAGGCATTGAGTGCTGATAACCGCCTATTCTCTGTCACACTAATGCTTTTCTTAACCCATGGTGCACTTAGCCCAGTCAAGTACACAGCACCTTTTAGAATAAAAAACAATATGGTATGTCTGCAGCTTCGAGGCATAGGTCAAACACTTGGACAAAAAACACGTTGATTAATACGTCTTCTCTCTCCATTACATAACTGTAGGAGCTGTTGAACAAGAAGGCTAACGTCTCTCTGCTCTAGCTCTTCAGACGTCAGGAGGCCATGGGGTCATTGTAATGCTAATATTGCTGTTAAAAGCAATCCATGATGCCCAAGAAGACTGCGGGGCATATAGCCTATATACCTTTAAAGTCCACTAAAGGAACAGAAAAAGACAGAAAAACGTCTGACAGTTTAACCCTTGTTAACAACAAGACCCCTAAAACAGCTCAAAACATTCAAGACATTGTTTTGATATGTGATTGATTTATGAGATTTGCTTACAGGCATGTTTCAACTGAGCTCTAAGTTATGATTACATAAAATATATTTGACTAATGCTGTATATCTGTGGTGGGAAATGACGCTACTTTCAACTCCAACTCACAAAGAAAGTGTTTTGGGATTTCTGTTAAAACTCCTTGGGGTACAACCTCATCAAATGTAACTTAGGGATAAGATTGGTTATATTATTTCTATTCTCGTGACTGACATTTTGTAAAATGAAAGTAATATACTTGTTCATGCCCTTACGCATTTTAAACCAGTTATTTTTTTAATTTAATGTAATTCCAGTGCCTTATGGTAATTTCTGTATTTTGTTGGATATGCAAGCTCAGTTTCTGACAGGGACGAGCGAACACTTCAATACATTTTTCATTATGGGGTTTAATACGGTCAGAATAAAAGAAAAACAAATATTTGCAGAGAGTCGACGAGCCTGCGTTCATGCATCAAACCTGTCATGCAGTCAGCACCCAATGCCACACGAACACAAAGTACCTGTAAAAACAAAAGCAAAGGGAAAGGGAGAAAAAAAGGACCCGACACATGTCGCATTCTTACAAACACACACCTCTTCGGATGAACCAGTGAGACTCAGATGGATGTCATCTGCTGTGGTGCATGCAACCGTGGCCTCCTTATGAAGATCCATGGGGCTATTTCACCCGGTACTGGGCTGCTGTACTTACTGTGTGTGTCTTTAAGAGCCTTGGGTGTTCTTTACACAGACACTCTTGTTTTCATTCAGTCGTTATGTGTGCTTGTTGTGCAATTAGGTCTATGTAGAAGGGTCAGGAGCCGCGGCTGACACTGAGTAAAGATGAAGTGCATTAAAATGTAACAAAAACGTGCAGCAGCAATGATGGTCAGAGACAAAAAGGGCTTCTGAATGTCTCATTTAGGAAGTTCCTGGTGACACAAACACTTTATAAGGGCACCTTTTAAATTCTGAATCAGTGTTTCAATAAAAACTGTGTCTGTGCAACACATCAAACACTTGAATGGAGAAAATGATAGCAGCAATTGTTCTTATTTCCCACCTTATATGATTGAATATGAAGGCTGCTAAACAGGTGGCGAGAGTATTATTATATTATTTAAATTTGATCATCAATTGAATAACAATGGTCGTAAAATGATTATTTAATAATTGCTCTTAAATTCTTTGAAATTGCTCTTAAATTGCTCAAACCTTTACTTAAAGAAAAAAAAGAAATGAGTTGACAATGTTTTTTCATCTGATTCATAATCCTTCGACAACAAAAGAGACAGTATTGGCCACATACTTACAGTATTTCCTGCTTGTATGATGCAAACAGCCACACACACACAGCCACACACACACACACACACACACACACACACACACACACACACACACACACACACACACACACATACATACATATATATATATATATATTTATATATATATATATATATTTCTCTATAGCTGAAAAACACTCAGACAAGACACACATGCAGAGACATCGATCCCTCTACTGCTATCGTCTTGACAGATAATTTAATGCCTTTGCAGTCTCTGATAAAATGGCTATACAGAAAAGCTGGAGGAGTTTGGTTCATTTTGCAATGTCAACTTTTGGATAGTCATTCTTGAAAACAAACAACAGAATGGAAAGGTACCTCATCTACGGCTGTCTGTGTTTAAAGAGTAAAATGCTGCCAGGTGTTCGAAGGCAGAGGACTGCTTTTTATCTTCTTCTAATTTGAGTGGGTATTTCCGTCTCGACTTTTAGAAAGGGACCCTTACATTACTGCTACATCCAACACAATGCAAGACAACTATTTCACAAAGCTCTACATGCTGATGATCCTCCTATCTGCTGCTTTGAAAATGCCAGACTGGCTCTTTGACAGGTGAGCAACAATAGAGGTAATTTAACAGCTGTTCCAGTATCCTTGCTGGGCATAGCCAGGCACACACTTTCCAGAGAAGAAACCACCATTAATCTCTCACATGCACATTGTTCTTCCACCACCACCAACAGCACTTGTAAAGTTGCACCCCGGGGAGCCGCTCAGACTCATTTATCAAACACACAGGATGTCCAGCAAGCTTCCCCTCCCTTCCTGCATTATACCAATGCAAATGTAGCCATTTGGGTGTGCAGCAGCAGCAACTGGCTCACCCAGAGTGGAACAGATAAATGTAAAGCCCTTGTGGGGAGAACTTTCTCCATATCTGACATGTGGATGCATGCTCTCTTATACGCAAACAGACACTTGATTTAGACGGACGTACACACAATCAGAAGACACACACACACACACACACACTCACACACACACACACACACACACACACACACACACACACACACACACACACACACACACACACACACACACACACACACACACGCACATTTAAACACAAACATAATGTGTCCTTGGTTCAGCACACAGCTCAGCTTTTCTTTTTGTCAGTAGGCAGCCTATCAGGTCTCAGTAAGGGCTGAATGGAGACACCTCACCACAGCTGGCAGATTTTAACATATCTCCATTATGTCCATGGAGATGAAAGAAGAGAAAGGGACAGATTTTTAGTTTACCTGAGAGAGAAGTTCACACCTCCTGCACAGCGATGGCGTTTTTTAGGACCTAAATCTGGGATAAGGGACAAGTGAAGAGGCTCTTTTCACTGAGATAAAGTGCTCATTTGAATGGAAGAGTGAATGTGTGTGTGTGTGTGTGTGTGTGTGTGTGTGTGTGTGTGTGTGTGTGTGTGTGTGTGTGTGTGTGTGTGTGTGTGTGTGTGTGTGTGAGTGTTCGCGCGCACACAGCATGTCTGTGTGTGCACAGATGAAAAGAGTGGACGGGGATGAATAGTTGCTGTATTTGGGTCAGGGCCATCATTAAACAATGTGAAAAGAGTGGATTAAACAGGCGGCGATAGAGACACGATGAAACACAGTTAGATGTTTTTAAGTATAAAGATGAATGCTCATACATCATGAGTCCACGGCCCACCTCTTTTACTGTAATCCTTTTCTCCTTTTAGCATCTTTGTTGCACGTTTCCATCATATTTTTTTCCCCATCTCTGTACCCTTCTCCTCTCGATCCCTTTAAATCAGACCCAACTTTAATCAAAAATCACAAGTGGTGGGAAAGAGTGAGGCAAGGGTGCAAAGGAGGGAGGCAGATGGGCTTCAGTTAGCTAATGACAGATTGTGGGAAGCGGTGAATAAAAGATGAGTTTGCTAGCAGGTGGATAAAATGATGCATAAACAGCCAGGATGGGATTGTCTGTACACCATTAAATATGGATGGGTCTTCAAGACCCCGGGCTAAATAACAGCATTCCCACAGATGTGCTTGAGGCGCTGCTAAACCCACAAATAATCATCCTCAGTGCAAACACGCCCCCACCCACCTGCAACTTTCTTCTCAGGCAAAAACACACAAGAAATGATCAAGGTGGGAGATATATTTTGACCGCACATTATCTTCATTTTCACTTTCCCTCCATACATTTACACACATGATGAGAAAGCACTGCCACATCACCACACCGAAGATGTCTGCTGCATCCCCATGGTGTATGTATCTAATACAGACAGATCCAGTATTCCCCCTACTCCACTTCTTGCAAACACACACACACACACACACACACACACACACACACACAGACACACACACACACACACACAGCATTTTGCCAGGTGAGAGCAGCTGGACCAATGAAAGACATGTCAATGTGATCCACAGCACGCATACTTACTCAGTTTTCACCCTGCGCCCACGTCACTAGTGGGACACGGCGGTTGCTGCGCTTTCACCTCAGATGAACCGTGGCAGAAGCTAACAAAAGACAGACACACACTCGCACGCACAAAACAAAACAAATACATACTATTTTAAACAATGTGGACTAGTAACAGTCTTGTATGAGAGACGTGGCCTCATGTTTTGGTGGGCATGTATTTGTTGGCGAGTCTAAGAACAATTCAGCGACAGCTGTTGGATGGATTTCCATAAAACTCTGCACACATATTCAAGTCTCCCTCACGATGAATTATTATAACATTCGGGCTCCTTAAACGCTTCCCACGACTGTCATTAGTTCAACGTTTTAATATATACAATACTTTGGTATATGACCAAACACTCTTATATATTACATTCCCATCGGCCTCAGCCGCAGGTTACAAGTGTTAGCATGCTAATATGCTAAAAGGGGCATCATTTATACCTTTTTTAGTTGTAATACAATGAGATCATGAATGTATCTGGATGTCAGCAGATTATTGCAGGAACCTACACACAAAGAAAATCATTAGATTTGCTGGAGGAGTAGGTTTCAGCCATATCTCTTTAAGAGTGATTTGTTTTTTATTTTAATCATGAAACCGATCAGGAAGTACATTCTACATGAGCAGACATTTTATCCACTGAGTTCCAAAACACAATAATTGAGCTTTATTAAAGCCTTTGATTGTATTGTGGGTTTTAAGGAATATATTTACTTTGTAAAAAAAGGGGGGACTCCCAAATGTGACTATGAAAGAACAAAAAGAAAAAAGTGAGGGGCATAACAGTCATATTTGTCATTTATTAGCATAACAGTTTTTTTAATCTAATAATATCAAAATGTTATGAGAAAAAATGATGTTTTATTACAGTACATTCCATTTGCAGAGAAGCAGATGCATACCTACATGAAGTCAGAAGAGTACAGTAGATCTGTTAGGAGTTTGGATATTTTTCCTAGTTTAAGGTTGCATTGGCTGGTATCAGCAAACAGCCCTACTATAAATTCATATACAGTAGCATCATTAACTGCCATTCCACGTTCTTGCATTACTTGAGGTAAAAAAATACATCTTTAGTATTGATACATTCATAGAAATATAAAAGCGTCTTTATTTCTTTATTGTGCTTTTATATGGGAGTATTGCCTTTTCTCTGAACAGCTGAGAAAATAGATCTCAGAGATGGTACCCCTGGGTGACAATCGGGGATATGGCATCCGTCGTGGATCAGGAACCAATTTAGTATCGGCACTTTGCTCCAGGCCATTGAACAACAGGGGCGACTACATTGTCCCTAGATTACCCAGTTGTTAGACTGAGCCGACATACAATAAATATGCATCAGTAAATGTCAGGTTCAGCTAATAAAAGATTGAACCATGTTTCCTTTAAATAGATAGATAAATGGCAAGCTGGATTTTCATAAGGTGACATGCAGCATGTTAATGTGTGTCTACAGGCGACACTCAAAAGGCTTGGAAAGGCATGCAGAGAGCAAGAGAGAGATAAAGAAGGAGGGAGGGAGTGTAGGTGTGGAGAAAAACACTGGAAAAGAGAAGCAGAGAGGGAGAACGAGTCCCTGTGTTCAGTGGGACAGACGACAGCAGGGGCTGTGATGCCTGAGGCAGAACATACCCCCACCTCCATAACCAACTTCCTCTACCCGCCACCCCCTCTTCCCCTGAGGTCCAGCGGTAAAGAGCACAATACGTCCCATCACACTCCTCAGACCATTTTGTGCTCCCAGTACAGCCGGCCCCAACAATCCATGCACTGGTACACGCAATCCGGAGCATCATGTGTGGGTTGAGTGCGCAAGGAAAGAAGATTTAAAAGGAGAGGAAATGCCAGAGATAGGAAGATGGGGGAGGTTAAGAGCCCCTACTCCTCCTAGTCTATAAACCCCACATCCACTCAGAACGTTTTCTCCATCTCCAACCAGACCAGCTGACCTGAAACCATTATCAGACAGGAGAAAAAAAAGGAAGGACTGAAAGAACTCTCTCCTCCTCTGCATCCCTTTTGTCCTCCATTATGGCACAATCCCGCACCTCAGGGTGGGGGGTGTTGGTGAGCTGTGCCCAGAGAGCTGCCACAATACAGCTCCACAACTGATCCAAACGTCTGCAGCTCGTCTAGCAAAACTACATTTCTATAAGGTAAAGCTAACGCACTTAAACCTTCGGCGCTTGTTTTCATGCAACAAGAGGAATTCTAAGTTGAATCCCCGCAAACGCCCTCCAATGATCAGCCTGAACTTCAGTTCAGCAACATATCCCCTAAAAAATATCCTGGATTAAGTCCTGCAGAGTCCAGGAAAGTTCAGATGGAGGGCTGCTACAAACCCCCTGTTGGGTTGTGGTAGGTGCTCCCAAGTCCAGTTTGCAGAGAGCACCCAGAGCTCTGATGAGGGCCCTCATCTCCATCGTCCTGTGATGGTGGATCGTGTTCTCTGGACCTGATGGAGACAGAGACCTTGTCTTTGTAGTGGGACATCTCTGGTGAGCTGATCGGCGAGGAAGGCAGGTGAGGCTCTGAGATGACAGGCTGTCGAGGAAGTGCAGATGAGTTGCGAGTTGGAGGGGGAGTTGAGCTGAGCATAGCAGAGTACCCAAGCTGTCGGTCCTGGGACCTCTGCGTGAGGAAGTCTATGTGGCATGTCGTACCATGTTGCTGAGGGATAGTGAGGGGAGAGGAGGGCAATGACATGGGCATGTCCGTCCAAATGGAGGCAGTCTGAGAGGAGCATGGTGAAGGGTAAGACATAGGTGGGGCAGGATGGGGCCGGTATGTGAGGTGTGCTGGGGAGTAGTGCGTTTGGCAGACGACGGTTGGTTGTGGCGTTGACGACATGAGGGTTTCCATGAGTTGGGCCATTCTCCTCATGACTTGTCCAAGGTCGGCCACTTCCCTCCCAAGGTTATTCACCTGCAGACACAAACAATTTGTATTGTTGAAGAAGAAAAATAAATGCCTGGTGCCTCCTCGTCCATTGCTGAGGCGATGTGTGGCAAAACCAATACATTCTTGGCATTCAAGTGGATGGTTAGAAATTAAAAAAAATATTTAAGCGTTGTACTTACACTGGACTTAGCTTGTAGCACAGCTCAATTTATTATTATTGAGTATTATTAAGTAATACAAACAGAATATTTTCTACTGCAACTGCTTTGTATTTTATCATTGTTAAAATTAATGTAAACAATTTACAAACTTTAACATTTAAATATATATATATTCTAGTAAAAAGAATAAAATAAAATATGCTCGACTGCTCGACAAGTATTTGCTGTAGTATCAATTTGGACGAAAACCAGGGTTACAAATTGTTTAAATATGGGTTAGTACATGATAGAAATACATAAATGAGTCGAGGCAGACTTGCCCATAAGTAGTTTAATTCCTTTGAGGTTGTGAAGTGCCTCTCGTTGCTTGAAGCGCTTGATTCTGCCCCCACCACAAACCTATTGCTATAACTCTCAACGTGGATTCACTGCCACATACTACAGTAGTTGACATTTGAGGTTATGTAATCAAGACAAATTTTCTAGGAAAAACATACTAATTAGCAAGAACAAAAAGCCGCAGGGTGTACGCTACATCATCAGGAATTTGGTATTTTCAGGACAGTCATTTTGGGTCAGAAATATTTCTGCCTGCCGTTTAGCATGTTATCATGCTGCTATAATTGGTCATTACACTGATAATGGGAGGTGGGGGTGGTGGCGATTAGCTGTTCTCTGCATGTGGCCTGTCCACCGAGGGCACGACCAGGAAGCCCTGCCAACGTGCCATCTGCTTCTACCAGCCAAAGCACTCATGACCATTCATCAGGCCAATCATGCACATCCGTGCTACTGGATGCCCATCAGCCCTCAGCAGGACACAAAGCCTCGGGTGGGAACTGCTCCAGTCACTGTGTGACTACAGCAAGAGGTGATCAAGTACATTGTGATCACGACAGACCAAATAAGGCTTCTCTCTTCTTCTCAGGGTAACGTGAACACCCAATTTTAGGCATGCGTACCGTACACTGTGTTTGAATAAATGTTACGACTTTGTTGTCTTATCAATGAACATTTAACTGTGAACTCAATTACGTTTTTTAACTCTTTAACATCAGTATCACTTTAATCTACCACACTGAGTCGCACACAAAACAGACACATAGATATAGATACATATTCTCTCTGATCTCTCTCCCTTTCCTCTTCCTCCCGCAGTAGCTGATAAAAGCCCGGGTCTAAACTCTGGCTCTGATAAAAATAGAAAAGCTGAGAGCGACAGGACAGTCCAATCTGACACGCTGTCAACATGATTCCAGTACTCCCACCTCAGAGACAACCGACTGTGGAGATAGTCAGACAAAACAGCAGCTGAGAACTCACTGCAGCTCCAGGTAGGTGTTAAACATACAGTATTAGCGTCTTTAAATTATACAATGCTTTTACTAACTTAACCACAAGAGTTTTGAAAAAAATATCTGACTCCAATTAAATGGTGTTTTATGAAACGTAGTTCGGTCGCGAAGACCACGACCTGAACTCGGCCAATCTAGGTCTTTGTTAGTGAAATGATTACAAGCACTTAAATATAGGAATCAATCATATTTGAAACCTGGGTGTCAGGTGTATCACAGGGAAGATTTGTGTTGGATAATGTAGGATTTTGAGGACCGCAGCTCTGGAAAAGTAGGCTATCTGAGATTACCAATAATGAGGAATTAGCCATTGTGTCTTTTGTAAATCTGATCATTTCAAAGCAGAACTGGAGAATGGGAATGACAAATAGCTCAGACGATGAGAGCGCTGCAAGTAACTGCAGAAGTAAGGTCTGGTGAGGGATCCTGATAGTTAACTCAACTGCCTCGACCTTGCTATAAACATGCAAGCCGTTTTCCTGGCCAAATTTTCAATTTAGGAAGCCAGAAAAGTCACACTTTCCTGGAGAACCTTGGCCTTTAGCTGTTGTAGTGAGCCTGGACAAAAAGGAAAGGAGGTGACTATTTCATTTGTTTTTCAGAATTATTGACCAATAGGGAGTAACCTTCAGGAAATTATCACCACTCAGTGCTTTTGAGTGTTTTTTTGCATTACTTAACTCATTGTTATCGTTGTATGGCATGCAGCTTTATGATTTTGGTTTACTTTCACCGTTTTCATCAACCTTGTTTGCAGCTCCTCAGCATGTTGTTTATGCAAGAAGGCTATTTGGTCAACACCAAACAACAGATAAAACAAATCAGCTCCTTGCTGGTTTCTAAACGCTGGTGGAGCGTTTAACAGCCAAACAAGACACAATATTTTCTCCAGTTTGTGATGACAAAAGCAGAGCTAAAAAAAAGAAAGCGTATTGAATACATTCATCAGCTAACCAGGCACATGAGTCTAAATAACTGCTAATGTAGCTCAGTGTCTATATAACATCTGTGCATAAAAACACATACATGATGTTCACATCCTTGTTGCCCCACGTGGCAACAAAAAAAAGAACTATTGCTGCTCTAAGTCTAAGTACTGTTTAAAAAGGTTTAAACTTGCCTGATGTTTCCAGTGTTTGATTTTGTTTCCCACTGTTCGTTTCCTAAAGTAGGTCACTACTGCTGTGCATACGTGTGTGTACCTATGTCTTATTGTCAAGCATCTTCTTGCAATCACAAGTGCAATTAGTCAGACTGTTCAGGCAAAGCTCTCCTGTGTAGCTGCACATTAGGATTTCCATGACACGGTACAAAGGTCACCATGTTAGGCCTGTCTTTGACTACACTAATGCCTCATTCATCTCCCACAAGAATAAACCCTCCAGTGGCATAGATGTAGCATGCGGTAAAAGGGCAAAGATGAGAGGTTACAGAGCATGGGAGCACTCATTACTGTGCTCACACGTTTTGTGGTTCATTAAAAAGCTGCCACTTTTGTGTGTTTCAGGTCAGAATCAGCAAACACATTGACCTTTACAATTGTTTTTTCAGTTGGCAATTTCTCATGTTTAAACGTGCAGTTTGTTTTAATTACAGGTATACGGATGCAGGTCTCAAGGCCTTTGCAACTTGATGTTCACTGAAATAATTCGTACTGTTGTATCTGTTAAAAAAAAAACACTGCCATCCACCAAATTGCGTGTTTTTTTTGTGAAGTGACTAATGGATTTTCACCCACAGTTGAGATGTAGCAACAAAAACTGGAGTGGAACATTTGCTGGTTTTCAAATCACTTGATGAGAAACTGTGCTTGAGTTCACGACAGTACCGAATAACAGCAACAACTATTAGCAAATCATCTACATTATGAAACTTTCCTGCATGTGCCAAATAACAATACCCTCATTCATCATTCATATGTGAGTCTGTGTAGAGCGCAGACAGGGTTTAAACCGACACAATCCCTTCCATCTCCGATGGTGATCTGTGTGGATGGATCCAAGAGAGGATTAACAACCTACAAGACCACGCTGAGAGACTTCCTGTCAAACACTGGTAGCCCGCAGAGACACAGACAGGACAACAGAGCCAATGTGTGTAACTGTGAAGATGCTGTGCCATTGTTTGTGTCTTCTTTCATTCCTCTCCGATTTGCTTTTTGTTGCTTTTCATAAAATAATTTGCCTTCTCTCCTTTCTCCCTCCATTATCCTTTTCGTCAAGTCTCTTTTTCTCTCTGTCTGTATTTGCTCTGCCGAGGACACAGACTGAGGCTTAGCGATAGGAAGAAAACGCTGCTTCTCACCTGCCAAAAGTATAATGTCAATTTAGCCACCCGCCAATCAAAACCATAGGATACAGCATGAGAGGCTGTGTGTCTTTGTGAATGGGTTATTTTAAGCTGGACAAGAAAACCACCAAAGTCAATAAAACCTCCAAATATTATGTTATACAATGTGACTGACAAGGTAAAGTAGGTCTGGTGTCAAAAAAAACCTACAAATGAGACACTTGGGTCCTGAGATTCAGCAGACTGATCAAATGTAAAGCTCATGACAATACATAAATGTCGAGTTTAGGTATTGAAAAATTCTACCATACTATAAAGCCTGATTATAATCCCACATCCGAGAGCAGACTTTTTTTTTTTACAATGTCACCATTACTTCTCCAAATCCTTTTACCTGTCTTGTGCCTGACATGCTGATTTAGCCATATGGCTCGAATTATTGAGCCACCCGTCTCTCTCTCTCTCTCTCTCTCTCTCTCTCTCTCTCTCTCTCTCTCTCTCTCTCTCTCTCTCACACTCACACACACACACACACACACACACACACACACACACACACACACACACACACACACACACACACACACCTGCTGGTCGAGGTGTCGCAGTTGTCCTCTGGTCTCTTCTGCTTTAGCTGCTAACTCTGCTGTGCTGATCTGCAGTATATCTGTGACACAAATCAGCAAGTTACAAATCTCTCCACAGATAAGAGGTACAAATTAATAAGAGGTACACCCGGCAGTTATTGCATCAAGGCAGCTGATAAATATTGTAGGCGTTGACAGGAAGTGCTAATTCCCATTAATCACCCTCATTATACGACAGTACTACGGGCATGTGGATGTGAACATTTTTCACTTTCAAGAATGTGAGAAGTTGAAGGGATTGCAGATGGTATTAAGTCATATTTGAGAGGTAAATTGCTGAGTAGTGTATTATAGGAGGACCTGTGACGGACGCTGAGGCACTGGTTGGTTCATTCACAGGACAACCTCGGCTGGTAGAGAAGGGGGAAGCCAGGGAACCCTCCGTCCCCTCACTGTCTTCAGTACCGTCCACAATCCTGCAGAGACAGAAATGTGTGTGTCGGAAGGTAAAGGTAGTTACTGATGTTGTAATCATGGTTGGATAATTTAGAAACACTATTAAGGTTCTCAATTAATAATATGGTTATTGTAACATTGTCCTATTGTTTAAAGTTTCATTGTCTAAAAGTGTCATAGTTTGGACCAAATGTACTGTACTAAAGAATGATGAAAATCGACCTAACACGGAGTCACCGAGAGACAGGCCGACACAGGCGGACAGACAAATCAATGGTGAGCAAACTCACCTGGGGCTGAAGTTGGACGAGTCTAAAGTGGTGAGAGTAATTTCCTGGATCTTCCTCCGAGACCTCTTGGAACTCTGTCCCGAGGTCTTCTGGCTGGGTCGACTCAGGTGGGACTTCCCATCCGCGTCCCCGAGGGTCACCGCCCGTTTCCTCTCAGATGACAGAGACACAGCCTCATCTTCCTCCTCCTCTTCCTCTTCGTGCTCGTCCTTATTCTGCTCCACCTCTTCGTCTTCCTCATGTTCCTTCTGTGCCTCTATGATGCGTGGATAGCCCTGAACCACTCCTCCATTCCTTCTCATCCCAGACTGTAAATACAATGAAAAAACAAAACAAACATGGATCAGAGATGCAACTAAAATCTATTCATACCGTTTTTAATCATCTGAAGCATCGGACTTGATTATGTAAAATGGTCTCTTTTTTTAATGAAAAAGTTAATATTGGTAGGTGTTTTTAATATAGTGTGCACTTACTACTTTTAAGTGCAAAAAGAAAACCACTCAGCTGGATTTATGAGGGAAAATGGTTGATCAGAAATTCCCAGACCAACATTTTAGACTGAAACTGTGACCTGGAGAGTAATGAAGGCAACAGAAGTGAACTCTGTCATCAGTCTTGTTCCCTCTTTTGTCATGGGTCTGCAAGTTGAGTAACATTTAAATAAAGCTCATCAACCATAAGATAAGGGTAGAATTAGGTCAGAACAGAAATAATGAAGTAACACGTAGTAGTGACCTGTAGATCAGCAGCCAATGACCCAACCCCTGTGTGAGGTTAATGGCTCCGACAGCTGAATTGATCAAAGAGCCGCCCGACAGCATACAGATCTAAATCACCCTTTATTCTGAGGAAGAATGATTGAATGACTGCCAGCACAATCAGAATGGATCTTTCTCCTTCTTAAACCTGCCAATACAAAGAATCTCTCCAGCAGAACCAGTCATTCCAAAAGAGTGATTGAGTCCATTATCAGCGGGTCTACTGCCAGGTCGCCCTGCAGACTTTTCTTAGATTTAGAAAAATGTATCTGCGGTTGAATGTTAATTGGAGTTTCATTATTACCTATTGCGGGCTGATTAAAATGTTGCGGGCTGGCATCAACAATAAGAGGAAGGTGATCGAGGTCGGACAAGCCTTTAGAGTAAATGGTACCCGTCTCTCAGCGGGGCGTATTGCCTTTAGATTGGTCATCATCAATCCGTGTTTGAGAGTGTTACAGTGCTTGCGGAGCATTACCTGAGTATCTAGAGCTGCTGCAGAGAGTCGGGCCTTAATCTGGAAAAGAGCCAGAGAGCAAATATACAGTAAATGGACTGCAGGAAAAAGCAATTATTATAAAGTATTGTGGCCTTTCTTCCCTCAGTGTTAAATTACAACGCTTATTTCGCAACACTCAGCAGTAAATTAGACAATACACTATATATATTAAGACTATATGGCTTGAGGTGATCCAGTGATGGAAAATAATTCACCTCAGCACGATGATGCTTGTGTGTTGTGCTGATGTATCGTACAGTAATATTCAAGCAATTTCCCCCTCTCAGCCACAAACACATCCTTTGCCTCCTTCCTCCTTTATTAATTTTTAACTCTACTCAGTCCTGAGATTTGGGCTGCCCCATTAGCTTCACCTAAAAGCCCTGCGGCAGGTAGTGTGCATATGTGTGTGTGTGTTTACGTGTTGGTGTAAGTGGTCCAGTTGTGTTTCGGCTGGAGAGACTGGAATACCTGACTATAATTACAGCATTTCCAATTTCCAAGTGCCCTGGCTATTTTTGCCCTCTTACCCACACGCACATGTGCACATGCACGCACACACACACACACACACACACACACACACACACACACACACACACACACACACACGCACACGCACACACATACTCTCTTGTTTACTCCAGCCACCCTCAAGTCCATTTCTTACCCTCCAATTCTTCTTCCTCTTTCCTCTCACATTAGCTCTCAGTCATTCTCACATATTATTGCAGTATACCACCATTTATTAAAAAAGAAATGGGCATGTGTGGAAAGTGCTTGTCATACATTGCTGGGCTTATAGGACTCATTCATTTCTGTGTTTTTTTCCCATGACAAATCAAATAATAAATAAGGATCTATCGGAGTTTATGCAGATTATTACAACAAAACAAAAAAATCCGATGAAAAAAGTTAAGCTTTTTTAAATTTGAGGAAACAACAAAATGACTTAACCCCACAGTTATATTCACTCCACACAGTATAATTTCCGGTGCATAGGGACATGAAATCAAGGTGAACATGTGTTTAACCAAGCTGCTCATTTTAAAGAATCCGTAAAAATCTGCAAAAAACAAACCAGAGTAAGTCTCAGTCCTAGTGTAAAGGTACCATGCAGAGACAGCAGCAACTTTGAAAAGTTCACATGTAGTAATCAATACTCATTGGATGGACTTACATGGGTCTCATGTCCCTCCCTCAGATTGTATGTGAGGTCCTGTTGGATGTCCTGGATAAAGTGGTGTGAGTATTCAGGGTACAGGTCCAACACCTCGTACAGCCCTCTGAGGTTAACACACTGCAGGTCACAATAGGTCAGGGCTTTCACGTCTGCGTTGGTTTTTATCACTCGGTCATCTAAGGACAGGTTCGCCCCGATCAGGTCGCCTTTACCTGCCCAGAGAGAGAGAGAGACGTGGACATGGAGGTCAGAGCACATGAGGATGTAGTCTGTGTAGTTTATCTAATGCAGACTCTGCAACATGTTTCAGATCTTCCATTTATTGAAAAGCTTCTCTGGGAGAGTGCAGGCAGGAGTGTGTGAGGGTGTTTGGATCAGCACAAAGCTGCGATAGGAAGAACACCTGTCCACATGTCCTCATGTCTGCAGCCTTAACTAGTAGCTGTACTAACAGGAAAACAACAGCAAAAGTTATTAAGTCCTTCGCTATGATAAATGACTTTAATAAAGTATTTTTTCTTTCCTTTTTTGACAATACACCACAGTTTAAAACCTTAATATAATTTAAATAAAAGCATTTTGGTTCAACTAAGTAGTCTAATGATTAATCGATTAACTAAAAAGTGTCATGCTTGAAAAGGATAAACACCAGCCTGGCCATCCAAAACAAGTTCCTATTAATCACTTAAAACTGAACAAAAAATGTAATTATTTATAAAGCGATAGATGATACAATAGTATAAGTTATCTTCTGACCACTACATGACTGAAATGTGGTTTTAACTTCAACCATAATCGGCCCTCCCTTTGGGTTAAGTTTAGTTTGTTTCAAGTCACTCATCAATGTTTAGTGTTTAGTGAATCCTAACTGTATCAAACTCATGAGGTATTGTTGGGAGATTTGTATATATAAAACCAAAATAAGAACATAATTAAGTAGACTGTAAATGTACACATAATATGGGAGAATATAATTTATGAAACACAATCACTCTCACTGTTTTTAGTAAATTTGACTGTTTGATTGAAGTGGTGCTGACAGCTGTTTCCTGTTTTCATTCAGTACAAAGTTGTGCAAAGTACCATGTTAGTGTTCAAGCCCCTTAAGCAGTGATGAAATATTCATTATGGTCATCGGGAACTGTGATCGCTCCTCTATTACACCAAGTCTGATGGAGCGGCAGTCGTGACTGTTCTCCCCCCTCCCTCTCTCCTCCTATTTGCCTCACTTTTTTCCTCTCCATCCGTTCCATTGTCTCTCTTCTTTCCTGCCTCTTTCCATGTTTACGTTCCTTTATTCCTATACTGTCTTGGTTCCTTCCCTTTTTGATCTGTTCTATCTGCTTACTTTACTTTCCTACTACCTACTGTTCATTTCATTTTTTCCTCCTTGTTTTCCGTATTTTCCTTCTTTCCTGCAGTCCTTATTTCTCTTTTGCCTATTTTATTCTTCCCTGTATTTTTCTACTTTGTGTTTTCTGTCTTTTCTTCCAGTTTGCTGCATTCACTTCTTCTTTTACCTTTTTCTTCAATGTTCTATATTTCTTCCTTAATTTTCATCCTTACGCCACGTTTTTTCTCTCCATTTAGCCCACGGTCTCCTCATACTCTCTGTCAACATGGCCTCTCCGGCTCTTAAGCTTTTTCTACTAGAAAGTTCTGAGCTTTTGCTACAGACTTTTAGTCTGACAAACTAGAGGATACAGAGAAAGAGAAAGAGTTCTTTTTTTCCTTTCGTCAGACACTCAATGCCAGTCTGACCTTCTACACAGTCAACAGCAACGCAGAGACAATGCTCTCCGCCTATCACACACACACACACACACACACACACACACACACACACACACACACACACACACACACACACACACACACACACACACCATTCTTTACACCAGTAAAAAAATCCATCCCCAGGGCCTAACATATGCACACTTTTCCAAAAGAAGAAATAAGCAAGGAGAGAAAGAAAAAACAAACAAGGAAACAAACAACAGCCACACGCACACGCACACACACATGCGCACACACACGCGCGCGCGCACACACACACACGCACACACACACACACACACACACACACACACACACACACACACACACACACACACACACACACGACTGAGATAAAGATTGTGAAAAGTGCTGTACCAATAGAACCAGTGTGATGAATGGAGGTACAGATTCAGATATTTCTTACTTTCTCTTACTAACACAGACAGACATACAGACACACAGACAGACACACACACACACACACACACACACGCACGCACACACACACACACCATTCTTTACACCAGTAAAAAAATCCATCCCCAGGGCCTAACATATGCACACTTTTCCAAAAGAAGAAATAAGCAAGGAGAGAAAGAAAAAACAAACAAGGAAACAAACAACAGACACAAGCACACGCGCGCACACACACACACACACACACACGACTGAGATAAAGATTGTGAAAAGTGCTGTACCAATAGAACCAGTGTGATGAATGGAGGTACAGATGCAGATATTTCTTACTTTCTCTTACTAACACAGACAGACATACAGACACACAGACAGACACACACACACGCACGCACGGACGCACGCACGCACGCACGTACGCACACACACACACACATGCACGCACGCACGCACACACACACGCTAGTGCCAGATTGGTCTATAACTCTGTGTCATGAAGGTCAGATAGCAAAAGCCATTGAGGTCACTCAGTACAAGAGGTTGTGTTACACAGCAGATGTGAAAGTGGTTGGAAAACAACTAGACCGAGGGGAGTTTGCATCTTGTTCCAGATGCATTCAGCAAAAAGAGACCTATAATGTCTATTCATTATATTCTCAGACTTGAACAGAAGATTATCCACCAGGTATAGAAGTTTGTTTAGATGTATTGATGGTATTTTTCTGTGAAAAGTGCAGCATCAGTTCAAAAACCAACTTTCAAAGTCATTTTTAAATACAGATGAAAACAGTACTAGCAAGATACCAGCAAGATGTTTCTGGACAAGAAAGTAAAGGTTTTAAAAACACCAGTGACGATATTATCATCTATAGATATACTGGTGTGTCCACCTGCTGTAGTTGAAGTGTCTGCTGGACTAAGGTCTTGATCCTGATTAAATATAAATACGTATATAATCTTTTCTTCAGTCGTTTATCTCAACGGTACTCTAACAGTAGTCTAATACCCTTTTCTTTCATTAGAGCACCTCATAATGATCCTCTACTGCATTAACTGCACAACTTATTTTATTATTATGATTATTTTAGTATAATAAAGACACCCAAAAACATTGTCTTTGTTTGAGCTGAATCGCATCTTTAGGAAATGTTTTACAGCCTTGTTTCTCCAATAATGAGAATTTCTATTTTAGCACCATAGCTATCTGGAAATGCTGATTCCAGGGTTATTCCACCACTTAATACATTTTTTAAGTGTTATATTATTCTGTTTCTGTAGAATGCAAACAAGTAAATACTGTCAGGTAACATAGTAGTTAACTGCTGCTTATTCCAGTCAAACATGAATTTAACACTGCAACTAAAACATATAAATGTGGCTTTGGGTAGCCTCTAAGGACTGATTTCACCGATCATGGACTGGCCTGGACCGCACTGCACTGGCCTCGACAAGATGAAACAGTAATTACCTGACACAGGGGAATTGGACTGATAAAAAGTACTCAACAGAACCGAACCACACTGATAAAACTGGACAGGACTGAATTACAATGCTGTAGAACAGACTTGACCAAAAACCTGCAAGACATATACTGGACTGGCTTAACTCGTATGGGATTGAATAATCACAAGATGCTCTGAATACTCTATATAACATTATATATATATATATATATATATATATATATATATATATATATATATTCAGCTTGTTTCTGTTTTCAAAATTACCTAATTCATAAACCAGCGCACCCATTTTGCATGCAGAGGTTAGTCTTTGACTAACTGCTAGAACATAATATTGAATACAGCTATCGAGGGTTGCTTTCCCGGGAGTTTAATAACAGGCTCTGAGAGTGAGCTGCAGCCTTAAGGCTGAAGTGATCCTCCTCGTTCTAAACAATGGTGCTTATATACCAGCTTTATCACAATAGGCCGCACAGAGCTTTAGTATGAAGCCTACTGCCAAGGGTTTCTTTGTTAAACTATAATCCTTCTTCCCCTCCCATTCCTTTATCGTACCCAGGATGGCCAGCACCATGCCGTCTTTCAGCACTTCCATGGACCCGGAGCAGACAAAGAAGATGGCTTGGAGTGCGTCGCCCTGTCGGAGGAGGTACTCTCCGGGAGCGCAGAAGGAGGTCTTGATGTGCAGCGAGAGGGAGCGCAGGCAGCCGCGACTGGCAGAGGCAAACAGTGACAGCTCCAGGATCTCCTTGTTAAGGTGCATGGTGATGTCGGATCGCAGCTCGTCCGGGAAGTCCTTCAGCAGCTGTAAAGATGATGGGAGGGAGAAAGAGAAAGAAAATGACTTTGTGAGGAGAAAGCACAGCCATGCTGCAACCCAATGATTACATTTCCAGCCTTGGTTGACTTTGATTTGATTCCTAAGCCATTGTACCACAGGAAACATTAGTGTCAAGTCAAGTTTATTCACAGAACCGAAAGTCAATTGTTTGCCTCAGAGTGTTTTCACAATCTACACAACACACAGCACCCTATATTTCTTAGACCCTAAGATAGTAAGAAAAAACTTCAGACAAAAGTCAGAAACCTATTCCAGGACATTGTTGTAAACAAAACCAAGAGGGTTGTTTTTATATGTGCTATACAGTATATTTAAGAACAGCCTTAAACTGTAGTATTTCTGTATACTGACATTTAATTGTCTAAATAAAACACTTGTTCTCTTTTACTACTACTGCGCACATTGGTGACATCATCACAACATGACAGTTACCTGAACAGGAAGTAGCCAAGATTCTACAAAAAACCTTCATATACAGAATAAGCATGTATGTGTTAAAAAATACTATGAATCATGAATTAGTTCAACACAAATACAAAGTTGCTTCACATATAACAGCAAATATGATCTGAAAAGGCCTCTTTTACAGTTAAAAAAGACAAGTCAAACCGTTGCATATCATCTATGTCTCCTTGTCGGGGCGAAGATCTGAAGCTCACCGTCACATAGAGTCGATCAATGAGTCATCAGAGCCAGGCTGGCTTTAATCAACAACCCTATCTATAATTCATCTGTCTAGGATTCATCATCATCACTCCATCTAAGCGCTGGTCTGGGCTCTGACAGCTGTCTCGCAGGCATTCACAGCCTGGAGGGACGAGCTGCTATTAGACTACTAACCGGTTGCCTCCTTTTCCCTGGGTTTGTCAAGAAATGGTGTCGTTCCCTGCTTTTCTGTCGGTCTTTTCTCAAGCGCCTCATGCAATAATGTTGTTCATGTTGTTCAGTGTGATGTGACCTGTTGTCCCAGTTTCATGTGTATTGACATGGTCCTGGAACCATGTCACCTGGATCCCACACAGCTCAAATGTCCGTCCGTTCATTGTACTTAACACGATGTGTGACCTTAACTACAAACAATCAAGAAAAAAATGTTTAAAAGGGTTTAAACCCCCAGGTTATGAAATATCTTGTCGAACACGAATGACCATACAAACGATTTCTGTTCTTGTCTTCAGTCAGTGCTGAGGGAAACCTAAAGCTCTTACATTGATGAGGATCATGTAGTATTGATCATATTATCACTTGTATGATGGGTTTGAATGTGGATGATGAGGATTGAGAAATATGTGATCTTTCAAATGAATTATTGATCCCTGTATGCTGGCAAAAAACTGAAAAAGTATCGTGAGGATCGATTCTAATGTAAGTGCGTATGTGTGTGGTACCTCATTGCAGTCGATGCCGTTGTTGACCGACCAGGTTGTCTGAAAATACTCCAACATTCGCTGCTTGATGCTCTGTGGCAGGTGATGGACACGTATGAAGTCCTTGAGGTCTTTGGTTCTGGTGTGATACTGGGACCACCGTGAGTACATCCTCTGGATAATGGCTGTCACATTACCAAAGACCAATGCATGCATCAGTGCTGCAGGTGTAGAAAGAGAGAACAGGAAATGGACAAGGGAGAGTTAGACAGGGGAGAGATATAGGAGCATAAGTATGAATGAAACGGTGTGACACAGACAGGAGCAATCCAAAATAGGAAAAACCTTTTGCTGTTTTAATTCCAGACGGTTGGCATCATACAGGGAAATATTATTGTGTGTAGCTTACTATGAACTCCATAGTGCCAAAGTTAGGGAAGAGAAACAGCAGGGCTTGTTTCAGTAACAGTAAAGAGAGCAGTGCAACATTAATGGGATGGGATGACTGGGATATGCTATAACCAAAGGCCTTTTTCACAGAGCAGGATTTTGGATTATTCAGGGTTAACTCTGGGTTTTCAGTTCTACAAAGGACATTTATTCCTCACCAAGATAAATGACCATAGTTACTTATGCTGAACACCTAACCTGCTTCGGAGCAGGTTGTGTTGGAGATAAGGGATCAACTTGTATAATCAAAGCTCAGCACGTAGTTTGAAATTAAAATTACACAAATACGAAGAAGTTAAAGTCATAATACTGAAAGCAGCAGAGTTTAAACAGACACATGCAAAAAGACAGCTGGCAATCAACTGCTGACTGTGTGAAATTTAATGTGTTAATTAATACATTTATAATATTACTCATTCTAGAGCAAGAAAATTCACCATTCTACCTTCTCGTCCATGTTTGTGATTATGCTGCAAACAATGCTCCTTTCAGGTGAACGCGGTCACAGTCCGATTGGCCAGCTTCTTAGACCGCTTAGCAGGATCAAGGTTGTTCGGGTTAGTTAAGACAGATAAACTTAACTCGCTTCGTGAAATAGGCCTCTGGTCTACAGTCCAGTAAGACACAACAAGGAGCGATTGTCAAAGCACTTTGAACTATTCCCCCTGTATGAACGGTGCTCTGTAAATAAAGTGTATTATTATTATTTTCATATCTTTACACTCTAACAGACCTCTCCAAAACCACTCAGACTCCTGCTTGTATGGTATACTTGCTGCCACATTGACAATAGAGTTAAACAGTAATATGAGACTTTAGCACTCAGATAAGTGCCGAGTTTTACATGTTGTAGGCTGCATGTCTCCACTTGTACCTGATCAAATCCTGACAAAAAACTAAATCTTCTAAAACCCACTTTGTATAATGACAATAAATATTTCTGCCATGTAAATATGATTGTGCATAATCTGACTTGGAAGCTGTGAATTTACACAATCAAATAAACAGATAAACCATTCAACCAGCTAAAAATTGCATTTACATTCATGTCTTGCAGCCTCACAGACGGGAACATCACTGTCAGGACTGAGCGGTGCTGATTTAATTGGTTTGACAGATACCTGCCTTTTAGACTCCCACAGATAATGTATTCTCCTAATCTCATTCAGTTTCCAGCTGCACCACAGGTACGTTGCACACATCTGAACACAGACTACATGTTGAGTGTCACTGTTGTGTCACTGACTCCTTTTTCTGACATGTGCCACTGAACCTCTTTAAGCATGCAAACCCATTGCATTTGACCTATGCTCTGCTATATATATATATATATATATATATATATATATATATATATATATATATATATATATATATATATATGTCTTGTGTTAGTTTCCATTTTGCGTGAACACATGGGGCGGCATGGTTGTGTGTGTGTGTGTGTGTGTGTGTGTGTGTGTGTGTGTGTGTGTGGTCTGCATCTGTGACTTGTACTGCCCCCAGGCAGCCAGAGACATTTCACTTTTTAGCTGTGGGGAGCGTCTACAGGGAAAACCCCGCCACGGTGTTTTCTATTCCTCCCCAAAATCCAAATATAGAGTAACAATCCAGTTTTAACTGGATCAAACCATCTTGCAAAAATTCTTGCCACTGGAAGAAAATAAAACTGTCTACATGTCCTATTGGTATCAGATTTTGTCCATAATACTATTGAATATTCAAACCAAGACATCATGGATTGGCGTTATTGTGTATGTAAATATAATTACACATTATAATTCTATATGCTGTAAGACACAAAGAGAGTATTCCGAATCACTGTGGACCGACAGTAATGTGAGCTCAAAACCAAATTAGATTTACATTTTTTTAAAAACATAACATGCATGTGAACGCTGATGTGTGCATTCTGTGTACCTCCTATAAGCATGACGCAAACAGAGAAAATCTTCTCGATGTCAGTGTTGGCCGACACGTTGCCGAAGCCCACGCTGGTCAGACTGCTGAGGGTGAAGTACAGGGAGGCGATGTAGACGCTGCGGATGGCGGGGCCACTGACAGTCCCATTTACGCCTCCTATGGCATAGTACGGCATCTCCAGACGCTTCCCCAGCTCATGGAGCCATCCTGTTTTTACATGTGGGTAAGGATGGATGGGAGGAAAAATGGATGGTTATAGCTGGTATCAGGATTCAAAGAAAGGGGGCGTGTTTTGGGGCCGCAGATATCCATAGTTCATAGATTGGTTCAATCAGAAAGAGTGTGGTTTTGTTCTGTAGTTTTGCTTACATTCATTATGTGATAACACAAGAGACAGAATTTCAGGGTCATAATGAATTTTGACAACACAAATATGAACTGTTCTCAAATAAAGCGACAGAAATAATTGTCCAGCTAAGAAAAGACAGATAAACTAGCTTCTATATCCACATCACTCCCAAATCCTAATTCTTAAAGGGACCGCACACAATGGATGGAGAATGGACCTGACAGTGTCAACTTTTGTTTACTTGTTTTATTATGAGCAGATGGGAATACAATTTTCATCAACATTTACATCTAGTTTGTTGTCCATATAGTTTTTACAAATCAGTGATATTTAATGCTCTTCTGGACACTATTAATAAAAGGAACCGCAGGCAACTAGTTCAGTGTCAGATATACCATCAATGGAAGAAAAAAACACAAATTACAAAAACAATAAAACACTTAACATCTGTTTCATGATGTGCTGAAATGAAAGGCCCCCAATGCATTCACTATAATCAAGTCAAACTAGGCAATGTACAGCGAATGGCAGAATAGCATTAGAGGCAGATAAAATATACAACAATAGCTAGTTTAGTGTTAACAAAGCCCACTACAATATTCCCTTTCATTTGCCTCAAGTAAACCTACATTTAAGCAAGTAACAATCGTTAACAACTACAGATAGACACTTTCTGTAACTACCTGTACTTACTTTCCCACCGTGCATCTTTTACTTTGAGCTAAGCTAACCTGCTGTCTAGCAGAGAGACGTTAGTGAGAAAGTCAGCGCAGCAGCCTCCCCCAGGTCCTAGTGCCCGGTATCATATACGTTAAGTATTGGATTGTAATTTGGGGCTGAAAAACATTTTAGGGGGGCTTCAGCGACACTCCTGGCTGGTGTCAAGTGTACTCTCATTGTGTTTTCCAGTAACATGGTCACAAGAGTACTATGGTCATCAAGAGGCAAACTTGCGAGAGTATAAGAACTCCGTATCAATTTTGCAATTTTAACGAATCAAAAAGATGCCTTATTACCAATCTTCTAGCTGTCCTGTAAGTCTCAATTACATACAAATGCAGTTGTTGTTGTTTTTTTTACAATGAGCTGCTGTGTTCATCTCAAAACTCATTGCAGTGAAGCAAACAGATGCAGACAAACCTAACGGCATTGTTTTCGCCTTATGGAAATTGTAGTGAGCAGTGCTTTCCTCCGTGCTGCAGCGAGAACGAAGGATTTAACAGTGAAAGCAGATGAGATGCTTAGGAACCAAAACTGATCCCTGGTCAGCGCAGTCTGCAGACATGCAGCTGATCCCAGGAGAGTCTCCTGCAGACACTGATGAATGGTAATTGGATGGAAACCCCTCATACCTGCCCGACTTCAACACTCAGTTCAACACTTGTTCTCATGACCTAGTCAATGCTGATCCGGAACCAGTTTTGAAGACACTGGGGGCGAGATAATTGCAAGCAGTGCAGCTCATCGATACTGACCAGAGATCCTCCCAGGGTGCCTCATTATGCGAGGGACCTGGAGGCTCAGGGGGAATTACAAGAGGAACCATGCCCTTCGCTCAGTCCATTTTACGACACACACAAGCAGCTGCATGGAAGCGCGCACACACAGCTGAGGGAATTGTTGCTGTCATATTTTCCATCCAATATGTATTTTACAACAAACTTAAGGAATCAATAAAATCAATGCAGTAGTCATACATTTAAATCAACAGTTAGCTGAAATATTAAGAAACCCAGACAAACACTCACTCAACATAATGAGGCTTGATGATTCCATAATATAGTTTTTAGCAGGGACCTCTTAATACAAGATTTGGGGTCAAGTTGATTGTTCTACGAGGATGATTGCCACAGTGTGTCTACCTGGTTGTACATAAACATCCACCTTTATGAAAAACAAAATGAGTTCAAGCATTGATAACTTTTCAGAACCATTGTTGATTTGAAAATACTGAGATATGAAACTGCACTAGACTGGAGTATTGACAAAAACATAAGGCAGAAATTAAATCGGACCACAGAAAAATGCAAAGAGCTGAGTGGTCTCCGACATGGAATAACAGCAGGATTTACTGATATCTGACATTCTTGTATTAATGCCAGAAGATCAATACAAAACAAAACAACATTTTATCTTTACAGCCTTTATTATTACAAGCCATGAGCCATTTATTCTCTCCTTTGTATTGATTCAATGCAGAGCGTGAAAACGCTTGATAATAGATCCCTCGGTTGGAACAATGGAGATGAAAGGAAAACCCTTCATCTGGCTTCATTAATGCACACAAAAAGTAAAACACAACCACAAACAACTACATGTGCATCAAGAGCACAGCCGTCTGTATGTCATGCTATCAGGGCATTGAGATATCTTCTAAAAAGGCCACTCTTGCTGCAGGACTGAGATAAGCCCCTGCCTTCTATTAAATCTCACCCACTAAACCTCAACTGGTTTTCAGTGCACTCTGTCTCAACCCATTGTCCCAATAGTTGATACTGCAAGACCCTCGTTCCTTTAGCATCATGTATGATGCACCATACATGCCACCCAACTCTCCCCACAGCAGCAGCTAGTAGTCATTTAGTCACACTTTGATATTCCCTCAACTACATCACTTTTTGACATTAAATATTTCTCCAGAGTACCTGCGTTTATTGTTGATGTCAGAATTTTGTGTGATAATGCAGTCAAGTGTCTCTTGGGATATTGGTAATTAAATATGTGTCATGTTTTGTGTTATAGCAGCAGATGCAGTGTCATGTTAACAAAGGCCCTGTTCACCCTAAGAATCCATTGACATGTGTCTTGGGTGATCCAATCACAAATGTGAATGCATCCAAGACCCATTGAGAACACATTAAGCTCAGAGAACTCAACTTAACCGCGTATGAACATATTATTTTAGCAGTCTGTATGTGAGTGTGTCTTGGGTCACGGTTAACTGACGTCCTTTGCGTAAGTGGAAGTACGTACTTATACGTGCGTATCAAATTATATAAAATAGGGTTCTCGAACTTAAGCGTTTTGGTTAGCCTGGAACACGCTAATAAATAGACCCAGTTTATATTATATTTTATTTCTTCTTGTTCTTTGAATTTCTTGCAGACTAAGCACAAGAAGTGCATTGCAGCCTACCACCAGTTAAAAACAACAATGCATTAACGAAACAAGGTATATGTGTATTTGTAGGGATGTTTGATCACAAGTGGTCACTTGAGATGCCATCCTTAGAGCTGTCCACACAGCTGCAACCATAATCACTCACACTTATATAAGTTCCTGCAAATACATTTCCTGGTTTTGGTATAGTGCTCAACAGTGGTAATGGAAGAATGAATGTTGTGGATCACACTACACTTCTCCATTTAGTTTTCAAACATCAATAACTGAAGTTGGAGGTGTGTTTTTTTACTTCTGGGCTGGCCATTGTTTTCTTTCACTCACCGATATCCCAGTTGTAGGCGTTGGCCTCCATCTCCATCTTGCCTATAATATACCAGATGCAGGCCATCCAGTGGGCCAGCAGGGCGAACATGGACATCAGCAGCGTCAGGACCACTGTGCTGTGCTGCGAGTAGCGGTCCATCTTCTGGAGCAGCCGCAGCAAACGGAGCAGACGTACTGTTTTTAACAGGTGGACCACTGACACCTGGGGATAAAGAACACCCAAGGTGAATTTATTTGAAGGATGACATCACATACATGGTTATCATTTGTGAGGCCAACATAGAAAGTGCAACTAAACACAGTATTGTTTTCACCTCCCTCTCCACACCACTATAATTCCTGAGGGCAACATGTGTAGTATTCCTTGCTAAGTACAGATCAAGAACCACAACTACATAACTCCTTTTTTATTTCTTGAGATTTGATGGTGTTCTGCTAAGGGAAAAAGGCGAGAGACTCACATATCTGAAGAGAGTGGAACAGAAACTGTTAAAGTGAGGAGCAGGCGCCAAACGTCTCCTCGTTTTGTAGACAGTTAATCACAGGGGAAGAGTGATAAACCAGCTAATAACACTGCCTGAAGTGGTGAAAAGCTCTTAACCATGCTTCATGTCCTCTCCAACATTAGTGGCTGCTCATATTCTCTCATGTTCTATAATTAGACTTCGACAAATGCTTGCAAATGCATCAACATTATGATATATGAAGATTTCCTGATGAAGGAGTCCTTGATTATAAAACGACAAATTAGAGCAATCAGTTGCTCACAGGTACGTTTGTTTGTTTGTTTTTTATCTCCAATGCTCACCATCACCATATTGCATTTTCTGTCTATGCTCACTCCTTCTTTCACTCGAACAAGGTGAAATACTTTGCCACACTTCCCTCAACTGACTTAAGCACACAATGTTCCCTCTAAGTTCCTTTTTACAGGCAATCTCCACCGACAGTCTTGCCATTGTGTATTCCCACTGGAGATACACACACTTATACACTCACACAAATGTGTGTTGCATGTGTATTTGTGTGGTGTGTGTGTGTGTGTGTGTGTGTGTGTGTGTGTGTGTGTAGGGGTGGTGACTGTGGACAGGTGGAGACTGAAAAAGTAGGACGGATATTCTATGGAAAAGGAATATTTAATGCAATAACAAGAATAAATAGACAGGGAAGTTTGACATATGCAGCAAAGGAAAGATGACAAAAGAGGAGAGATGTGAACTGTGTTTGTGAGAGACAGAATTACACAATCAGTGCATTTAAACAAAGCTAAGGGGAGGAGCTGTGAGGACACTCCTTATCAGAGGTCGTGTCTGTTCCTTCAATATGTTTTATGGTGTGTTTTTCACACTGGCTGTGAGAAATAAAGAACTGGTACAGCGCGAGGGGTAATGAAGCCTCCTGCGGAGCCCTGGGGAGAAGCTCCATCTCCTCTCCGCCATCTATCAACACCTATGGAGAGAGCAGACTGCGCCACATCCCATTCTCCTCCAACAGCATGTGCAGTAAACAATGCAATGCACCCAGCAATACATACGCCACATGCTACTATCTCCTTCAACTTTTTGTCCCGAACCACTTCCATCACACCCCTGCCTCTTACATTTGCATTGCCTCTTCTCGTCAGGTGTGGAATTTACATTTAGTTACTTGATCGACTTATTTTTGGAAGCAGGACCACCTCAACCGTGACGCCTGCTTTTTCATCCTATTTTGTTCAATAGCAACGCTGTTCCTTTAAAATACTTCTTCTGTACCCTCAAACTACCTCAACAGAAAATGAAACAAGCAGATAAATATGAATTACATTTATTTGTTTGACAAAGGGATATTTTTATTCAAATGATCCTTTTATGATGTTTTTGTGAGACACCTCAAAATGTGCAGCTCCTCACACAAAAAAAGGAAGAAACCTGACGGTCAGGTCGATACAGGAAATAGAAGCTTATGAAGGAAAAAAAAAAGTGTGGAAAAGAGCAAAGATGACTGAGATTTGACAAAAACAAAAGAAAGACAGACACCAGGGAGGGACAGCACTGAGGCCACCCCTTGGGTAATTTGGGTGAAAGATGGCTTCTGGGGACATCAGTCTGAATGCTCCGTCCTTAGAGAGGACACCACGCTGAACGCTTAGCAACTACTAGCCACTGGCGCTCTACCTGGTGGCAGGAGGGGAACTTGCGGCCCAGTAGCTCTACACCTAAATCCCATCTGACTGGCAGTGCCAGTATTTCCATTAACAGAGCCTGAGACCAAACAGGCCCCTTCACCTGGAGCAGCTCGCAACTGTGACCACCTCTCAACTCAGAGCTTCCTTTACAATAATTCCTGCTTTTTTGTTTTTATTACATTACATTTCATTAAGCTGACGCTTTTATCCAAAGCGACTTACAATAAGTGCATTCAACCATGAGTACAAACTCAGAACAACAAGAATCAAGAAAGTACAATTTCTTCAATAAAGTTAAACTACAAAGAGCTATCAGTAAGTGCCGTTTACGTGCTACTAAAGTGCTTATGACCAGATTGGGTTCTGTTGTTCTATCTATATGAGGATTTCCCTCACATGTTGCACTGATTTGTATAACTTTTTTTTACTAGACACATTGCAGGGAGGCAAATTTGACTTTATGAATGATTCTCAATGCCTCGACTGATTAAAAGCAAAAACGTCCATAAGCAGCCCAGCAAAACTCCCTGATTGTGCAGTGGGTGATATCATTCACCCTCGGACAAGACACAAACGTCTACCTAATTGCTCCAGATCTCCCTTTTTTCCCCCATTCAAGTACTCTTAAGGGGGCCATTTATTCGACAAGAAAAAAACATACAGGTTTGATTGTTTCCTCAGCCCTTGAACAGTTTATGGAATCAATACGCAGGAACAAAGAGACGCTCGAGCAGTGTGGGAACAGTCCATTCAATCTATCCTCACCAAATGTCAAATGTGCTGGAGGTGTTGCACTTCATAATGGTTCACTGTTGACGGGATTTGAGACTGTTACTGGCCAATCCATCAATCATAAGATTTCTAATCAGCTTTTTATTAATTAATTCCATACATTTGTATCTATATTTCTTTTTGTATTCCTTCTTGCCTACTTCCACATTTCTTTTTACCTTTTTTCTTTTTATTTAAATTGAACATATAATATTGTTTAATTAATATGATTTAGACTTTTACTGATAAAAGTTAGATCCAAAGAACTTCTAAATCAAGAATTTGAATGTACAGTGGCTGACTGGATTAAGTGTTACTCACCACGCTGACTTTGAAGGCATAGAGCAGGTCAAAGGGCAACGCGGCCACCAGGTCGATGATGAACCATGTGGTCAGGTAATGGATGCAGATCTGCCGAGCGTCAAAGATCACCTGGCCCGATTTGCTGACATAACTTGTGCGGAAATTAAAAACAATGTCTGGCAAGAAAAACATGTGAAGGTGGGGGTTTGGTTATTTAACATTCTGCTTGTTATTTCTATATACTTAAATGATATTGAATTTATGATATTTAAGGTCTCCAATTCTGAAACTAACCTATGATGAACAGTATCTCCACTGCAATGTCACTGACAGTTGTGCTACGGGTCAGGTCGTCATCATCGCCGATGAAGCACACGTTGTAGGGCACCGTCACAGCAACGTAGAAGGTGGCAAGAAGAATCAGCCAATCCCAACCAGCTTTGAACGTGCTGTAGTGGAGTAAGATGAATTTGGATTTCTTGGCATCTGCTACCTTGTACTCTGGCAGAGCTGGCGGATCCCCAAACACATTCTGGACAGGACCGGATAAGAAAACAGGAGCCATGAAGCAGCAATAAGTTACCTCCATTTACTTTGTTTTGCTGGTCCAACCCCATCATGGAGCCACTAGACAAGATATATAATTAAAAAACGTAAAAACAAATATTCAATTACAAACATTGGACTATTTTCATTGGTCAGCTTGACTCTAAATGAATGCTGACGTTAGCTATTTGCAAACAAGTTTGTCATATTAATTAACAACATAATAATATGTTATGTTTAAAGCTTGTTGTACTGCCCCCAAGTGGCCAATAATTATTCTAGTTTTAACTTCTGGCTCTAAACATGAGCATGTGTTGATGAGGATGCGTTTCACGAAAGGCTAATGAGAGCCAGAGACATTACAGTAACACTAGCTAGACCCATTATGTCCAAAATCATGACTTTGTTTCAGACATTTGTACTGTATCCTAATGAATATTACTTTTTCTTCTTCTGGTCACAAAGATTTTTGGTTCGTTATGCTTAAATAAATGCTCCAATAATTGCTGTTCTCACTCATCTAATGTAATCTGTGATGAAAGAGCATCAGTCAGTGCAGCACATTTTGTTTACTTGAGAGAGCCTCTCCATACATGCACTATCTCTCCTCAGGTTTTTTCCCTCTGATTGAATCCATTATGCTTCAATAGCAGCATTGATCTTCCCATTTCCGATGTTGCAGTCCACCCACAACCACTTTTGAAGGATCATTCATCATGTTACGTCTTGCCCTGTTGTTCTAAGTGCCTGATGATACCTTGTTGAGTTTAATCTTGCTCTTCTCTCTGCTGTGGAGGTGACCAGAGATGTGGTAGAGCACCGTACTTCTTCGCAGACGAGCTGAGCTGAAATGAGAGCCTGTCTTCACCCTGCCGCGCCGTCGCTCTGTAAACACACACAAATACACAAAAGTTAGTGCACATCCCCCCCCGACAATACTTTACCCCCCAATGTTAACTCCTGATGACTGAATCAGTCATTATGTTTGATGAAATACACAATATCCCCCCTGAATAAGAAAACATGAATATGGAACAGGAAGAATGTGTCATTTCTGAGCAAATTGCACAATTTGAATGTGAATTTTCTTTTGTTAACGTCAAAGAACATGGGTTACCTGTTGTGAGTTACATTATTCAGCCATAAATATTGGTTATTGTGTAAAAACACTATCTCCAGCTAAACAGTGCAATTTTCAGCTTTGGTAAGTCTCTACTGGGGCAGAGAGACACTTTAGTGTAGTACGGTAGATTCTCTATGGTTGATCGCTGTGGGGTGGGTTTGTGTGTGCGCGTGCTGTTTGTGTGTATTTCTTCCAAGTGTATAGTAGATAAAGTGGATGGTGTAAGAGTGAAGTGTTTAGACTGAGCAGATGGGTAATGGGAGAAGGCACTTTATTGCTGCTGGGTTCTGGGCCCCATTCTGAACCCACAGGAAAGGACTAAGGCCAGATTGGCTTGAGGGGGATAACGGTAATAACAAAGCTGGAGAAAAGAAGTGATAACTGCGTTTGAGTGTCCTTTGGAGAGTGTGTGCGTGGACCCCAGACTAGGCGAACAGACAGGACCCATCCATAACGAGGCACAGCCTTGGGGGATGCGACACGGCAGGAGCACAGAGACAGAGACGCGATTATTTTTAGATCTAATGAATATCCCTCCGCTTTTATAGCCCTTCTTGTCGGGATAGAGGAGGGGAGTCGGGGGGGCGGGAGGGGTGGGTGTTGTGTAAAAGGGGGTAGGCCGTAGGCATGTAGGGCAAATAGGGGCGGTGGGAATGCACTGTAAAAGCAGCTGTGGATGAGAAACAGAGGTGCTGGAGAGAAAGTGAGCGGGTGAGGAAAGGATGGAGAGAGCAGAGGGGGTGAGGAGAGGATACTGTCGACACCAGAGACTGGGTTTCCCCATCATGCACACACTGTCCACAGCGTGAGCGCTGGTTCACATCCGAGGTGTCTGTTCATTTTAGAACGTGTGCATGAAAACGTCCCATTGATGCCATAATGTCTGCATGTGTCCAGGTTCTTCATATTTCTCTTTTCAACACCTTTATTGATTTATTATCTGTCCGTAATCATATCATTCTTCTCTACACACTTTGTAACTTTGACACTATACGAGACACGTTTAATTATTTACTTACTAACTCTTCTGCTCTGGCTGAAAGCGCGGTCCTTCTACGAATGCACAGAAAAGGGCATGCAAATGTAAACTTTTTGTGAGATTTATTGGCATATTTACTAGCTTGTCAGACTGAAAGCCATTACAGCGAGGCGTTGTTTGCTTCTAAAGACATGCTGCATCAGCCTCTTTCATTTTCTGTGGAAATCATTTCATTATGGGGGCAAAAATAACTTTGCTTTCTGCTGCCCCGTATTTACAGTAATGAGAGTAGTTAGGCAAATCAAGGGGAGGCAGATGAGAAAAGTCAGGTTTGCTGACTCCACAGATGCACCCATACATTGCTTTGTTAGGAGGCTTAAGGCTTTATCTGTTGCCCATAACCTTTGAGGAAATTGATTTTGAGGGCATAATTTGCAACTTCACTCTTTGTATTTCTAAGCATAAAAGAGATTTACATATTGTGGGGAAGGATACAATACAAAGGTGTCTCATTATGATTAGGTTTATATACTGCTGCGTTCCAACTGCAGCCACATTTTGAAAGACATTTAACACCTGAATTACTTTTTTAACATCAGGTCACAATATATTGTGGAAAATGTTCTATTTCGTATTTTTCTCCAATATCCACTCTTTCAATACAACTTAACTATGTTTGTTATTTTCTTCATGTTTTTTATGTTTATGTTGAGGCAATTATTTTGGTCAATGTTAGGGCAGAATTGTGGTCTTAGTTAAATAAAGAAAATGTTTCAACGATTTCTTGATCAGGGGACAGGAGGTATTTTTTGTAGATTGAGCTTCTTCATAAATCATATTTACGGTATTATAATTATTTACGCTTCAATATTTTTATAATATAGATCTAGACTTTCAATTGAGGTGGTCAAAGTGCACCGGCTTGATGAATTAAACTTTAAAACGCTCACAATTTTCTTAAGGGGTCGACCCACAGTCTCACAAAAACAATTCAGATTTTGTATTACAATTTACACTTAGTATTGCTTTTGTCCACACTAGCCAGCACTCCATTAGGAATTTGGTCAGATATAAAAAGTGGTCCACACTTGTAACCTTGTAGCACGTAGCAATGGCCTGAACATAACTCAAATCCACACGCTAAAATAAAGAGTAAAGAGCTCATTTGAGAGCTCTGATAAAGTGGACATTCGTCTCTCTCGACTGTGAACCATTGGAACCCATTCAACGACGACAACAACCCATCTTCCCCAAGAGGCGCAAACACATCCTGACCTTCCTTCTTGTCCTCTTGGATGGCTTTGGCTTTAGTATCAGTGATGTCCTTAAATGAAGCCAGAAAGAGCACCACGTCTCCCTTCTCATTCTTAATTGGCACAATGTCCAGCAGGCACCAGAACAGCACAGCTGGAAGAGAGAAATACTCTTATTAACACTTTGATACACCATCTCTATTACATTCACCGTGTGTGTAGAGCAGTTTTGATCCTCAGGCTTATTAGTTAGCCTACAGCTTGATGGTCCCTGGGGAGAAGCAGATCCTTAAATAGACCAAGTCGTTGTTCCCCAGGCACAGCAAAAGATGAACCCATCTCTGAGGTCCCATCTCCTGCTAAATGGATCGCTGTTCAGAGGAACCGCAGGTTGGCATGTGTGTTTCTGCACCATCCTGTGTGTGCTTGTGGTCATTAATATACCACTTTTTCAGTGTAATTCATCAAAAAGATTAAAAGGAAATGGATTATGTTCTGGAAAATGTCAAGTATTATTATTCTGTTCATCATTCAGTTAGTCTTTAATACTAATAATACTCATCAATATTTTATATTAACAGTGGATAAAAGGACGATGACCAACGCGGATAATTAACACCAAACACAACAGTTCAAAGGAGCATTTTCACACATTGAAGCTTCCTTTAACTTGGTTTCCACCAAGCGCGTTAAAGCGATTTGGTGAACAATGAAAATAGTCGAGCATCTGTCAGTGAAGGAGACAGGTTTTTGAAGCCAATGCTGTAGTGCCTGAAACTTTCTGAAAGCCTTCAGGGGGCTTAAAGTCTGTTTGTATAGAAGTTGATGAGAAAATGACCTCACTTCTTACCGGATTTTTTTGTATCATATTACACATTGTTAAAATGAGTTTATGGTTCCAAACCTTCTTCATTACAGCTTGGTGTTCATTTGGAGTGAAATAGATGATAAAGGATTTTTTTTTTTTATACTTTAGGGCTTGGCTACCTAGTGATTGACAGGTTACTACCACGTGTTCTTTGGTTTAGGATTTTTCAATGTTTTCTTCTTCAAACTTGAACCCTTTCACAGTGAGTTTTAAGTTCACTAAGTTCATTGTAACACAAAGCTAAGATGATGGCAATGGCCACAATAAGTTTGAGATGATACACCTTTTCAATCCCTTTTAGTTGATCAGATATGGGGTATTTTTCTCTTTCATAGTTTGTTTATTTTATGGGATTATTTATTTTGAAGGTTAGCTCATATTTCTACAATGTTTACGCGCTTTACCCTCAAATACTTAGATTATACTTACATTGATTTTGTCAAGATGGATGTCTGCGAAGCAGCAGTCATGGTCCACCTGTCATACTTTTCTATTCAGTGGCTAGAAATAAGTTGCTGATTACAAGGGATTTCCCACGGAGTTCCCTCCCCTCACTCCCACTCACTAAATCTTCCGTGCATGGTGATGACTCAATCACAGCGTTTGTGTGTGTGTGTGTGTGTGTGTGTGTTAGTATGTGTGTGTGCGTGTGTGTGTGTGTCTGCACGCCTGCGAGACGAGGCAGCACTATCAAGCATGCAGCGAGAGAAAGAGCGTTGCTGATTGCTCAGGCTGACAAACGGAGGACAACCCCCGTCAGCTACATTTACTTTCAGGACTCCGCTGTGAGGAACGGAAAGAGCGGGATGAGACAATATAAAGAGGCAGGGAAAGAAAAAAAGGAAGATCAGCATGGGAGACAGACAGTATTGCTGTATGTGGGAATGGTAAAAGATGTGGGTGAAAAGAGAGACCGAGGGAGAAGAAGGAGAATAGAAGGGAAATGGAGATCTGCGGAAAGGAGATAGAAAAGACAATTAAAAACAAGACAGAGTGGCATTGACAGTCACGTCTGTGAAAGTAATAGCAGAGATTTGTTTATGCAAACTGCACTGTAAAAAAAACCTCTTAAATCTTCATATTTATTTGATCACAAATGAGATGTGTCTGAAATGTATGTGGTGGGATGATACACTGCATAACTCGCCACCAAGTGGTCAGGGCAAAACAAAATAACCCTCTCCTAAACATAAACATGAGTTACGCTGAATATATAACGTTACCTGGGAAGTCAATTCAGTCTGATCAGACGAGGAGTTCGCCCAGTTGTCAGGAATATTTCATTGCATTTTAATTATTTCTTTACCATGTCGGCTCAGAAGCTGAGATTGTGTCGTAAAAAGTAACTTCCGGTAGAGTGTATGAAAAGATCCAGAACAGCTGTATTGACTTATAGTAAGTATTTCATCAAAACCATGAATGAACTTTCGAACGCAATCCTGGTTATGTCTCATCAGAAATGAGAAAGATTGCAATATTGACACTGTATTCCAAATAACGGGTTTCTCTTGATTTGTGACAGAGCAGCTGCAAAGACATTCCCCAACAAACAGTCACGCTGTCTGTCGTGGTTAAAACACACACACACACACACACACACACACACACTGCAAAAAACATGAAGGATAAATGGGAAGAAAATACAAACGGTCATGCAAGGGTACGTAGCTCCATCCCACATCACAGCAAACATGTATTCACTGATGATGTGCTCATTATTTTCGGAATCATTTTGCTCACTGGCCAGCTGGCTCATCAGCGAGGCACAAGCCAAACCATACCGCACCACGACGAGCTCAGTGAGCTCAGTGTAATCAAAGGAGACTGGGTTGAGGAGTCATGAGCTGATAGCCATGAAAGTTTAATGTGTGTCAACGCTAAATGATAACTGGAGGACTTATGTGACTGATTGCTTAGTTTAATCACCTTTTAATGAGAATGAGCAAATAAAAAAGTTATACACCCATTAATCCAGCCATTACTTCATCTATCCGTGGGTCCATCTCAGCCAATTTAAATGTGGCTTCTCCAGGAATAGCCACAAAGAACTGCCATCCATTTATGGAAATACACAGGAAAAGTCCAACTTGGTAACTGCGCTGTCTGTGTGCACTGTAATGGCTTTCTGTGTCTGTCTACTTGCCTTGGGTTCAACACTTGATTGGTAAATGGTGTACAGGAAGACATCCGCTGTGTTTTATGGTAGAGTGACTATGTGAGCACTAGAGAGCAGCAAAACGTTGTCAACAATTGAACCAATCCAACAACTAAAAGCTAAATTATGTTCATGCGTACCTGTCTTTTTGTAGAACATGATTTCATCTTTAAACTCCTTTCGCTCCTCCAGGGCATCATCAATGCTGAGGATGATGCTTTCGCTGGTCTCTGGCCCGAACAGGAACTTACATGCACAGCTTTTCTGCATGACCTCGGCCCGGGAGAAGCCTGTGAGCTCGCAGAAGCCATCGGAGCAGTAGACAATGGGAAAGCCCTTCAACACCTGTGCATTAGCCAGGATGAAGTTGCTGTCTGCAGGAGAAAAAGGAAGAAGAGTAAGAGAATTGCTGAGAAGACAAAGAGGTGCAAGGGTAATTACGTTGGTCTTTAGGTTGTGGGCAGGGGCGGACTGGGGGAAAAAAGTGGCCTCGGAGGTACTGTCAGACCGGCCTCCTCAATAGACGACACAATGCGTGGCCCATGTACTCAATGCATCACGTGTGTGTGTGTGTGTTTGTCAAAATAAGCATTTTTAATTTGGTAGTCATACGTCACTGTGACCTCACGGAGCACGTTTTTTAGCCATAACTCGAGTTCAAGTGGACGCTTTTTTTTGTGACACACAGACTCGACGACTTTAAAGATAGCAAACACACAAGCTTGTGTCACAAACGAGAATGTTACGTACCCTCACAGGTAACATAGGGGATCTGAAAGCCTCTGGCGCTGTTTGCTTTGTTGGACTTGAAGTTGATCCAGAGGCAAGGAAAGGACGCAAGTGAAGGAAACAGGGATGCAATTTAGAGACAAGGGAGCACTCGAGTGCTACACGCTGAGGTGTACTTCCTTGAGTATGCTTATAGCCTCACGGTTAGGTGTACGAACCCAGGCCTCTTTCAGAGTCTATTTTTTAGCTCGCACAAACAATTATTGATCTACATTTTTATTTTAAAAAATATATAAATTTCAAATGACAATTGTTATGACAATTAGAGACAAATTGGTACTTTATTAAGTATTTTTCTTTTCCAGTCACATTGTGGAAAACATATTGTCCTCAACTGAGCATCCGGATATTGTTTTTGAAAGAAAACAAAATTATAGTTCAATAAAATAGAAAACAAAATAGATATTAAATATGGATTAATAATAAATACTCTATGTAATACTACTACTACTATAGTAATACTCTGTAGATAGAGTCAATAACAAAAAAAAAAAAACACGTAGTCCGAGGTGGTGAGTGAACTAACCCAAGTGCTGCACGCCAGGTGAACATACTCCATTGAGTCAACACTCCTTACACACACATTCGCTCGCATTCACACACACATTCGCCTGTCAGCTCATAGAGTACCAGGGGTTGGAGGCTGCCTGAGTAGAGCCTCTTTACTCAGGAGACTTGAGAGGTAAGCCTGCAGACAGCGCACTGCCCGACTCAGTCTCGAACCCGGATCACCTGTGTGAAGGTCGCCTGCCTAACCCACCACACCACCGACCCTTCGGACAAATACAATATATTCGTGGATACATTTATCTTTAGTTTCGTGGTTCATGTCGTTCATTAGCTGCTTAATTAGGTTCGACGAGAAGACGGAATAAACAAAAACAGACTAACTGCGTGGACTCTAAATCTGGCCTCCAAGTAATCTTAAAAGGTCAGAAAGCCTGGAGCTTTTAAATGTGCATTTTTCAAAAAATAAAATAAAAAATGTCTAAAGCGGTGCTCTGATCGGTGCGAGGTGGCGTTTGCAAAAGCTATGAGGCAACGCAAAAAAAAGGTATCAAGCATTACCAGGAGCGGACTCTGGGGAAAAAGTGGCCCAGGAATTACTGTCAGTGCCCATGCACACGTGTGTGTCCGTGTGCGTGTGTGTTGAAGGTGCATAACAAAACAATAACTTTAGCAACAGAACCTAAACTAACTCTGCGGCCCAGGTACATAATAGTCACATGGGAATAAAAAACCATATCAGTATACTCCTTTTAATTTTGGTGCCATGCTGTTGAATCACTCTGAAAAACGTCTTCGTCTGTGAGCGAGTGACGCGTCCCCCACGACCAGTCCAGTCCGGCCATGGTTGTGGGGGTATATCTATCTCTCCTGCTTGTCCAGACTCGTAAAAGCTCATAGATGTCTATTGTGTCTCTGATTTTAAGGAATAATGAGCAAGTTTCGCTTAATTCCCAATTTCTCTAAAATGAAAGGAAACACACTTTACACGGATTAACATATTTTCACACATCCAATGTGTTTTTCTGACTTCAGATAATAACAAAAATTAGAAAAACTCCCCTCAAACCAATCTATAGTTGTATGCAATTCATTATTTTGCCCCTTTAAAAATCCCTGGAGGTCCCAATAATAATCACTAGACAACCATAGACCTGAAGTGCCACAAATATCTGCAACGTATGAATAGGATAAATTATTACTGGTAATAGTAATTGGCGTTACCAAGAGAGCCTGTGTTTTAAGCTTCAATTGACTAAGCATGAAAACGGCTACGCTTTTGTTTTGGCCACTTGGGAGCATCACAACAAGCTGTAAGCAGAACATTGACATCATTTCATCTGAATATATTTATCTAAGGGTTTCATATTTTCACATCCAGCCGACATAACATTTATTTGGATTTATGTTTCTAGTCGATAAATACAAGTCAAACGGTTAATTGTTTTCACCTTGTAAGTCTGTGTGTTTGTCCTCATGGAAAAATGTGATCCTGGACATGTCAACTGTAGCGGTAACTATGACAGAAGCAGCTTTAAGTACTTTGCCAGGTGTTTATATGTCTTTATCTAACCCAGATGCAGGCGCGAAACTTTACAGCTGTATTGTTGAGATCAATATAAAGTTTTAAGATGCATATTGTCTGAGAAAGGCCGCTGAAAAAAGGGGGAGGTGGGCAAGGGGTCGTCACCCCCTCCCCGCCTCCCTTCTTCCTCCATGCACAGACACACACACTTCAGATGAGGTCCCAGTTTAGCAGTCCAACTCCAGAGAGAGAAAAAGATCTGTCTCTTTTGGTAAATGCTAGATATTTTGTAACTTTGTCTGTCGTTGTCAGTGCTCAGCGGGTAGGGTGCAGTGGGTTTATCAGAGTTTTTGTTGTTGTTGCTGAGAACAGCTGCCTGCCACAAAATAAGTAAAAAAGAAGTTAATGAGAGTGAACCAAACAGTACATTTGCAAGATTTAAACCTAAAAACAGTGAGCTGAAAATGCTGTAACGCTGCAGGAAAAAGCAGCGATGTGGTAATTTACTGTGTTGGTGAGTAATAGAGACAATTACAGTAATTTGATTGATCAGAGCAGCTTTAATGTTGTTTTTGTCAGATGGACTAACTTTAACTTCAGATAATGATAATGGAAGCAAATTCAACTGGTCAATTCGAGGGGTAACTCTGCTGTTTCACTGAATTGATCTCAATAGCCATTGGGGCTCAAATGCGACTTTTTACCACATAAATACACAGGTGTATGAGATTCTCAGCTTAGGTAGAAGGCATGTGTGGGCTGCAACATGAAGGTCATGTACTTCAATAAATGACTGATTCATCTGGAAGCTGAAGAGCAATATAATCTTACTCTTGAAACGCATTCCCTCCAGCCAAGAAACTGACCTTGAATCACTTTTAGTAAGAGTTGCCATAGAGAGAGGTTACATGTTAAGGAGAAATATGGGTAAAGAAAAGAGTGAGATGATAAAGCATGCGTGTAGAATCAGTGGGGAATGTGCTGGAGTGCTGACAGTGAAAATAAAACTGCATTACTGCTGAAGTCAATCATAATTAATTAGACTATTAGTGTCTAGCTCTAAATACGCAGTTGAAGTGGACCAGCTGTTTATACCTGAATCCATAATGGCACACAAACACACACACTCACACACACACACATCCACACAAACATCCGCAGTGCCAATGAAGCACAGAATGATGCTGTGCTGATAGACAGCGAATGTTTACAATACAATGCCTATTATACAAGACTGTGGATCATTACAGTTTGGCAGATTCTATAAAGTGCATGTAGGTGTGAGTATTTGTGTGTGCACCTGCTGAAACTAGCTCCTCAAACCACACACACACACACACACACACACACACACACACACACACAGAGATATTTAAAGGTACATGCAGCATTAACACATCTTACTTAATATATTTGTAGATATAATCACAGTAAATAATTGAGTCACACCCATTAAGCCACACTCTTATAAACAGAAAAACACAAAGCGACGTGAGCTTGTTTATAATCATTACTGGAGACATTCTGCAAAGCGACTTGTTTCAATTTCATTTTAGTACAAAAATCAATTTTCTGCATCAATAATTCATTTTTCCACCAACCCCTATGTTTAATTGTTTCATGTTGTACGTCAGGCTTTGTAGAAGGAAACCACCTTAGAAACAAGGAATTCAATAGCGGAGAACGAAGCCCTTGTATGCGTCCCTCAAGAGGAATGAGCAGCATGTCCTTTTTTATTATCCCGTTCAGTGATCAACAACTGCTTCTGTCGCCTGCTGACACTCGCTGTCAGAGAAAACACCTAGGGATTACGCAATTGCGAATACATTGTAATTCTGTTTTATTAAAGCTTGGGTGTTTTCTTCATCATTTCTGTTACTTACACTCAGCAAAGTATTTGCTTTAAACAAGAAACATGGCATCAAAGCAAGTTTGGCTAACTGGGAAATAATATCAGACGTACAATATGTGTTAGTTGGACAAATGTATTTTCCCGAGATTAGCTGATATTTAGAAATTGTATATAGGTGATTAACAGACCCATTCTTTAAAAGATATTTCCAATTTATAAAAAAACTTTTATGATTTATTGTTGGAAATAATCCCTCACTGCACAGAGAAACTGTGCGACTGATATATGTTTCCAATAGACAGTCAAGGTAATTATTTAATAGCTCACCTCCCATTTTCTCTTATAAATAATTTGGCTACGCTGGAGGTCTGATCGTCCCATCACACTTTCTTGTTCCATCACATTCCTTTTTAGCGTTGGTGTTTCTGGGTTCACTTTTACTCTTCTGCAGTCTTAAAATCACTAAGGAAGTTGTGAAAATAAAACTGTAGCTATGTTTTAACAATGTTTTTGGAATCAACTCAGATGAATAAAACTTATTGACAGTGATGCAACGAGAATGTCATGTCAGCAGTTCTACTCTGACTGCGCGGCCCAGACAGATGGTCAGAGTGGGTCTCAGCGTTGGAACCGGCTGTCACACTTGAGGCCCCTCAGGCTCGGTAAGCAGAGAGACACCGACTGGTGGCAGCTCCCTTGAGCGCTGGAGGATGTGTTGACTGAAAACGCATGTTTACAGCAAAAATATACAACTGTGTCTGAGAGTGGATTACTTTGGTTGGATATAGTTGACAGCTGTGCAGTGCATTGTTTTAGGGTACTTAATTCACATGTGTATGTAAGTAACGTCTACACAGCATAAGACTTTTGCTCTAAACTATTCTTACCTGAAAACTTTTTGTTTTACAAGAAGACACATTGAAACCAAGTAGACTAAACTGGCATACTGTATAACTACATCATCATATTCAAGATTAATGTGTTACAGTGATTTAACACTTTAACATGGTTTCAAAAACAGGATGTCAATCAAGAAAAACATGAATAATAAGGCTGATCTGAAGGTTGACTGCAGATTTCAGACGATACCGGCTTCTTTTATGAGTGACGGGGTCCTATGTGAACATACAACTTTGATACAAGTTGGAACCATTATGGTTATTTCACTTGAGGGATTTTGGAAATAGTGCTGCCTTTTTTTTTCCTCATTGCTTTTTAAACACAAAGACAAAGATGACGTCACCTCCACGCAGCAATCAAGATTGAACAACTTTTAAATCAACATGTAATGTTAACTGTGGTATTGTTGCTTATGTAGACGGACCACTGTCAATCCCATCAAACACTCACACAGACCTTATGGAGCCTAGCAGTGTATTTATATTTTCTTAAAAAAGTACAGCCTACAGATTTTAAACTGCCACTTCAACTGATGTTTATTTAGTCAAACTTAATACTTACTTTTTAAAATTCAAGTTTCAGGACCTCTTGTTTGAAGACTTGTTTGTTACGTGTTGTCATTTTTGCTTTATACTTTTCACCAAATTACCTCATTTATCCTTTCCTCTAACTTTTTTTGTCCTTCCTCCAACTGTCCTACTTTGCTCATCTTCTCTTCCCTCCCCACTGTTCTTTATGTCCCTCCTAACATTTTGGATCTCTCCACCTAATTACTCTTCATCTCCTCTCTACCCTTGAAATTCTAGCAGACTATCCTTCTTCTGCCCGATCCATTTATTTCCTTCATTTTTTGCACAAGTTCACCTTTTTTTTCCTTACCATCTCTCCAAAAGCATCGTCTGTGTACTTGTACTATCTTTCGTCTGCACCAGAAACTCTGTTAAAGGAAAAGTCTGAATCATCTCTATTTGAGTCCTTTTGAGATTTCATCTCACTGTCTACCAATCCACCACCTCCCCTTTGTCTCTCTTTTGTTTCTCCTTTGGCTCTTCTCTCGTCTGTCTCAACCTCTTCGTCACCTCCCCTTTCTCTTCAGTATCGTCTCTCCATTCTGAATTTCTTTGGCTAATTGCTCTGGTGTAGAAGCCCATATATCACCTCCCCTCATGCTCACACTATTGCATGACAGCTGCTGGAGGAACCCCACAGGGAGAGAAGAGGGGGAGTGGAGAAGGAAAGATTGAGATAAATAAAGAGAGAGGAAGGGCAGAGGAGAAAAGAGGGCAGGGAGAGAAGAAAAAGTTCAAGAAGGGAGAAGAAGAGAGATGGTGACCCAGCCTTCTAATGCAATAAAAGTCAACATAAGTGCTGCATAATTGTTGATGAACAAACAGTTTATGTAAGCTACTAATACAAGATAATTTCAAGGGTAATTATTCCATCAAAATACCAGTAAGATTGATGTTTCTTCCACTCAAAATGCATTAATAGTAGTGGTTTGTAGAGTTATGTTTAAACAGTATTAGCTATTTTGTCTGACACAAAATACAAGATGTTGATGTTTTCCTGGCAAGTGACCCTTTGTGACAAAGTAATGAGTGGAAGAAGTAGCGTTGTTAAAGCATCTCAGCTGGCATCATGCCTTCTACAAACAGTCAGCTGTTGTATCTTTTATGGCCTGCAATGTTTTCAAATCTTAATCAAGTAGTTTTTAGAAAGCTAGCTGCTTCTTCGGGAATGGTAATGTCTCAGTCAGTTGTTCCACCGTATCGTGACAACTATCATGGTGCGTTTGTGTGTGTATTGTGTGTGACATAAAGTTTGGTCGATAAATCTGTCTTACTATAGTGAAGTCTGTCTTCTATTGTAATGCTACACGAGGTTGAGTCTCTCTGTTTTGCACACTAAAGTGTAATGATATAGTGTATAATGTAGTTGGTTGGCTTTATTTGTGGTGCAAAAACTCCAAAGAAATTGACCTTTTGAAACAACATTGCTTGTGTGTGAAAATATTCAACAACAGTTTGAGGAAATCGAGTGATGTGTGCATTTATCGCATAAAAAACATACCGCCGGTATGTAAAGGTTTTAAGGTTGTCATTGTGAGCATGTTGACATAATGATGTCACCACTTTACTCAAAGCACCACTGTGCCTAAGTCGGCCTCTTTTATCCCAACAACAAGGAGCGCACGATGGAAGAACACACAAACCAATAACAATGTGGTTTGGATTGGAGGACTTGTTGGAGTTTACTTTCTCAGCAGGTCAGTCCTACAATAATTAGGTAGGTCAGAGGAAAATCTGAGGCAGAATTTGCACCATCGGGTACAATTATTCACTACACGCTCCCAAACAGAACATCGAGGGAGAGGTGAGTGTTTATTACCTTGTATACACACTGCTTTGTCCCAGATTTGTTGTTTTAAACTCACTCACAAATGCTCTACATGCACATTCACCAGCTCCTATACAACTCCGTGACAACATCCCAAGTAACAATTGAGCCATTTGCGGCACAACAATTCATATGATGGGTGAGCGAGCATAATGAAGCACTGGAGTAATATCCAGAGAGAGAGAGAGTGAGAGGGAAGCAGAAACTGACAGAGACACACCGGGGGGAAATGGATCGCAACGCAGGTGAGAAAGTGAACGATGAGGGGCGAGAGGGTCTGCTGAAGAGACGGGGAGAGACTGAGAAATATACAGAGGGAGACAGATGAGAGTGGGAAAGGGACATGGGGTGATGGGTGAGATGGAGCCATGAGAAGTGGAATGATGAGAGATGGAGATGGAGTGTGGAAAAAATTGTCAGGGAAGTGGAGAGATGGATGGAGCGACCTCCTCACCTCTTTGCCAGAATTCATGGCAGCCTCTCAGAAACCACTACAAAGCAGTCACATAACCACAAAAAAAGTCACTCTAGAGTTTCCATAGTAACCACTGACACACGCACACAGCCAAGGTTACAACTGTACGGTGCCTTGCATACTGAATCTAATCAACACTATTATTCAATTAGAAACAGACACAAGAAACAGAAAAATTAATGTTGCACAGCAAAGTCCCTGTAGTTTAACATCTCATTGTAGGTATTCATTTATTTGTGTTGATGTCAGAGCTTACACATGTTTATACATTTGGAAGTGATACAGTAATATGACATGTTGAACACGTTCACAGAGCCGTTCAGTGGTAATCCTCTCACACCATGAAACTGAAAAGAAAATCATTAGACAAATCCACAGCCTTAATCACTGTTGTGGCATTTTTTCACACAGTCCACAGTCCTCCAGGCTCTCACCAATTAAACATTACAGCAGTATAATGCTCAAATTTGCATGCCCGTCTCCCAGCTTTCTTATATTTTTTTATCTACCTCTCTTTGTCAGTATCTTTTTCACCTTTCATTGTACTTCTTAAAATGTCTGTTACAGCCTCCTTCTCGCTTTTCTCGCAAAACCCAATCCTCTCATTTAAAAATTAATTGAGTCTAAAAGTGTCTGACTTCGCCAAGACTCCCAGTCTGTGAAACCCTGTCTTTCGATCGTGTTGGACACTCCATTAGAGACGCTGATTAGGATAGGAATCTCGCAAATTAGGCAGCTTAACAAGGCAGAAAGTCCACGTTAACTAGGAGACATACTGAAGTCCCGGTGGTTTAGTGGAACGGACAAGTACGCCTTTTTGCACCGTTTAAGTGCACAATAATATATGACCTTTTAACTACTGATGGTGATGATGGCTGTATTATCTTTACAAAATACTTTGTCAAAGCAAAGCCAGTAGATACAACTGGGTTGCTATAAATTCAAAATACTAATTTAGATTTTCCACAGTAAGCCAATACTTACAGTGAGCTAATTCATATGGATACTCAGGATCTTCTTACTTTTAATGTGACATGTAACTGATGATGCTGTAGGAAACCTTGTTATCACAAGTTGAAACATGTTTCCTTGAGGCAAGTCGTTGTTCTTTAAGTGTATAAGCCGGAGCAGCAGGCAACTATTTCCATCAAGGAAAACTAAAAACAGCAGACAGACAAAGTGAAAAACTATTTCATGAAACATTTGGCTAAATCACCAGTTATTTCTCTCCTCAAACTCTAAAACAGAGCACCCTCATATGAGTGCAGTGTCTGCTCTATGTGTCAACAAACTACTTTGCAAACATGCTTATATAATAAAACACAACATAACATGTCAATACTGTATTTACAGCTTGTGGCACTTCCTCCACAGTGGTTGAGAAAAAATTGTTAGAGCAGGCCTAATGATAGAATAATTACAATTGATGGAATAAATTATAATTCATACAAATACTGCAAGCCTTTCAAATAAACGGTGTTGACATTTTCCCGTTAGTGTGCGAGCTCGCTAGCTTGTCGATTGGTATAGATATTTAGCTTGGTGAAGTATTTTGGCTGTGGCTAGCAAGATAGCTTGCTGTTACTGATTTAGCTCACCAGCTATAGCTTTATAATGTTATACATTACCAAGCTTCCAGCACCACTTATTTCACGAGTATGCGCGAACACATTTCCATGTGCTACTTTCTGGTGTAACTGGGCACCAGGGCAGTACTTTGATAAATGTCATAGAAAATGGCTCCTATGTATTCTACATCCACCAGGATACAGCACAGCTTCATCCTCTCTGCTTATTTTTACCTGAAATAAATCAGCCTCGATATTAAGTGGGCTTTGGAGAAAATGGGAAAAGCACTGCCAATCCACTGCCAGTAAGCGAGACCCCCTTTGGACCCTGCAGCACTACAGTCAATGATGATTGATTACTTCCTCACAGACTCATAACTGCATCCATTACTTCTTTCACAGTCATTCGCTAGCTGAGGACAACATTAGACCTGCCTTTCACAAGTTGGCATACTCAGATAACAATGTGCTAAGCGTCTATTAAGGGAATTAAGGAGTTCCTGATGTTTTAGATACTTTGACATATGTAATCCTGGCTATTCTCAACAAAGCATCCAGCTTATTTCGCATTTACCAAACCTCAGTGAAGCTTATGTGCGTCAGCATTTGGTCTGTGCTCTTCCATACTCAGTAATTAGCTCCCTGGGTCTTCCTCCTGGTCATAAAGTTTCTGGTGAGACTGATCCATTGGGACAACAACGAGATATCCTCTGTCTTCTTTGAGGTAGCAGGTTGTGAAAGCCTTTCTACTGTGTGCAATACTTTTTATTAAACACTCACCAGGCAGCAAGTGGTAATCACGATGTGGGATCCCACAGCCGCTTCTTAACAGCTCAATTAGATGCTGCATTTAAAGAGAGTTAGTCAGTGGAGAGGAAACTTCTACTTAACTACCCTTATGCCAAAGAAACAGAGGCAGCTGAGCACAAACACACACACACACACACGCACACACACACACACACACAACCACACACCACGCAGAGATAGTTAAACAAAGTGCTTTAAATGCTGCACACTTTCTATTTCTCTTCTTGCTCTTCCTTCTCTGTGGATGAGCAAGGGCCCTCACTCACTCACTCACTCACTCACTCACTCACTCACTCACTCACTCACTCACTCTTTCTCTCTCTCTCTCTCTTTTATTCACATACACACTTTAACATACCGACTCAACAAGCAGCTATTCTAAGTCTAGGCATCAGTGATTGTGACAGTAATTACCTCGTGGAGGTGGAACTGTGTGTGCTGAGAGTTAGAAAATAGCAATCTGGAAAAATTGTGGGGAACGGGGAGCATTCAGCACACACTAGGAGACTTTACACAGCACTCTGCTACAACTCTACCACCAAACTGTCTGCTTAATTTGGTAGAAGGACTTTCCAATACTGTTTTCATCACTGCAATGGAGGCCGTCATTGGTTGACAGAAAGGCAAGTCAGCAAGTAGTCAGAAGTGGTGACGAAACCGGAGCAATGACTTTAGTTAAGATTACTAAGTGACAGTTTGCAGCCTGTATACATGTATGGATCCATTTTTAAATGCACTCCAATGATACACAATTGTGGCATGTAACTAAGTATATTTATTAAAGTGTTGTACTGAAGCACATTATTGACTTGTACTCAGCTATTACCATTCTGTTTTAATTCATACCTTACTACTCAGAAAGAATAGAAACAATAATATAATAGCTATAATATACCTATTATTTCTGCATAATATACACTTTTACTTTTAAATATGTTTTGCTATTGAAGTAACATTTTGAATTCAGGACTTTCACGTGGTATTTTTGCTTCTACTTAAGTAAAAGATCTGAGTACTTCTTCCACAATATGACCGCCTATACAGAAGGCCATTAGAAATATGCTCGAAATATGTTCTCTTACGTGGAGAAAGAGCAACATAATTTAATACTTTCAATCGTAATCGAAAAAAAGTACATGAAGTTCATATTTGGTGTGGTGTAATATATTGTAGGTCATGCTTTCTCCCAAAAAGTATGCAGTGCTGCAACTATTAGTTATTTGTTTAATAAATGGGCAAGAATTTAGTCACTTTTGAACTAAAACGCACAACTAAAATTCACAAGTTCCAGCTTATAAGTATTGAAGAATTGATGGTTTCCTTGGTCTTATGATATTGAACTAAATATCTTTGGGTTTGGGACAGTTGAACATAACAACCATGAATAAAACCCAACTTAATCTTTGGGAGAAAAAAAAGTTTTTGAGAATTGTAATTGCTAATTTTTGAATTGCAGTCCTAAATGTACACTTGCTTCAAATGACTGTACTATGGGCTAAGTGACAATGTGTGTGATTGTAATGAGCAGCTTGCTGCTCCAGTGATGAACAGGTGGTTATTCACCTAGATGACACACTGGTATAGTGATGACAGAAGGTCTCACAGCACTCTCACACAGCCATCTCAGTGCAGAGCCACAGACAGATTCTGTTATTTCAGTTACGCTACGGGCAAACAGGGACACACCGATCCTTACACAGTCATCAGAGGTGTTTGTGTCTGTCAACTGATAAGTCGACAAACACAGTGAAACACACACACTGTTAGCCTTTTGAAAAGTCATGAAAGGAATTGTGAGCAACTTGGCCAAAGTCAGCTGTGAGCTTTGGGATGCTGTTGAAATATAAATACACTTATTTAAATACATTTTACGACTTAAATCAGAGCTCTTTAAATTGAATGTATCCTGAAAGTTTCTACTAATTGTTATGCTTTGGACACCTTGATTTATTGAGATGAACTTAGGTGGGAACATGGATACCACTCTGAACAAGTTTGATCTGTGTGAAACGCTGCCTTTAAATGTAAAAAAAAAAAAAGGACTTTTCAGTGAGTACACAAGTCAAAGGCTTGCTAACTTTCACTTTCATCCATTTATCATACACTGTTTCCAGGTCCGACCTGCCTGCCCGGGCTTTGGATGACGTCAAAGGGGATCACACAGCAGTGAACCCAGTGTGTTCCTCATAGTTGCTCATGGCCAGGCCATCAGAATCAATTTGTCCAGTCGGGCACCGCTGCCTCCAGTCTGCCTTATCTTGCAGTTAAAATCCAACGTTAATTTCCTCTACTTCGCAGCTCAAGGACAACCCATTTGTGCTGTAGCACTCCTATTCGCTTGTGGTAGAAGAGAGCTGCTGTTCAGGGAGCTGAATGTTTGTTGCTACTCGACATATAGCCTGCTCTTATTCACATACAGTGGTGCTCAACCTGCAGATATGGGCACTGAAATAAGGGTGGATGTCTGTGGTTATTATAATGCGTCACTGAGAGGTACCAACGTACCAGACAAAATGGAGAATGTCCCGAAGAGAGAGGTCAGGTGGGGAGTTTGAATTGGAACGAACCACTAAATGCATGATGTATTATTATCCCTTATGTCTATGATTAGGAATTTAAAAATAAGTGGAAAGTATTGGTACTCCACAGACAGAAGTGTGCTTAAAGAGGTTCTAGTGGCTTCTTTAATGTAAATTGGAAACACTAATAATGGCATGAAATGTACCATTAGTGTGTGTTTTTGACAAATATATACAATTAGTTCCCAGACAATGTTACTTTACTGACCCCCCTCTCATGCACTAATGAAGCTGCAGACATTAGTCCATTAATCTAGATTAGCTAGTTGACAAAATATTGCAAATAATTTGACAATAAATTGCCAAAGATTTACTGGTTTATGGTTCTCTGATTTGAAAATGTGTAGCTTTTACTTTCGTCTTAACACTTAAATACGTTTTTGACTGATGGTTGGACAAAGCTAAACATTTGGTGACATTACACTGGTCTTCAGGTAACTGATGGTTATTTTTCACTGTTTTGAGACCAAACAATTACTCAGTGTATTGGAGAAAATATCAACTATGATCATAATCGTTAGTTGCAAGCTTACTATGGTACATCATAGTAATGTAAGTGGAAAGAAAAGCAAAAAGAAACAACTGAAAACATTGCATGCCTTAGCTAACTAAGATAAGCCTGAAAAGCCTGAAAATAGATTCAAACTGAGCGGGGAGAGGGGTTTAGGCCTGGAGAATGAGAGCAGGGCAGCTCAGCTTAACTAAACATAAGCGAACATCAGCTGGGAAACAATGCTGATTTCTAAGAATTCTCACAGAGAAAAAGAGAATGATCATTAAGAAAAAAGTCTACGAAGATCAAAAAAAAAGAGGCCAGAGTTCAGTCAAAAGTTGTGGTTTAGAAACGCCTCGGTGTAGCCTCCCTGTCTCAGCCCAGGGAACGACCTGCTGTAAAGCCACCGTCGACCAATTAATTTTGATAAATGCGACTGCTGGGTGCAGACCGGCGGGAGGAAGACTGCACTCGCCGCAGGACTTGTCGGGCCAAAGAGCAGAGATAATAAAGGTTAACTTCACAGGGAGGAACAATCATGTGTGGGAAAGTTGGATTTTAGGTGTGTTCACAATTACATGCCTCAAATAAATGACACAGGCTGCAACTTGTGAGCAAGTTGTCAAATGGGGTTTGACTTGGAGCCTGCGTGAGCGTCCAGTTATCCATGTTGTCGCTGTCCCTGGTGCTGAGGTTTCAGCACCAGGGACAGCGACAGGCTCAGCCGGCTAATTGTGGTGGGAGCGTCTCTGGCTCACCTCTCTGTCTGGTCCTCAGACATCAAACGATTTTGAGTAACCGAGAAGTTACAGTCTGTCTCGGCCAAAAACAAAACGGGCCTGAGATAGCCGGTGCCCACCCTGCTGTCTAGAGTCTAGACCATTTACAACAAGTGCAACAAATCTAGATTTTTCTTGGATGTTTGTGTTAGGCTTTTAATCGACTCAATGATCTCCAAGAAAGGGCTGCAGTAATTTTACCCACAGCCAGCCGAAAACTTAACCCAAAATAGACCTGCAAAAAAAGATCCGAGTATAAATAAATAAGTAAAAGCAAACTTACGAGTGCCATCAAACCGTGTGGCTATAGTGTCCAGAAACGTGTTCTGCGGCGCTAATAATCCCTTCATCACAGGCATTTTCCCTGCTTGATACCGAAGTCCCCATCAAAGTTACTGAAGAGATGGTGCAAGTCGTCCAAATGTGTGAGTTGATCCCATGTAAGGTGCGGAAGCTATATGAACAAGAAGCTCTCCGGTAAACTCGGTACAATGCGATCCCCAGTCGGCGGAGAGTGCACGTGATGCGCGCCCCCGCGTGTCTAGAGCTTCTGTTGCGTGTGTAAATGACAAGAGAAGATGAAGCCCACAGGTGCAGTTCAGGTAGTAGCCAGGGCCGACCGTGAGAGAGTGGGACTCTCTGTCAGCGATGCCTTTATTATGCCGTTGGATTCTATGACCATCTGTCCACAGCGCGCAATGCTGGGAGACATCAATCACTCTCAACAACAACTGGGACCAAATGTGTGAGTCTCTCAGCGTGGAGACAGAAACGTAACTTTGTTTACATTTTTTTTAGATGTTATTTTATGGCTTCTTGCAAAAGTCAGCTTTCTTTGTTAAAATCACCACATGAATAAAGTAAATAATGGAATTGTGATTGTTAAATTACTTAAACAACAGACAACTATAGCTCAATCGATGGAAATCCCATTATAAAAAAATGCGTTTGGAATATTGCTTTTATAAATACATCATTGTTGACAATGTGTCACAATACAGTGCACTCCAAAGTAAGAAAGGTATTAACAGCATTTGGTCCTGCATCACCCCAACCAAAGGCAGTTTGCAGGACCTGCAGCTGCACAGCCATTAATACATAGAGCTCAAACTAAACACACGAGTTGCACACGTTGCGGAGTAATTGCCTCAAGAGACACACGGCTCAATTACCCACGTTGTGTTGACTTTCTGGCTGTCAAAGTGTCCACGCTGCTCTCTCCAAGCGCACACAATGCTACCCATCAGCAAGCGCACAGCTGGCCAAAGTAACACGTGGGTTTTAGCGCCATCTAGGGGTTAGATTAAGGCACGAGCTGCATGAAATCCGTGTCAAATAGGGTAGGAGTGAAAAACAAAACTTGATCAACGGAGAACCGTTCAGCAGACCTATCTGTTGCACCACAGCGCCCTCATGTGGACAGAAACGTGCCAAGCTCCACTACATCACATTATTGTATTTCACATGTGACTTTGACGTCATTAATCCATTCAGCCGGATAATTCAGATTTTACATCCATCCATGGTTTTAATAAGATTTACACAAAATGTGTTAAAATGGGGTATGCATTAGTAAAATTTACAAACAGAAGTCAACCTGAAGATCTGTATTAGTGACAATCACTTTTATTCCAGAGCATAATGGTATCTTTTGAATGTAAATATATATGCAGATTTATTGTTCAGCCCAAAAAGTTCTTTCACAAAAAAAAAATCACAAAATTTTATTTTGACGGTGTCGAATCAGCTCATTACAGAATATAAATACAATTAACAAAAGTGAAATCTATGAGAATTTGAAAGAAGCTAACAGAAACTATACACTTATAACAGACTTAAATAACTCTTTGGGAAACAACCAAAGCTTGAGCCGCACGGGTTGGCTGGATCACATAGCAAGCCAGTGCTATACCACAACGCTTTAAAGCTCATTTTAGGAACAAAACTATTGATTAGACGGCAAGATGCCAAATTGTTTCATGTTCAAGACTTACCAAAACGAAGTACGGGCAATTTTAAAGTAATGATGAAAATGATATTGAAATGAAGTCAAATACTTATAAAATATCAGTTTGCAAACTCCAGTCTGTAATTCCACAAATGGGATTGCACCCAAAGTTTTTCAATTACACGCATCATGTTGCAAAGACACCTCTAGCAAGTAACAAACCTGGAAAACGTCCACACAAACACACACACACACACACACACACATGTAGGCAAAACATATCAGACAGAACCAAACTCGAATCTAGGCCAATCCCATTACCATCAGTGGCACAGCATGGACTCAACACCGAAAGTCAGGAGTCGTGCATCCTACTCAAATCCCCCACAACTGTGAAGCAGCTGTTACAGGTCACCAGGTGCTTTAAGGATGACTGCTGTGAATCATATATCAACTCAATGGCTCAAAACAAGCACACACTCAATGTGCCTACATGTACTCATACAAAACACATACATGATACAGAAAAAGAAACATGTGAGTTGTGTCCCTGAGGTGAGGCAGCGTGAAACCGACAGATACACTTCCATAAATGTGTCAGCTAATAAAATTAGAACAGACAGCCAACGCACAGTGATGCTTCACCTGAGTAATTTAGTGCTTAATGCATCATTTAATCCTGATCACTGCTCGAAAGTGTGTGTGTGTGTGTGTGTGTGTGTGTGTGTGTGTGTGTGTGTGTGTGTGTGTGTGTGTGTGTGTGTGTGTGTGTGTGTGTGTGAGTGTTCGTGTGTCAAAGTTACGTTTGTAGTGAAGTGACAGTTGAGTTAAAGTGAGTCACTGTTGATCACAGTGTTACTTCACCTGCAGCTTTATTAAACCTACATCAACACAGTTATTTTCATAACACAATCACAAAGTTTATTCTTGACACAGCTACAACTCAAATGTATTTTTAACATCAGGAAACTAAAGCACACTTAAATTAATAAATTCACTGACTTCATCGAGTTGTGAGACATTCTTTGACAAGCAGCGATTTCATGTTCGAAACAAATACACCAAATGTTTCAGATTGCATCCATATTTGTTTGTAGGAAAATGAGACATTCACAGGGAAATGTCCTGCCGTCTTTGTTTTGCTCACAGCCGTTGTGTTGTGTCTTCTTGGTCAGATGTCTTTCTTTATTCAACCACTTGGAGTCGCCAGAGTTTTTTTCATTGTGCACATACGTTGGTTTAAGGTTAATTTATTGTTACTTGGTTTAAGGTTCATTTATTGTTACTAACCTACTTCAACAACATGTGCAAGGCAGAAGTAGTAGAGCATAACATACCAGGTGCGATCACACTCCTGTGACCAATCAAGCTTTAGAGGTTCGGACAGCCCCAGCTCATTCGCATATAACAACACAGAAATACAGAAATAAATATATTAAGAAATACGTGTGGACCCATAAATACAGACATAAATAAATGAAGAAATACAGAAATGTAGAAATAGATTTATTTAATGATGTCCTGTTTAGGTAGAATTTATATTTATATATTCCTGTATTTATTCATACATTTATTTCAGCATTTATTTATTTATTCCTGTATTTATTTATGCATTCATTTAAACATTTATTCCTATATTTATTTATACATGTATTAAAACATTTATTTAAACATTTATTTATTTATTTATGCATTTATTTATTTATACTTCATTTTCTGTCCTCCATAGCAGCAGAAGGTTGCACAATGAAATGCAGGCGTAGTCTTTTTATTCCCCATGAGTAAAACTAAACTAAAACAGTAAGAGCTTTAACATACACAACTAGCATTCATCTACAAAATAAATATACACAGAACACTTTTATAAGCATGATTTACACCTGATAGATGTATTGAAAGAAATATTAACAGTAGTGCGTCGTGACAAGAACTGTAATGTTATGTTTTACCTGCACGCCTTATGAATTTGGCTTTGTGTGGGTCACATGCTGCTCTGCTGTGATCTGAACTCCATTCCTTCGTCTCTCTGTGTTTATTGGTTTCGTTATTAACAGTCTTGGTTAAACTCTAATCAGATCTGGCCTCATGCCTGCATACAGTCATGCATTTATGCTTTAAGACTCCCTTGCTGCGTTGCAACAGCAACACTGTGCGGGCATTTTAACTTAATGTTTTTTACGATGCCCTCGGGTGCTATACAGGAAGTGGGCATGGCTGTTTAAAGATACAGCTATAAGTTCATTTTACGCAGTTTGACAGAGCTAATAGTCCATATTGTATGTGCAGCATGTACACAGCCACATTCACACACACAATGCACTCATCGCTCACAACCCATACTGCACAAGCCATCCTATTACAAGCAAATATAAAAATGGCACATGACATATCATGCTGCCGTCTAACCCAATGATTCCACCTCCTATCTTTTGTCTTTTATCAGTCTTTTCATCCTTATCTCAAACAATAGCTCAAGACATTTATTGTCTTGCTGCTGACAAAACAAAACCCATAAATTGTTCAATCTACTTGGTAAGGAGGGCACATCTCACATCTGATCCTCAGCTCACAATCTCATCTGAAATCTGGAGGTCCCTGCATTCAGACGCAAACTTCTTTTGTCGAAGGCGTTCTGATTTGTATACATACATCATAATATCCCGAGGCTATGTTTTTCTTAGACAATATTTGATACCTGTGCTTTTACATTAACAGGTCGAGGAGCCGGGACACACCCTAGGACAGGAGAAACCTGAGGACAGACAGTGGCTTTCAAGCAGGTTTCTTGAACAATGTCAGATACGATTATTATATGGATATGTAATATGTCTGTAGAGAAAGGTTTCTGGATTAGGGTGTTTCTGATGAGAGGCATGAGAGTACTCAGATCCTTTACTTCCACTCCAGTAAATGAATGTAATCCATTAAAATCATATAAAATGCACTTAGAATAAAAGAAAATAGGCCCTGTGACTGTTACTCTATTTTATTGCATATGACATAATAATAATAATGTCACTGATGCATCAAAGTTGACAGTAACATGTTACTCTTATAGCAGGTTGAAATGGAAAAACGTGTATTCCTCAATAGCTTATTCCAGTGGTTCCCAACCAAGGGGTCGCTGCTTCAAAAGGTCACAAAATATATCTGAAGATATTTAATATGTATATTGTTTGTATATAAAGTAGCAAAGAATGGATACCAAGGTATAGTAAAGTAGAACAATGTATTGGAGTATATCTTAATAACTTTCCACTGGCCAAGGAGAAGGCTGTCTCCACTGTCAGCTGACTGATTGTGTGTGTGTTCAGGTCAGATCTTTGAGTTGGTCTGCACCAACACCTGCATTTGCAAAACACAGAAATACAGACATAAATAAATGAAGAAATACAGAAATGTAGAAATATATGTTTTTAATGATGTCCTGTTTAGGTATAACTTATATTTATATATTCCTGTATTTATGCATTTATTTAAGCATGTATTTATTCTTGTATTTATTTATTTATTTAAACATTCATTTATTTATTTTGTATTATTTATACATTTATTTAAGCATGTATTTATTTATTCCTGTATTCATACATTTATTCATACATTTATTTAAGCATTTATTTATTTATTCCTGTATTTATTCATGCATTTATTTATTTATTTATGTCACTTTCTGTCCTCCATATTTCCATAACTCTGTCAGATTGTACACTCAGCGGCTTGTTTGCATCTTCAAACATACTTTAGAACACGAACAAGAGAAACAGAGATGTGCAATACCGAGTGTTGGCAATCTATTTCCCCTTTAACACGCCGACATGATGCCTCCACCCATCTAATGGCAGTAGGCTCACTAACCATATCATGAGTTTATAATAACCACATCACATCCATGGCGAATGAGGTGGAATGAAAATCTAACCTAATTTGGAGAGATACACGACTGTGTGAGTAGTGGGGTGTCCCCTGAGATGAGGCTCCGATTGAAGGAGCCGTGTGCTGCACTGGTAGCATGCTCTGTGAGCGTGTAATGGTCTTAATTATCATTTAGCATGCCAGCCTCATTGACGACATATCAAGCTAGTGATAAAATAGTAGAGTGCAGAGAGAGAGAGAGAGAGAGAGAGAGAGAGAGAGAGAGAGAGAGAGAGAGAGAGAGAGAGAGAGAGAGAGAGAGAGAAGTATGAACATATCAACACTTAAAGGCACAGGCACACACTAAACAGTAGTACATGTCCCTAAACAGGGAAGTCTACACAGTAGACTTATACACCATCATGCCCAGAGGTGCAATTGGAGTGATACACATGCACACACACACACATTTCCATCCAACTGAGTGACATCTCTCTCTCTGAATTAGTCACGATGAGTGATGTGTAACCAGCCATGACTCGTTCTGGCTGGGGAGATAGCTAATTCACTTTGTTTAATTAGTCAAAAGTAGTAGAGCATGCTTTCCCCCAAACATACACTCGGATTGTGCAACATCCACCCATCTATGTGTCCTTTCTCTCCGTAGAAAAGACAGACCTGTGATCACACCGGTGTAACATTTCATGGGGCAAGTCTTTGAATCTTATCCGAGACTAAAGGATCTCTGACTCTTCCTCTCTCTTTCTTTATTCTCACAGGCACAGAGTACGCACACCTGCCGCCCTTTGCCTTGTGAAACCTTCACAGAGATTTCAGACATCATTTTAGGGATCCAAGCTCCAGAGGTGCGTCTCATCTGCAGTGGACTGTGCGGGGGAGATCGGCTGATACTTGGCTGAAAGTTCCTGCGAACAGAAGACAAGCTGTCAAACTTTGAGGTACAGTGAGAAACAATTTTCCTTTCATGTCTTTTTTGAGGTTCGGATGCTTTTGGTGGCCCTACTTCGAGATAATTTACAGGGTGAAGTAAATTGGTTAGTGATTAAAGTCAAATGATCATGTCTTAGATTTATAAGCTTGTTGTCTTAAGCAGTTGTATGTAAATATATATATATATATATATATATATATATATATATATATATATATATATATATATATATATATATACATACATTTATATATAGATTTGTGTAAAGTATAGATATGTACATATATATATATATATATATGTGTGTGTGTATATGTGTAATGTGTACCATCTTTTTTATACAAAACTATACATTACTATAGTATTATATAGTGTAGCCATTATAGTATGACATAGGGCTAATGTACTACAACTGCAATATATTGCATACTACTACACTTTAGTATCATACACTACACAATAGTTATTGTTCTGTGCCCCAAAGTATCACACATAGCCTCTGGGCTACTTTGGTATAGTATAGAATTCTTTAGGCCTATATTACATAGGCGACTACTATTTGCTGTGCGATATACAATGTAGGCTGTAATTGCAATGGGATGTAGAGCTTTACTGAATAAAATAAAAACTGTAATTAGCTAAATCATAAGCCATAGATAATCTTGTGACAGTAAAACATCAACGTTCAAAAGTTAATATCAGTCAGCCAGTTCCTCCTTGCCCTGCTCCACTTTGTTACCATGGAGAGCTCTAATACCCTAAAGACAATCATAAGTGCGTGCACAGCATGCGGCAGAAAATAATAAATAGATTTATGCGCAATTGTCACATTTAATACATTTACGGAGCGCGCTAGTGAATTCATTATTACACCATATGCTAATGCAGCTGGGTCCGCGTATTTATGAGTCTATGTGTGGGTGTGTGGGTCTCTCTCCCCCTCTTTCTCTCTCTCCCTCTCCTCGCGTGCGCATAGGGCTTTGAAGTGTAACCAACAACTGCTGTCCCGGAGTCAGTGCTGTAGCCGAATATGTGATAGGGGATGTACTCCGGCAGCTCCGAGCCGTGTATTGTTCTCTCTCGAGCTTGAGCCACAGCAGCAGCATGTGCTCTGGATGGGAGGTCGCTCTGAACTTGCGCTGAGGCCATTTATCGGTGCACCGGAAAGCGAAGCGCGGTCGGAAGAACAAGGAAGGATCAGAGGCAAACTACTTAGACAGTAAAGACGTCCTAATGTCGATGGTAAAGATACGAGTAGTTTAAGTAGACGGACGCATACCGACAGCCGAGAGAAACGGGTCTGTTCTTCAACTGGAGATCAATGGAAGCGAGGACAACATATGGATACAGCCGATGTCGACAGGGACGGGCTGTCGATGCATGATGGCAGGTCGGACATGCAGGTTGTGCCGACTAAAACAGGTTGGTTTCGCCTCGATCAAACTTCAGCAGCAGCAGACGTGGGACGATTAGCGCGCATTTAGGTGCTGAAGATGAACTGAATCACCGTCGCTTACAGCGACGCGCCTGGAGATGACAGCAGGTTTATTATGGGAAACTGCGCTCTATCATTCACTGGACTTTTACTGGATTTAGAGGGTTGTCCTTATCGCTGCATCTGGTTGAAGGTCGTCCACTATTACTGATCCGGATATCCTTTAGATCTGTGTGTGTGTATGTGTGTACAAATTGTGCTTTCTAGTTCTCTTGTTAGACGCGGAACTGTAAATAACTGAGACAGCTTTGTTTCACAGCCTCTAACGCTCACCAGGTTGTCTAATATACTTTTTGCTGTATTTATGTTTGCTTTTATTTAATTGCTGTGAAGAAATTACGCATGTACCATATTCTACCCGGAGGAAAACATTATGTTTTTCATTTCAAAATCTACTTTGAAATATTTGTAATAGTTTCCAGGAACATAATAAGCAGACACCATAAACTCACTGTTGACTTAATGCTATCAATATAATATGAGGGATTTGTATCAGGGTATCTCATGGGTTGTTTTTTTAAGCATTTGTGTCTCTGTATTAGTGTAAGACCACAGATGGAAGTCCTGTGTAATGGAGCCAAGAAACCCGAGGGCAGTGATCCCGTTTTAGACCCCCGGCCGCCTCCTGCCAAGCTGGCTCGACTGGAACAAAACGGAGCCGGACCCTCGGCCCAGGAGAGGAGCAATCAGGGGAGTCCTGTGGCCAAAAACCCCTGTCTGGCCCAGAAACCCACCGCAGTGAGGCCACAGAGCAAGAGCTGGCACAGCAAAGGTACATGGGCGGAAACGTGATATTTTCAGTACAGTGATTATGACGCCCTGTGTCATCTGAAATGTTGAATAGCTGTCCTTTCCATCACCTCAGGGAGCCTGCTCCCTGTGTTCTGTGTGGTGGAGCACAAGGAAAGCCCCCAGGAGGGAGAGAAGAGAGAAGAACATGCTGAGTTTGTGTTGGTCAAGAGAGATCTGCTGTTTAACCAGCTGATAGAGATGGCCCTGCTGACACTGGGCTACTCACACAGCTCTGCGGCACAGGCTAAAGGTACTTAACGCCAAGGTGCACTTATGCAATAACACAAGTCCACCGTTTTCTCACATTTTTCATATTTGTGTGTGCGTTCAGGTCTCATCCAGGTGGGAAGATGGAACCCGGTGCCTCTGTCCTGTGTAACAGATGCTCCTGATGCCACGGTGGCTGATATGCTGCAGGATGTTCACCACATTATCACCCTTAAAATACAGTTGCGCAGGTAGGAGGCCGCATCACATCTATGAATATGTCTGTCTACAGTAACACTCTGGTTATATTCCTCATTTTGTCTGTGTGGCGTGTACAGACTCTAAATGAATGTGAGCAATGGACTCAAGACTGGTTTAGTACTTCTCAGCATTTTGCTCAGTGCATGCTGGGAAAGATTCTAGCCACCCACCATCTCTAATTTGTATCAATAAAAGAAAATAACCAAAGGGCATGGACCAAATCAGAGCCAGCAGGAAATGAATAAACTGTTATATTTTATCTTATCTTAATGCCATTAGATTCAGTTTAACCTGTGATTTTACTTGCTTTTTGCAATGAATATTGATGAGCATTTTAATGGTGTGTGACATATGACAAAAGGTAATTCTAAATAATCAGTGTCCCCTATTTTGGACAGTGGTTGTGCAACATATTGCGTCTTGTGTCAGTTCAACCATGAGCCATCGGACACTGCAGCATATATATTATCACAAGGTACAAAAGAAAATGTAATGTAGGCTTTTTTTACAAGAGAAAAAAGGGAAAAACACAGGTGTTACTAATAACATTTATGATGGAAGCTAAATTGGATTCAGACATCATTAATTTTATTATTTGTGCTTTTCCTACTGTGACATGTCAACATGTCTTCCATAAATACATATTTTTGGCTCAAAGAAAGAAGGATTTGGCATAATGTATGTTTTCCTTGTGCTCATGAGTTTATTTATTTTATTTAATAAGTGCTTTATTAGCCCCATAGCCCAGAACTTCATTCACACCCTTGAATGTGTGTGATACTGGAAACCCGCCCACCAAACACTCGGAGTTATGAGCGAGTAAAGAAGTGTTATTTGTTAGGGACACTCCACTAATTCTACACATGAATTCAGTGTATTCATCACAAGTAGTCAGGCTTTGCAGGGTTCCCTGGCTGGTAAGAGTGGCAGTTTTTATTATTGTATAATTCTGTGATCAAGTTGTTGAAAGAGATGTTATTGTAGATACATTATAGCCATAGACTGTATTTTAAATCAGACTTCCGTAGAGAGGAACATGTCTGATACCAGAAAAAGGTCTTGGAAAAGTCCTGGAAAATGTTTTCAAGAAAAGAGTAGGGATGCTGCTCTGTCTTCTGGGTCTCTGAAGGGAGCTTTCTTGAGTCTGAGAAATAACCCTTATGATGTCATCAGGCTCTAATCAATTATGTCATAAAGTTTCATGATGGGACTTGTTTGTGGAGCTTAAACCATTGCGAGTAATATAAGTCAGGTTGCCAATTGTTAGTTCTCCAACTTTATGGAAATCCAAAACTACATTACTGGACTAGTCTTTTAACATATCAAACTGATGCAATTCAAGTGCTTTTCATTTGCTCTTTATCTAGCTGTCCCAAATTGGAGGACTTGCCTCCCGAGCAGTGGACTCACTCCACAGTGAGAAATGCTCTGAAGGAGCTCCTCAAGGACATGAACCAGAGCTCCCTGGCCAAGGAGTGCCCCCTTTCACAGGTACAAGACGCACGCACGCACACACACACACACACACACACACACACACACACACACACACACACACACACCAACTCACTCACACACACTTAGAGCATCCATACAAGAAGCGAGAAGAAGATAAATTGGACTGAAGTTCAAAGTGTGCATGTAATGCCTTCGCCCTTCCATGCCCTGCAAAATGTATGTGCGTGTTTTTGCCTCTTTTGACGCATGATGCAGAGAACGTGTGTGGTCCAATAGTTAGACAGGAAGTCCAGATGCAGAGAAAGATACGGTGTGGGGCAGAGCGGGAGAAAGAAACAGATAAAGAGAGATGGCTATCTCTTAAAAAGCCTTCCTGTCTGGGCCGCTGCCTATCTTGATTATTTCAACTGCCAACCTGTCTGCCTGTCACTCTAATTGTCTGCCAGCCTCACCCGCTGTCTTACTCTCACTCTATCCATCTATCACTCCCCCTTTTGGTATTTTGCTTTTTCTGCATTCTTGACTGATTCAGCAATAACATCCAGATCTGGTTTGAAGATCTTGATCGTTTAATCAAGCAAATACAGACACAACTGCAGAAATAATTTCACATTAATCATGCAGTATTTGGGGAAGGCCTTTTTATGAATATTCATAATTATCAACTTAGTCTATCTGTTATTTTTGCCTGAGGGACATCTTCAAATTGCAAACTATCTCTCTCGTCTTCAGATTTCTTCCTTCTCTGCAGATCTGATACTAGCCAACCCTCCCTCCCCCATCTCTACTTCCCTCTTCCCTTCTCTCCTATCATTTATTTTACCCCCTCTCTTGTTTGCAAGAAGCAGATTCAAATAAATATGAGAAGAGAAAAGCTTATCAGATGTAAAGATTGCACAGGACAGTCTTTTCGGAAAAACTGTGAGTGTGACAGAGACAGATAGAGAGCAATAGTCTCTGATGACCTCTAGTGTTTTGTTTTATCGCACACACACACAACTGTGTGCATGATCACACACACACACACACACACACACACACACACACACACACACACACACACACACACACACACACACACACACACACACACACGCTGTACATGTTCACATAAAAGAGCCCACACACTGACGCACTCATCTGTCTTTATTATCCTATTTACCTGGGGGTCTTTTTAATAACACAGATCTGAGTTCATTAATATCAGATGTGTGAACAGCTGAGACACCCAGGCCGCCCATAGCAGGAGCTTGGAAAATGTAATGAATTTCTATTGTCTTTTCCCCTCTGTTTCAGAGTATGATATCATCTATTGTAAATAGCACTTACTATGCAAATGTCTCAGCTGCCAAGTGTCACGAGTTTGGTCGATGGTACAAGCACTTCAAGAAGACCAAAAGCTTCAAAGGTGAGGGCTTTCAATGAAGTCTTCAAACATTATTGTGTCTAATAATATTATAGCATGTCCCTAAGCCATACTACTAATTCTATAGTGTATACAGGTAGGTACTAATCTTGATAGTGACCTGTTTTAACAGTTAGACAAACCAAAATGTCAAATATTAAGATGTTTTCAGGGTTGTCTCACAGCCACACACAATTTATTTGAAAATGTCCAGCTGTGAACAGCCTCTCTGTTTAATTTGTGGATTGCATTTTGGGAGAATGATGTTTGTCTGCGGCACTCTCAAAAATCCACCGCCTTTAGAAGGCTGTCTGTTTTGACTGTACGCCATTTTGACACGTTGAATGCCGCTTAGAATTAGTATCTAGTGCGCATTTGGGATGCACTGTATCTGGTGTGTTAATAATTGAACATCTGTCTTTGCTTTCCTTTTCCTGCATCAGAGATTGACAGCGTCTCTGACCAGTCCACACACATCACCCTCACCCAGCAGTCAATCACAAGTAGCCCAGCCGATCAAAGCTCAACCCTCTTTTTCTCTCATGGAGAAGTAGCCAACATATGTGGCCGTTCCCCGCTGGGCCTGCGCCCTCCCGGGTTGGTAACCCAGCCCATCAGCTCCCAAATGGTCAACCAGCAGTTGGTGATGGCCCAGTTCCTCAACCAGCAGTACGCTGTTAGCCGCATGCTAGCTGGCCAGGGTCTCTCACCGTCCCCACAGCAGTATCTCAACCACCCGCCTGTAGGAAGGGCTCCCCCCGCCATGGTCTTCTCCAAAGCCCCTGATTCCCAAGCCCCACAGCAGGCACAGTGTGGCCCAGGGGTAGGCCCTGTAGCCGGGCCGCAAACCCAGACATTGGCTGGGACTTCAGTGGGGTCAACAGATGTGCCAATTGAAATCTACCACTGTGTGAGGGAGGAACTGAAGAGAGCTGGCATCTCCCAAGCCATCTTTGCTCGGGTGGCCTTTAACAGGACCCAGGTATGTAAAGGAAAGATGGGAGGGAGGGCAGAGGGTGTTGAAAGTCATAAAAGGTTGCAACTGTTTGCTGGTGATTATCTTTTGGAAGTGTTTCTGATGTTGCAGTTAAAGGTAAGTGTGCTTTGTGAATATGTGTGTTTGATGGTTGGCACATTGGCATGGCCTTTGCCGCAGTGCCCCCTCCCCCCATGCATGTGTGTATGTATGTGTGTGTGTTTGTGCCAGCCCTCTGCAGCACAAAGCTGGTGCCAGCACTGAAGCAGCTGCTGGGCCAACTAATCACGAGCCCTTGGAGAGAAGCTGTCTCCCTCTCTACCTCTTCTTCTGTCTTACTGTCCCTCCATCTTGCCACCTTTCACTCTGGCAGCCCCTCTATCTATTTAATATCTACCCCTGATTGTCAATCCATCTTTTTTTTTTTTTATCTTTCACGTTTTCCTTCCTTGCCTCCCTCATTTCATATCCATATCTCCCTCTGCCATCGCCTCTAACACTAAAATACCATATTATCTGTGTCTATCATCTTACATTCACCACCACACCCGCGCTCGGAGGACAGGCTAAGCCCATTGTTATTATTATTATTACCGTCATTATCATTTTCATCACAATGGGCAGAGCTAGTTATTATCCACCCCCATATTTCCCCATTGCCAAGTCCGAGGTGCTTTGGTGCCAGCCATACAAGTTGGGCATGATGCCAAGATGCCATATAGACGTGAGGGGAGCATTTATCATTTGTCATTTCACATAAAGCTGCCATCTATTTGGAAAGGAGGGGTTTGCTGGGTGGATCCAAAGATGATCCATGATTTGAATAAGAAGGCTGTTTCCTCCTTTTTCATTTTACTGCCAGCGTGAAATCTGATTTCTTTTCAGGATGAAGCCCTACAATCTGCATGTGATGTTTGAGGGCTTTGCTCTATACACAGATACACCCAGAATAATGCTAGCTCTACAGGCGAGTGGCGTTCTGAGCACTGACTGGGGAACTGGCTTTGTATCAGCTGTGAAACACTAAACCGCAGAAACTTGATAACTTGACTTTTGGGATGAGAACCAGAGTCGGATATGAGGAGATTCCTTCATTCATATGAGAAACTTTATATTTGCCATCTTTGCATGTAAATGATATGAAAATCCATATTTCACAGTAAGAGTTTTGTTTTATTTGGATGCACAGCAAAGGAATAAACTGGAGCTTTAAGATAATTGTAATCGTATTATGCACAATATTTTCACACCAGCAATCCAGCAGTAAATGTGACATTGAGTGCATGTATCTTTGCGTATTGTTTGCTTATACTAAATATCGGCTTGTGTGTGTGCCTTTACCAGGGCCTTCTGTCAGAGATTCTGCGGAAGGAGGAGGACCCGAAACACGCCTCCCAGTCTCTGCTGGTCAACCTGCGGGCCATGTACAGCTTCCTGCAACTACCTGAGGCTGAGAGGGAGCGCATTTATCTGGAGGAGAAAGACAGAAGCCTGACTGGATTTATACCAAGCTGCAATAACACCCCACCAAGAACCACACAGGTCAGCCAGCAGAGAGATTAAATCAAAAAGTTGCAATGCTGCTGGGAAATGTTGCTGTCTCTCTCCATGAAAGAGCACTGAAATATCAAAGTGTATAAATATCCTATTAGGTTAATCAAAAGCATAGATTACTCTGAAAAACAATAATTTGCATATGTTGTACAAATAAAGAGAGAAAAGTGATGGAATTTAGTACATTTAACAAAGACAAGTGAAGTACATGTTCAACAGATTATAAATCATCATATTAGGGAGTTGTTGTGAAGCTACAGACCCCTGACGTTTCCTCTAACAGCACATGAGGTAGACGTTTGTGGTTTGGAGGGATATGTTTTAACAACAAAGGATATATTGCCAAGAAACTTGATATATACGTTTATACTCCCCTATATCCTAGCAAACAATTACCAGGTCAGAGCTGTACTATTTTTTTTAAAATCAAATATGTCCAAAACTAATGACATTTTGATCAGGCTCAGACAAACAGCAGCATGAGAAGATTGCCACTCTGTGTATGTAACTTAACAAGCTGACCCTGTTTAAAGTGCAGCTTGACAGGGCAGCCTGTCTGTTGTCTTTTTATTTCATCATTGTTCACAGAACAGCATTTCAATCAAAAGATTGGAAAGTATTGGAAATGACTGGCCACTAATGAACCCTTGAAAACAAATTACGATATGGATTTTCTGCTATTCTATCGTATATCTTTCCAATACTGCACTGCAGGACAGACAATATGAACTGGGCCAGTGCGACTGATCTTAGCTGTCTCCATCATAGCTTCTTTTTTCATCTCTACTGTTTCCCACCCATGTCCTGGGTTTCCAATCACAACACCGCTGACTCCTTCTGTTAACCTGAAGAGGGTTCAGACTGCCACATGTTTCCTTTAATTTACACTATGTTCCAGCTGCTTCTCCTGCAAGGGGGGAGTTTCATGTGCATTGGTTCATGCTGCCTCCCCAGATCAAACACCTCTTTGTATCAGCACCCCTAGGGCTACAATGAAGACATGATCGCTCACCAGCTTTCCATTTCATGATACTCATTGGACACAGTGCCTGGCCAAGCCGGCATTGTCTTTAATCTGTATTGGATTAATTTCAATTTTCTGCAAATGCCCAGTACTTAACACTAACTCAGGCTCGCTTGTCTTTTTGTCCTCCTGTTTGTCTCTTTTTAGTCAAGACTGTCCCCAGTGACAGGAGACATGGGGTTGAGGACAGACAGTTGTGTTCTCAATGTCAGTGCTTCTATCTATGAGGACATCCAGCACGAGATGAAGAGAGCCAAGGTGTCTCAGGCTCTGTTTGCAAAGGTGGCCGCCTCCAAGAGTCAGGTACGTACTTGCTTGCTGGTGTGAATCTGATGAGCATGTCTAATCTTAAACACACATACTGCACCCAATTTGTTGTTGATTGTTTAAATTTAGCATTGAGGAATCCATCTCTCAATAAGGGAACGCTAGTGTGTGTGTGGAGGAAACCCAGATAATTAGCCCAGCTGCTGTGCTCTGCAGAGGACTATCATCGGTGCATCAGACTGCTATTGTGTCCTAAACACATGCACCCATACACACTATACTTCTGCACATAGACATACTGCAGGAGCACATGTATGCACACACAATACCACAAACACACACACACACACACACAAGAAAAACAAATGCACTAATACACACATGCATGATTTGAGTGTTTATTGTTCTCATTTTTATGGCGGCCTCATAAGCTTGTTATTACCTTTTGTTTTGAGGATAATTTCCCTTCATGGAATGGGGGGATTTCAGCTGTCTATTTTTTTCTTCCCCTTGTGTGTGTCTCCAATTCTCACTTTTCGTTTTTTCTTTGTTTCTTTTGTTAATTCTTTCTTTCCTCCCTTTCCTCCCTCCTCTCTACTCATCATAAGATGTTTGGAGGTCATTCAGCGGTCATGCCAGTACAGACAGGTGGTCCAAAACCCCTGAGGTTTTTTTTCTATCTCTTTGCTGGCCTCCCTTTTTACTTTACTTTCTCTATGTTCTCTTTACCTCTCTCTTTCTCTCTCTCTCACGCTCGTTCTCGCTCTGTATTACCCGGCTGTTTGGCAGGCAGAACCATGCTGGATCTCTCTGTTCTATCTGCTCTGTGCATCTGGATAGCATTGTGTGCTAGACTTGGGCTAGAGCCAGGTGTGTGTGTGTGTGTGTGTGTGTGTGTGTGTGTGTGTGTGTGTGTGTGTGTGTGTGTGTGTGTGGGTGTGTGTGGGTGTGTGTGTGTATCAGTCTGCTTGCAAACGAAATCATGCTACAGTTCATGAATCTGAAACTAGCTTGGCTTTACGTTCCTCAATCTGCCCCAAGTTTCTTCCCTTGTGTGGCAGAAAAAGCTCTAGTTTCTCGCTCATAAAAAAAATCTCTGTCATATTTAGGCTTTGCTTTCCAACATTAACTCATTTGGAATCATGCTAATGTATATTTTATAGACCAAGGGAAAGCTTAATTCAGATTTCAACAGTGGCGTTATTACCACATATATCTCCTTAAATTCGAATATGTCACTAAATGAATAGGAGAGTGGGTTTATGAGAGTGACTTAAATCAAAACTCATACGAACATGATGTTGTCGTGTCAATTTTGATGTCACTATGTTAGCCTCATACTCGAGGTCCACACTATAGAACATATCAAATTGTTAGATTTTTGGTGACAGATGAACTTAGAAATGCCTTTTGTTTGTCTATGCATAGTGTGGTTAGTTTCACTTAATAAGTGGATGACTTTACAATCAAGTAGCAGCTCCATTTGTATTCTGCACCCTTAAACCTCTCCAGAGATTAATACCTCGTCTATATGGATACCTGATATGTTCTTTAACTACATTATATTGTGTTACAAACCATTTATTACACATTGATGCTGCTTATAAATGCCAAATAGAGGGACATGAAGTAAAATGTTACCTCTTTTAGGGCTGGCTGTGTGAACTGCTGCGTTGGAGGGAGGATCCCAACCCAGAGAACCGGACGCTGTGGGAGAATCTGTGTATGATCCGCCGGTTCCTCAGCTTGTCCCAGACTGAACGAGACACCATCTATGAACAGGAGAGCAGCAACACGACAGCACAGCAGCAATGCACTGACAGGCTTACACTGCTCGGCAATGACAATACACTGGTGAGACTGAAAAAGCAAGATTAACACAGACGGTTGTGCGCTGGTAGATCTTGCTCGTGAGCTGTAGAAACAGCCGTTTGGAATGAATTTGAACAAAACACGAGCAGCAAAGGCAGAAAACTACCTCTAACTCTCCTATCATCGTATTTTAGACAGGAGCCTGTCCTTGTGACCTGAATTATTTTTTGTAAAGCACTTAAAATTGAAAAAGAGAGTATTTTGCATTGAATGCCAAAAGATCTCTAGGGTATCCAATGGAAAAGCAGCACGCTAAATGCCACAAATGTCAGAAGAACAAAATTATTACCACGTTAAGCGATGATCCGTGAGGCTGATTAGTTTTCTTTCACTTCCACAGCTTGTGCATGGATGGATGGCTTGATTAAAGCACAGAAGCACAGTTAATTTTAAAAAAGGTTGTAAATGTACAGTATGTTATGTGGAATACCATTGCATAGATATCAAGACATAAATACTCCATAAGCACTTGTTCAGAGCCTGAACAGATATGGACCCTTGATGGTTGCGTTATAGATTGCCTCACATGTGAAATTATTAAATAGCTTGTATTAGTTCTACATTTTAAATAGACCTATCACTTCAAATCATAAACAATATATTTCCGTCTAAGCTGACTTCACTTTGCATCATCTACCATTAAACTTCAACACATTAATATCCACATCAACACAATGGGAATTACTTGCCATTAAAAATCCAAAAGATCAAATACAGCTTTTACTCAAATTACTTCTAATGTCTCTTTTACTCTCATCAGTACCAACGCAACTCTCCGCTGCCACAGCAACACCATCTTCAACCCCATCAACCCCTGCAGCCAGAGGCAGGACCTCACCTGTCTCCACGGCAACCATGTGCTGCATCACCAGCGGAGTCTGAGGCGGGGGGCCACTGGGGGCACATGAGAGGACGTCTGCAGGGCAGGGGCAGTAGTAATGGTGAGAGAGGGGACAGTAAGGACTGGCTTGAGGGGGGGCAGGGAGAAAGGAGCAGTTTGGGAGGGGACTGGGGCTGTACTGGTCGGGTGAGGGACAAGGGTACAGAGAGCCAGGAGCGGATGAGGGATGGACATGTGGGTGACAATGAGATGAATGAAATCATTGGAAACAGCAAAGAGGAGAAGGAGAAGGTCTCTATGAAGTGGCCCGGTGTGAAGGATGAGGATCGAGGTGGGGTCAGGGTTTGTTCAGAGGCAGAAAATGAGGTCAAATGTGCAGATGAGCTCCAAGCTGAGGAGTTAAGAGTCTCCCACGAAGCACTGGGCATCCTGCAGAGCTTCGTTCAGGACGTGGGACTCAACCCAGATGAGGAAGCCGTCCACACCCTGTCGGCTCAGCTGGGCCTGCCCAAACACACCATTCGTGGATTCTTCAACAGCCAGTATCATGACCCGCATCAACACGACAGCCAGAGCCCAAAACCGATTCGAGACAACCGGCATGGCCACACGGACCCCAAACTCTCGCAGACGGACATAACTGCAGAGGAACAGAAGGAGGAAGGTGATAGAAAGACAGAAACAGAACAAAAGGAGGAGGAAGGGGAGGAAATAACAAGGAGAGATGAAGCAAGCAGCATTACTGTTTTGAAAGAGTCTGACGTTAGCACTCAAACCCTCTGTCCAATGAAGGAGGAGCAGGAGAGCTACATCTATCCCAAATCCAGTGACATATGAGTACTGACTCTCTGTGGTTTGGTGTTTAATAGATGGGTGTCCTCAAAGGCTGTGGAAAGACTAAAACCTGACTTCTGTATACCACAGCTTATGAGGATGCGTGTGTTCATTTACACAGTACACCTGCAATAGAAAGCTTAAACAGCTCTGCGTTGATTTCAGCATCTCTTCTGCAACTTAAGACAGAACATAACTGTGACTGTATGTGCAGAAAATGTTATTACACATCGTTTTTGTGTCGATATATGTGTGAATGGTACCCAGTACAAACAGTCTCAGATTACATATCACTGTTTAAAAAAGAGTAATTATTGTTGGTTTACTGATCTGAAGTTTGAGAAACGTTCACGCCGGAAATGCCTTGTAGAAAGTGGCACTGCCAGTCTGTTTTTTTGTGATTTCCATTCTTTTTGTTTTTGCGTTGTGTTTTGGATCAGTCATTTTAAACTGTTTCCTTCAGGAATCTCACTGTTATTGTATTTTACATGTTGTTTGTTGTCATATTGTATTAAATATCCAGTTTCCTGATTCTGTTGAAATGATAGTTGAATTTGTAAATTATATATAGCATTTGGAACTAACCCTTTTTTAAAAAACAGGGCATGCGATGCATTTTTTGCTGCAGTGTGTAATAAATCAATCAGTAAAACATTGAGTTACCAAACTGATCAACATGTGGACATCTATAGTGTTTCTCCTGCAAATATATATGTCCATTTTACTTGAATTGCATTTAAATCGCCACGCTGTGTTGAGATCTAATTTGCTCCTAAGCACATTATATAGTTTACATACAGTGTTTCTATTGATGCATGCATCTGTAAATCCCTCAAATAGCTAAGTTATTTTGGGGATTTCTGTTATGTTTACACATTTTGTGGTTGTCATATTGTACTGATTTACATAATGTAGCAGAGGCACAGCGTGTGCTATATGGAGTGCACTATGTTTAATGTTTCTTCATGAAGAAGGATTGTGGACAAGAACTATATCACTGAAGCCGTGCAGTGTGTACATGAAACGTTCAGATAAAATGATGGCACTTTCATTTGTAAAAAAAAAAAAAAGGCTAATTCATAATTGTAATGTATGTCCATTACTAAAATCTGTTACAGTTGGAAATGTTTATTTCACAAACAATCTGTGGCAAATATATTAAAATGTTTTGAGAGGACGATCATTTTTAATGAAAGAAAATAATAATAAACTTTCCATTTAATTGTATAAATTAACTTGCAAATAGAAAGTGGAAACTTTTCTCACACATTAATAAAAGTTAATTATGATATTTTTTCACCTAGAAAATCAGGTTCAAACCCTCATGTGATAGAATCTACAGGTAAAAGTGCTGGAGGTAAAATGCTATTTTTTGCTTTCTGCTTCATAAAAAGATGGTTAAGTAGCAAAATATTAGCAGATGACATTTCATCTTTGAAGATATTTATATTTGGGACAGTGCATGAGATTTATCATGCTAGAAAGACTTCTTGAAACAAGTAAATAAGAGATGAAGCTCATTTGTCAGACTGCTATTTAAAGACAAGCAGAGGCCTGCTGTAAGGGACCCATTAAAGATTAAACCGGTGGTTCTGATGCCCACTGTCTGCACTGAAGTTAAAGAGTTAGATAAAGTCCTCTTATATAACTGGGTCTCTGTTGGTGAACTGCTGTCATTGTTCTGCCAGAAGACAATATTCTTCTTTGTCGATCACCAGGACACCAGAGGATCTGTGTCTGTACGATCACATGACCCTCAGTGCTGACAGTGTTTTCTATCTTCAGTCTCTTTTTATTGTTCTTTTATTTTTTCCGTCCCTACTGCTATTTCTATCCAGGTTTTTGTCTCCTCGCTGCCCATGACTCTCATCTGTGCCTCCCACATTATACTCAGACAGTACGACATTGAAGCCCCATTCGGTCAGAATAGCTTCACAGAGTAATTCAATAAAGCTATGCTGTTTTTCTGTCATCTGTTTCCATGACAATACCAAAGTCAGGGCCAACAAGAGGCCATGAAAACCTCATCATCAGCAATATTAGCAATAGTAATGATGATAATGGCGCTCTCGAAATGCCATGCCTGTTGTGATGATGATGGTAATGGCAACGATGGTCATTATGACTGCTTTGTGTTAACCTCCATCACAAAATAAATACACACACACACACAACTTACCAATGCAAACAATTTGACTCATTAATGCTATTTAATGTCATATATTTTCATATGGACGACTGCCTTGTATCACATGCCTTTTGTATCACGGCTGTCCTGCAGCTTTTGTTGATCTATGTGATACAGATGTTTAAAAGCACTTTTCAGATACATTTGGATTGTTTGACCACAGACATTTCTGCAATTAAATCCCCATAAAACTGTCTTAATTAACTATCATGTCAATAAGCCCTCAACTTTAATTTGTTGGATTTCTCCTTGGTGGTGTGGATACTGTAAATATGCAAAACTTCACATCCTGAATTTTTTAGATCATCTTCCTGACAGTTAAAATATTAAAATATCCAGCTATACTGTAGTTTTGCTGGAAGTATTTTAATAAGTAATGTATTACGCATTAATAATAACAATTGGGCCCCAAGATTTTTGAAATTGTATGTGTGTTTAACCCCCCCCCCCCCCCAGTGAGACATAGTGTTCATTAGGTAAACTCCTAAAATGCGTGCTTGACCTCTGATCCAATGCTAAAATAAATACATTTTAATAACAAACAAGTATTCTATAAAATGCCTTTACTGATGAATAAGCAAGTGTCCTGATGGAGGTGGACCTGCCCACAGAGCCCCAACCTGGCAACCCGAGAATTAAAATTCAATATTAATTTAAAGCATCAGAGCATGATTTACTGACCATTTATTACCACCTTGAATGTGTAATTTCTGCCAGAAAAAAATATGCTTGTTTGTTTACGTCGTGCATTTCAGTTTCTCTAAATCTGAAGGCTCGCGAGCGACTGCTTGGGCGGGTCACGTGATCAGTCAGCTGATCTTCAGCACATCCGCCTGACCCGCTACTGTTTACAAATCAGCAGACAGTGCGAGGCACAGCAGAATGAGGAGTCCAGCGTGATCGGAACAGGTACCTGAACCACACTCGGAGCCCACACCTGGCCACGACGACAGCGTGGCATTGCGTGCCCTAGCCTCTGTGTGTGTGTTTGTTTGTGTGTGTTTCTCGTGGCTTGCAGCAGCATCTGTGTGTCGGAAGTGAAGACGGGGCCCACGCTTCGGGGTCGGTTACAACTTGCTAACAGCCAGGTCACGTCACCATGTCTCACCTGCTTTCCCGGTCGCATATAATAGTGTCAAGTCAACACCGACAACCCGCGCGCGTCGTTGTGGGTTTATTGAACTCGCCGAGCCTTCATTTTGGCTTTAAAAAAAAAAAGATTTAGCCAACACAGGATACAAGCTAGCTTAGCGGTTGTCTGGCGCCTTGCCCTGCTTCGGTAATCCTTCTGCTTTTGCACAAAAGACGGACACTGCGTGCGTTTCTTAATCAAAATGACCGACGCATTGTCAGTGCTGCCTGTCACCAATGGCGCTAAAACGAGAGGCAAACGGTGCCGTCATCCCCCCCACTGCCCACCCCCCCTGATGCATTCAGGGCACTGCAGAGGTTTGGTGACGTTCAGCACTGGCTGGGTTGAGTTCACACAGCTCTGTCCACGAACCAGTCCAGTACAAATATATGTGCAGTGATCATTTGAGCTGAGTTTCTGCAGACTTTTGGGGGGATTAGAGGGGAAAAGCTTCTTGACGAGAGACACTGTCCCAAATGTGAAGTTGACCTGGCTATTGATATGGGAGACGAGGTGTGAGCTTTACTACACAAGTCTGCATTGAAAAGTAAAGTGTGAGGAAATAGGTTGTAGGTCAGTCTTTGGTGGGGGGATTTGTGCAAATTTCTGAGCGTTACTTCACGTTCAAATATTTCCCCTTTTGTTCTTCCTGCAATGCAGGTCTTCCCCTGGTTCAGCGAGTCCAAACCTTTGAGGTTTATTAGAATGAATGTACTTATGATCACTGGTTGCATAAGGCTGGGGCCTGTGAGCAGCTCTACTGAATAACAATTCTTCAGAGGCCACATGAGGTAAAGCATCCAGCATTGAAAAACAAAATAAGTTCATATTAGAATAAAGTCTGAAAATATCTTGTTTTTATATTACGCCTAGTTTTATCTTGTCACTCGGTCTATATTACTTATGTTTTACTTGTTAGGTCCCATCGAGGTACAAACAGGGACCGATCACATCACAAAAAAACAATAGACACTATTAGCACTTGTTAAAAGCAACAACATTGTTCTGTAAAAACTGCTTTTTGAAGTACCTACAAACATGTCTACACTAGAAGCCCAACAGGTCAGGATCCATGGACCTCGTTGTTGTATTCAGACGTGCATTTGTCAGGTTTAATCTCTCGTCATGTATTCGAAAATCTAATCAGTCAAGACCCAGAAAGTTCTGTGTTTTGCCACGGCTACGGTCATGTCCGTTCCCAGCCTGTTATGGAGCATGTGACTGAAAGCTCCGGGGCTCTTGCTGTGTGCTGAAGTAGAGACATGTGAGTTTGTTTAGCTGACTTGTTTCTCTTAGACGAAACTGCAATCTGCAGCTCTGACTGTAGCTGCCAGTGACGGCTCCCCTGTTTGAATATTCATCCTCGAAAGAGCTCTTGTACTGATTATTTTTCTGAATCTATTTAGCATAAGACTGCTTTGACAATGGCTCGTGAAAACACAGAGCAGGGTACTGGTTCATCAAATAACTTCATTTGTATGACTCAATACGAAATTGTAATTTCTAGACTGTCACCTGTCTATTTCAGTGGACCTCCAGTAATTTAATTAGATGCCTTGAAATAGAAATTCTGTTGTCCTTTTAGCAAAACATTTAATAGAGTTTAATCTGGGTTTAGTTTTAGAATAGTTTAGTCTTTGTGCCTTTTTGGCCAATAAGATTGAAGTGGGCTGAAGCTTTTTATTTGTCAGCTCAGCCTGAATGTGACATCTCTATCATGCGTTTGTTCAGCCGACGTATGAACAAAACCTTCCTCTTCATTTTGAAGAAGAGCTGAACCTTAATTCTGGCCACTGTGTTGAGGTGAATCCTCTTGCTGATCAGCTGATCTGAGGCACTGAAATATTCTCAGGGCCCAAAAGAATGTGACGCTCGGCTGGCTTTGATCAAAACCTTGGGGGAAAGTTTGAGGCTCAAACGTTGCGATATTTGTGGTCGCTTTTCGTTTTGAATGCGCGTTAAAGTAAAGGGAACTGAAATATTTTGTGTCGAACGTTTAGGATTGTTGAAGAAAGGGTTCAGGGCGAGGCTGTCACACTTTGCTATGCTTCCAGTTTGCGTCACACAGCCTGAAACTTTGCTGTTGCTCCTCTTGGAATCATGTTTGAGGCGATAACTTTGAAAAAGAAAGAAGTTGAGAAATCTTAATGTTTGTAACAAGATAATGCAATGGCTGCTGATCGGATTAAGCTTCTCAGGCTGCTGTTGTAAATCCCAGGAACACATCTTCAGAACAGATGGACGGAGTGTTATTTGTCTGTTGATTTATTTATGCATTTCATTATGTATTGATTTGATTATTTCATGAAAGATACGTGTTTTAAATTATTGAGGTGTCTCCAGGTGCTGTGCATTAAATTATGCAGAAGCTAATTTGCGTTGATTATTATGTAGTAAAGTTAGGATGCTGTTCGACTCTGGGAAGAAGTAATGAAGGCAGCAGGAGAATAAGAGAAGACTTGCTTCAGGCAAGACTGTGCTAACTCGGCAAGGCCTCTTTTGCCCGCATCATCTTTCATTTACCTTACAGAGGCTTCCACACACAAGACATGCCTCCTCTAAAGCAGAAGGGACAGTGAGAGATCTGAGGAGGCCTCTTCAGAAAGTTGAGAATTACTTTTTTATTTTGGGAAAAAAGGGACTAAGTGTAGAGGCCTGTAGGGAAAAATGTTACCTAAAAATATCTTTTGACACTTTGTGCAATGCAAATTTTATTCAGACGCTGATAATATGACTTTATATTCTGTGTGAGGTGAATAGTGTTATATTTGTAGTTGCTCAGGAGAGTTTGATAAATCTTTCATGGCACTCTTTCAAAGTCAATCTTAGACAACGGGCTATTGTTGGAGATACCTTCCGCTGTCTTTCCCTATAGTTGTGGATTAGTTACGATTATTTAATGGGATAATATCCTTTTTATGAAGGGAGGGAGAGAAAAACCCTCTGACTTAAAGAGAGCATTAGTCTTTGAGGAGAACAGATGTTTCCTAAGAAAACAGACACATACATTATGCATATAAAATTATTTCTGTTTTGATGGCGTGTGTAGCTGATTTATCGAGCTGTGTCCCATTCACACGGTTAATAGGTTTAAGAGATGCCTTTGTTGTGTTATTTCCACAATTAATAAAGCGAAAGGAAACATAATGCTCTGTGGAAGCGTGCTATTCTGTAGGCCTGTGTATTAGGCTAACCATATCCATAAATGTGGAATAATCCCAAGCCGGATAAAGAATGGAGGAAGAATTGTTTAACCTAGATAGTGATGTCTTACAGAGAAAGTTAAACTTTTCTCATAACTGCGTGTTGGCAGAGTGGCATTGGATCAGAGTTTACCTGCTACAAACTATCACAATGTGTTTTTTTTTAAGTGAACTATCCTGCTTTTGTCTGGAACATTTGAGCTTAAATGATGAATATATTTAAACATTTATGTCTCACAATCTCTTGAATTCTAGATTGATATTTTTGTCGAACTAAAATGTCGTAAAATAACAAAATAATTCCCATTATGATTGCCTGGAGATAAGGTGGCATTCTCATATATTTTGCTTTGCCCACAATCCAAAGATACTTACACATTTGAAAAGCTATAACCAGAGAATATGAATGAACAATAATCAAAATATTGTTGAGTAATTATCAGATGATGAACTGATTATTAGACCCATTGTTCCATCACTGTAGCCTAACTGTAAACCATTTACTGGTACATGGGTCCATGTGTTTCTTGCTGCTGAACTTCTGACTTGTTTGTCCTGTTTATTTCTAGTATAACCAGTTCTGGCCTGATTGGTTTGTTGTTGGACGTCTGTAACAATTAACAGCGTCGTAACAAAGGACTAACTAAAGATCTGTTGAAGTGTCAAAATGATGGGAAATTGCACCCTAAATCTGGTGACATAACTAACGCCAGTAAAGATAAAGTTGGCAAGCTCAGTGTTTCCAACTCTTCTTCAGTGACTGAAGCGAGAGGCCGGATCTCAAACCTCCCTATATTTAGTGTCAGCACTACAGCCCGTCACTTCTGACCTCCCTCCAAAGTCCTGCAACAGCCAAAGATTGTTTTCCTTGTCAGAGCTTTCGATTTGATTGCTATTACGATATATATATATATATATATATATATATATATATATATATATATATATATATATATATATATATATATGACCCTTAACAACCCTCACTTGAATATAAATATTAGTACAAACAAACAATTACTTCCATTAATTAGTAATCTGTTATCTACTGTTATGATTAGAAAATGTCATATGGTAAAAGGTTCTCGTAATATTTTATATGGTGATGTCTTCAAACTCATCGGCTCTCTTGTAGAAAACCTCCAAAATATACGATTATGCGAAGAAAAGCATCAAATTCAGACGCTGTAATGTTCAGCATTTTTCAAGCAAAAATGACAAACATGAGTTGATTTTTGACTTATGGAACTACAGTATTGAGGGAGTTAGATATTAAATATTTATGAAAGAGCTATTCTAAGCCATAAGGTGAGTTGACGCTCCACTACCTCGAGCTACATTGTGTTTAAAGTCATAACATGGTTGAAGTCCAGTGGATAGTTTGTACATGTTAGCTTTATGTTTCTCCTTCCCGTTTTCTTTGTTTCATTTTTAAAAGAGAAATATTTGCTTTTCATAAAATAAAATCACTTTTGTTCCTTTTAAAGACCATTTTCTTTGTTTCCCTGTGGGCTGAAGGTGTTTAATTCATTGTTTATTCTCCTGCAGAGTCATTCTTTTCTTCTGAGTCTTGGTGGAGAAGAATCAAGAGGCTGTAACAGTAAGTTCAGGGATTTAATAGTTCATCTTTATTCAATGTTAACAGCGGGGCAGACTTCAGTGATAGCAGTAGATAGATTTGGCTTTCAAGAGGTCAGAATAACATTCTTGCTCAAGAAGATTTAAGGGAACATTCTGCATCCTTTAACATCGACCTCCAGTCACTGTTGATGGTATATGTAGTCCATTGAAGGAATAATGTGCTATATTTACAGAGTTCTCTGGCTCGTGGGGCCGTACCGGTAGTGTCTATATGTACCCCTGCTCTCACTAATCTGCTAGCTGTTCTGTTGCACTAACCTGTGATTTAATTCCAGTTTCTTTCTTTTGTTCCTCCTCTCTGGTCTCGTATTACTTGCTCCAGATCCGGCTGGGTCGCGGCCATGCAGCACCCCAATTTCGAGACCTGCCACCCGCTCCAGACTGAGGAGCAGCAGGAGACGGGCTTTGACCCGCTCAATAATTTCAACAAGAACCGCAGCAGTACGTCAACTCTCACAGTAGATTAGACGCGGATTCAAACTCTTAAACGCAACCTGTGGCAAAGACATGTTTTAGATCCTTAACTTAAAACATGCTTCTGTTTATTTGGTCATTGACGCCAGCCTATATATATTTTGTTCAATCACTTCATAAAAGCAGTCAGTATTAATCTTAAAACTCTTCCACTCTGACCGGTAGGCGAGTCATAGAGTAGAAGAGGGAGTCACAATAACTTAAAGAGATGGAAACATAAGTTGGAGCTCATTGTGAGGTGTGAGTCACAGGCATGGTAGGCGACGCCCCCGGGCTGAGGGTGTTTTTGTGTTTTTTATGTTTACGTGTGAGGGAGAGAAGATGTCGAGGGCTGCATGTTGTGGAACTGATGAATATTCATGCTGAGTGTCCCTGTGGAATGATCTACTCCTGTAACTAATGTTGATAGACAGCTCTCCGACTTGAATGCATGTTCACCTGCAGGCCAAATTAGACTTATTACTGCCAATAAAGAGGAAGAGGAGCATGGTGCTTTACGCTCTGTCGTCACTTTCCCTGCTTCTGGCCCATTTTGCCTCACTGCATGGCAGAAGAAACAAGCCCTAAACATAACTGATTTGTAATTTGAAAGCAGTTAAGAGGCCAGTTCCTTATAATGGCAGTTATATTTTTGTTTATTAAGCTTAGAAAATTATTGATTTCTGGTTCCACTCCTTTGCACTGGTTGTTCACATCGCCCCCTTGTGGTTGTGTCCGTGTCTGCTTTAACAGGAGGCTCTCTTGACAGCAGCACTTACTCACAGTCTCAGTCAACCTTCCTCTCATACAGGTGAGTGTTTCCAGTATGTTCTTGTGTGGGTGTACCATAAACTCTTGGCCCTGCTCGCTGCTCCAGCCTCCTGGTTTACTGGCTGGATGACACATGAGATGGAATACTGTGCCCAATTTGGGTTGAGAAGCTCATAAATCTCCTCGTCCTCCGCCTCCCCTCCTCCGCACAGGAAAGAATGGGACGACTTGTTCCTCAACAGTAATTATCTGGCCAGGATCCGGCAGGCAGGCATCAATGGTCGACTGAGGAGCAGCCGCTTTCGGAGCGTGTGCTGGAAGGTAACTGCCAAGTGGTTCGAACGGTCCTATCGAATTTCATTAAAGTGGCTGTGGCAATTTCCCTGCCTCATAAAAGACAGCACTTTTGGCAGCTTGCAGACCTTTTGGAAACGACGGCCTCGAGTTTAGTTTTTGAAAGTGTCAATTGTCTGCATGCGTATGGCTTCTAAGAGCATGCACTAACCTGTGTGCTGGCTGTCTGCAGTTGTACCTTGAGGCTCTTCCAGAAGACAAGGCTCAGTGGATCAAAAAGACTAAGGAGCACCGGGCCCAGTATGAGAAGATCAAGGAGACGGTGAGAGCGCCTCCGTGTGGCCGTTTCCCCTCAGCATGACGAGAACATGCTGATACAGTCACCTGCACAAGTTGCAGTAGCTTTTTGTGATTCTGCAGCAATTTTTGGAGTATTATAGCTTCATAAATGGTCTCCAAGATTACATTTTTCTAGATATAGTGGTCAGAAATAACTATGTATTGGGTTTAATTAAAAATTATTGTGAGGAATTACTCGCTGTTTCACCTACCACCAACATTTAAAGCAAAACAGAACTCCTCACTGCTTACAGTTAGACATGGTTATGCATTTCTGGCAGTGTAGCTCTACTGATCACTGATCTGTGAATGGCTGTTATTGACATCTTTCTGGTGTTTTCTTTTCTTTTAATAATTTTGTTGTGTCACAGCACATCACCAACCCTCGCAAAGCTGCTAGCCAGCAGGATCTGGTTGTCAACAACCCGCTGTCACAGGATGAGGGGGTGAGTGTGTGTGCTTGTGTGTGACGGTGTGACGGTGTGACGGTCTGTGTCTCCTTTGTGTTGTTAGTTGGTTGCTACATATTTGCATGCAAAATGTGGCTCTAGTGCATTCCCTTCAGACTGTTGTTGCGATAATTATAAACCATTTCAGTCATTCATTAATGTTGATTCATTAACACATTTTTTAAAGTTATTAATTGCATAATCCAAAATCAATTCAATGGCTTCATAATTAAAGTGTTTAAAATATTTAAAAACTAATTAGGTTTTTCTTTTTTTTTCATCTCACTATTAATTTACCATTTATAGTTTCTGATTTGTTAATGACATGCCACACTGATAACATCAGAGTAAACAACAGCTTCTAGAGAAGTTCTTCAGACGTTTCCTGGAAAGGAATATGTGATTTAGTTACAAAGAAAATGGAGACTGTGTTCAATTCATTTTTAGTCAGAACAATAATGTTATTTTGAGGAAACTTAGAGACAGGAAGTTTAATGTAATCCAGCTGTTCTCTATCGATCAATTTTCCCTGTCAATCTGAGAATGGCTACTCTTTCTAGTGGTTGAGGTGTCACAGTGGCTCCCTGGATTCTGAATAGTGTTTGTTTGTGTATGTCTTGTTTGTATGTCTACGGTCCAGAGCCTGTGGAACAGGTTTTTCCAAGATAAAGAGCTGAAGGGGATGATCAAGCAGGACGTGTTGAGAACGTCAGTAACACCATCGTTTTTTTATTCTAATTATTATGTATTTTAAAAACATATATTTTCCTAACACCTGAAAACTTTCTGACTTTTAATTTCATATTTTATCAGGTTCCCAGAGATCCGTTACTTCCAGGACGACGACGTGAGAACCAAGCTGACTGACATTCTCTTCTGTTTTGCCAGAGAAAATGAGCAGTTACTGTATAAACAGGTACGCATGTTACATTGTCCCATCAGCCCATTCACAGAGCTTAAATGACTACATCAGTCACAAATGGACCATTGGTATATTTATTACTCATTCTACCTTGAAGATTTGAAAGAACAGAAAAACTTCTTGTTCAAGTAAATGGGCCACGTTCAATAACTGCAAAGTTATATCAAAACATCCACACACAACTCGCGCAAACTAATCCAAAGTCTCTTTTATCCAGTCGTACGTTCACTACTTCCCAAACACATGCATCTTTGCTAAAATTGTAATTTTAAACACTTTTAGACTCGTACGGACAAGTAGTGCACCTGCGCTACTTGTGTGAGCCTGTTTTGCTGTTGTTGAACATGGCCCCCATTTACTCTAATTCATTAATGCGTTTTTGAATTCTTTGTTTACTGTGGCGGCTGTGGATGTTAGAAAAACTAAGTTTGAAGGATTCAAGGTATGTTGTGAGTAATTAAGTTACAAATGGTCATTTTGTTGGTGTAGTATTCCTTTTAAGTGCAGTGTGTGTGTGTGTGTGTGTGTATGTGGGTGGGTGTCCTAATCATTACCAGTGTCTGTAACAGGTGCCAGCACATGAATGAACGCCCAGTAAAGCATCTTTTTTGCAAACTGGAAGTGACACATGGCCGGGCAGTGGCTAACAATATCTAAATTAAACCTGTCATCCCCGATTAGAAACCTCGTGCATCACTATTAAAGAACGACTGACCACAAATGAACCATCATTTCTCTTCCCCCCCCCCACCCTTTTTACGTCTTACACGCTCTTCTTCTCTGTCTGTAGGGGATGCACGAGTTGCTAGCTCCCATAGTGTTTGTGCTGCACTGTGACCATCAAGCCTTCCAGCATGCCAGCGAGACGGCCAGCCCCAGGTCACTTCCTCATAACCGTGAACTCTTTCAGTTGCCATAAACATGTTTTAAGACCTGTTTTGACCTCAGTATTCAGCTATAAGATCACTTTTTATTTTCCCACAGTGAGGAGATGAAGTGTCTGTTAAACCCAGAGTATCTCGAGCATGATGCCTAGTAAGTACTCTCCTAATATGGGACAAGTTACTCGTGTTCATGTTCAGAAATTTTATTACTTTTTAAATAACTGGAATTAACTTGCATGTCTGTTTCCATCTTACAATATATCCTCCCTTTGTTTGCTCATCATTTATCGATTTCTCTCTGTCTCCCCTACACACACACACACACACACACACACACACACACACACACACACACACACACACACACACACACACACACACACGCTCTCACACACGCTCACACACACACACACTCTCACACACGCTCTCACACACACCTCTCTCTGTCTCCAGTGCTTTATTCTCTCAGCTGATGGACACAGCAGAGCCGTGGTTCTCCAGCTATGAGAGGGAAGTGAGAAAGGTCAGTGTGAGCTGAAGAACTGCTTTTGAAATTGCGCTGTAATGACTGCACAGAAGACATGCCATTAAAGACAAAAGGCTATTCATCCTTTACGTTATAAACCTGGTTGATTGGACGACAGCTTTACGAGGATAACACCAAGTGTGATGAAATACTTGAGGAATGCTCTTTTTACAGTGCAGCCAAACAAACATATTTCTTTATAAAGAAGGCAGTCAATAGTAATTGCACTCGTGAGCTGATTTCATGCTGCTTTTATTTTTCCACACAACAGCAGGTCACAGTAAAGAGTTTATCGATAAGTTGGCGGAGAGCAGCACGTCTCCTGCAGCTCTTCATCTACCTGCTCACTGTGACGTCTGCTTCTTGTGCCATTAATCGCTGCCATATTTAAAATGGATTCACTGCAAACATACAAAATACCACATGTGACCCTTGTCTTGTTTGTGAACACATGTATGATGACTGATCATGGTTACAAATGCATGCATTTCTGTGGCTGCTTCACAATTAAAGCCATCCAATGGGTTGCCAGTTAATGGCTTTAATCTTGAGTTGCAGCAGTGGTAGGAAATAGTCGACGGCAATTTACTGTGAATCATTCAAACTTAGGAAGCCAATTTAAATCCAGCATGGGAAGGGCTGCCACTAATGATCTATACAGTGAGGTGATTACAGAATGTAGATACATTGAGTGGCTAATTACATAATGATGCTCCAGGGTAAGGACGAGATGCTGACCAGCATCCCGTTCGCTCGGCCCCAGGACTCGGGGCCGTCTGTTGCCATAGTGACCAAAGTCAACCGCATCCAGGACCTGCTGGTGAAGAAGAACGACATTGAACTGCACATGCACCTCAACCGGCTGGAGATCGCCCCGCAAATTTACGGCATGTCAGTATTTACACCTGTATCTCAAGGCGTCTGATGACCTTTGACCCTCTGCTGTACACATACAGTTACCCTGTTTCCCTCTGTTTGTGTGTCCGTCCGTCCCGCAGCCGGTGGGTACGTCTGTTGTTCGGCCGTGAGTTCCCGCTGCAGGACCTGCTGGTGATGTGGGATGCCCTCTTTGCTGACAGCATCACTCTGGACCTGGTCGACTACATCTTTGTGGCAATGCTGCTCTACATCCGAGACGCTCGTACGCTCCATTTATCACTGAAAAAAATCCAATAACGCCATGTGTTGTCTTTGAAGCATGTCATACCATAAGAAACACTTGACTGGAAGAATGTGATTTACTCCGCCTCATTGAATCAGATGGAGTCGTATTTTGCTGCTATACTAGATGGCGTTTTAAGCTCTAATGTTGGCAAACATCCCGTATTGTCCCTGCTTACTGTAAGTGTCTTTAAGTAAGACATTCAATCCCTGCTGTTGTAGAACCGACGCTCGCCAAGGAACTACATGCATACAACCATTCAAAAGACTTTTCAATCAACCTGAACTTTCAATTTTATATCAAAGCAAACTTCATGAAGGAAAACTGAAAAATAATTTCTTAAGTTGCAAACACTGAACACAAAAGACAGTGACGATGTTGATCAGTAGCGCTGCAGTACTTTTATAGCGACTGTAGGTGTCCTTGGAATAAATGGGAAGCTGTTCACCAGAGAGGTGCTTTTCTGAAGTGCACCCCGAAGGTACGAGAGAAGCTAGAATTGTTAGGAATGCTCGATCACTTGATTGTGCGCTGGGTGACGTATGATGCAGCTGTGGGACCCGCCTCTCGGTGTTTGCTAGGTTTTATGGCAACTTTGTGCGAAATATTAGTTATCTTAATCAGGTTTAAGAAACCTTTTTTGTCACGGACAAATTTCATAATGTATTTGACAATAACATGCTATGTTTGACTGAATTCTGAGGTTTTACAGAATCACTAATACTGCATGTTTTTGTCCGTTTCAGTCATTGCTAGTAACTTCCAGACCTGCCTTGGCTTGCTAATGCACTACCCTCCACTAGGAGACATCAACTCCCTGCTGCAAAAGGCTCTATTCCTCCGAGATCCTAAAGTAAGCAAACCACACTACCAGAAGTAGTGAGAACATCCTTGTTCTGTTGTTAATGTCCATGCTGATTTAGTTTCCATGATCAACAGCGATGTGGTTTAGGGTTGTTACTTTTCAATTTCACCGAAATTTCCTTTTGTGGTATGTTAAACACTTTCATAGTGCCTGACTGGTCACAAGTTAAAATGGAGAAGAGAAAGGGAGGATTATTCAGATCTCATCACAGGCGGTACCGTTTTTGCGTATTTGCAGAAGTGAACACTTACTCACACAAAACACTGGAATGAATTCTCTGAACATCATGTGTAGTAAAGACCAAAAAGTATTTTTGCCCTGTGAAAAAATGCTTAGTCGACAAAGATGCTGCAAATGTTTCAGTGTCACACACTTTAGTGGGTACAGGATTTTAAGGCACTTACTGTAAATACAGTATCTATCTATCTATCTATCTCTCTATCTCTCTATCTCTCTATCTCTCTCTCTCTCTCTCTCTCTCTCTCTCTCTCTCTCTCTCTCTCTCTCTCTCTCTCTCTCTCTCTCTCTCTCTCTCTCTCTCTCTCTCTCTCTCTCTCTATAGATATATATCTCAGAAACTGTGTATGTATATACACACACACACACACAGTGTGACATGCAAATAAAGCTTTCTATATCTTGTTAGAAACATTTCAACACATAGGCCGCAATCACACTGTGACCAGAACATTTGAAGCAACACATTCTGCAACACTTTGAAACCTCAACCACAATGCTCAGTACTGTAGGAAGACACGGCTACCTCAAAAACATTCTCCCCAGATACATTGGTATGAATATCTAGTGGGAACCAGACCGATCATTTAAGTCCTCATGATATAAATAAAGCCGTTACTGATATGTGTTACTCTCAGTGCTACAAAATGTCTGTTCTGTTGCAGTGTCTTGGATAGTGGATCAAGAACGACTACTAGAATATACAATATGGGCTAGCGTTTATTCAATGCCAACCATGAGTTGGACACAATAAAAGACTAAAGCTGGTTCAAAGGAGACATTTGACCAAATGATACTTTTTTTGACTTTAGTTTGCTTAATCAAGGCAGCTAAAGGATAAAAGGATAAGTTAAAGGATTATTATTGTATGCAGATATAATTTTTTGTCGATCACAATAATTCATTTGAATATAGAATTACAAACTGGGAAATGCCCCAAAAGAACATAGTGACTCTAAACATGAAGAAATGCTGTTTCCAAGTTAAAGTAACTGCTTCTTATTACAATAATGTAATTAATATGTGTAATGTTCAACAGTAGTGAAAACAAGAATTGGTGTCGACACCTTAAGAACTTCTACTTCCTTGGTTAATGTTAAAATATGCTAAAGTGTAAAAATTTGTATTCAGGAAGTCACACACACACACACACACACACTCACTCTCTCTCTCTCTCTCTCTCTCTCTCTCTCTCTCTCTCTCTCTCTCTCTCTCTCTCTCTCTCTCTCTCTCTCTCTCTCTCTCTCTCTCTCTCTCTCTCTCTCTCTCTCTCTCTCTCTCTCTCTCTCTCTCTCTCTCTCTCTCTCCTTTTATACGAAAACTATGTTTTGATATGTATTTATGTGAACTCCAACGATACAGCCTCTTTGACCTCAGATATCACCACCGTCCTGCTTCCACCAAATTCACTGACTCAGTACTGTATTAAAACACAATCCACCACACTCCTGCCCACTCCTCTTTTGGGATAAAATATCCAGGGAGGTGCTGATTCAACGTGACAGAGTTCCCCCCAGGTGAAAGACGATGTCACAGCAGGTCCGCATCACGCTGCACCTGGGGCAGGGGGCATCATCCTTGATGACAAGAGGGCAAAAAGGAGGCAGGGAAGATGCTCGTTGCTCATATGTACTGACTCGGAGACATCAAGGCACTCATATTTGCTTGTTTATGTAGTCATGCGTGTTGATGTGTTTCCTCTGTTTATCATGCTCATTAGAGACATGTCTTTCTGAAAGAATAAGAAGAAAATGTTTATTCTGTTCCTATTATGTATCTAATATGTGTATATATATCTGTATATGTATATTATAGAACTATCCGCGACCGGTCAACTACCAGTTCCAGCAGAACCTGGATTACTATAAAACAAGAGGAGCTGACCTGATGAACAAGACACGGTAAAACACACAGACACAATCGTTCTTTTCCCAAAGAAAAGAAAAAAACTCAGTGTAACCTTTTTTTAATCGTCCACTTTTAGCAGAAAATTATTTGGTTGGAGTTTCAATTTGTTTATGAAACATTAATCCTCTTGGTGACCTTTCAAGCGGCTGTAAAAAAAAAAAGTAATTTCATCCTTCATGGAGAACAGAGGTGGGTTTTTATTGGGCCATTACAGATTTCACAGATCATCACTTTTCACATCGGCAAAAGTACTAAAATATAGATAAAAACTTCTAAAATCACCTCACTAACCATTCATATGTTTCAAACCGGTGTGTATTCAAAATACCTCTGAAGACACTGCTTGAACTGCAACAGTTGTCACAAATTGTTGGTTTGCGGACTTTGACCCGCGTGATGAATCGGCCTTGTGCTTGTTTGTTAGTCAGGAAACTACCACAGGAATTGAGACCGTTCTGATCTTTTTAGCACATGCAAGAACAGGGTGCTCTGTGACTTTAGCGCGCGAGATAACACGCTTCTGAATGCATGAAGGCATCGGTCTCACATAACCTTTTTTGTGGTGTCAGTGCTAGTACAAGTACCCAACATTTCTGGATAAAAGCGTTCTTTCTGCAGGTGTTTTTTTTATTTATTTTTTATTCACCTCAAAATACTTCTGTCTTTCCAGCTCTGGCCCCAGTACAAAAACGGCCCCGCTCAACATCAACAAGGTCTCCAGCAGCCTGCTGAGCTTCGGCAGGAAGCTCATCTCTCCGGCAATATCAGGCGGGTCTGGCGGCATCTCGCCGATCAACAGCGAGGTACATTCCTCCTCGTCCTCCTCGTCAACTTCCCCCGCGTCGGCACCAGCGCCCGCCCTGCCTCACCCGCTGGCTGAGCCCCCGTCAGGCCAAGCCCCTCCGCAGCCCCAGAGCCACGCCCAGACTCAGCACTACCGCCTGCTCAAGTCCGAGAGCATGCCCGTCCACCTCAGCAAAGGTGAGCAGCAGGGGACACACATTTGCACTTTTGTTCGCTGGTATGTCAATTATGGATTAGCTCCATGTACAGATGTAACACTAGTGCAGATTATCTAAATATCTGCAAATGGTGGTTAGTGTGGGTGTGGCAGCAGCTTTGACTCTCCTATCTGTTAGATGTAGTTTCAGGTGGAGTCTCTCAGGACTCTCTCCCAGGCCAGACTCACACTGACACACAAGGTAACTGCTACCACGGCAAAGGCTTGTGTGATAACCTTCCCTCTCGTCCATTATTGTGTCGCCGTTGCATGTCTGCACACAAAGTTATTCATTCACTGTTCCTGCTGCTTTACCAGCAGCTAGCTTGGTCCATGCTGTAGTAAATGGTTGTTAGTGTCTGGAGCTTGTAATTGTCAACTTCAACCAGCAGAGGGAGATCACAGCTCTCCACATCTGTGGAAATTAAACTGATAACATAAATGTTATGGTCGTGTTGTGGCATCTGCTGTCAGCATTACTTTGAACACTCAAGAGCTTGTAGTGCGTGTGTCCAAGACACGGTTTGTGTAAATGTCGTTGTGTGTCATGTGTTTGAAAGTTTGCATGTTTCTCTGCCTATGCCGAGAAACATACAAAGAAACATGGTTTCCTCTCTGCAATAGAGGCTTTGAATCATGTTTAATTATAGTTACTTAATTCATATAATAATGTGTATATATATATAATTAAATAAATGTGCATTTAAATGATTCATTATTGAACACCATTCACAGAGCAACAGCAGGAGCATTGATTGGCAAGCTGTCTTGTGTTGGCGGGGAGCGTGGAGAGTCCAGCCAATCAACGCTCCTGCTGCTGCTCTGTGGGTTGGAGCTCTTTTATGTTTCAGGTGGCACACTGGTGACACGTCTTTATATTTTATTATTTTATAAGTCAAAGCCAATACTAATTTGATACTGTAAATATAAAAGCTGAAGACAAAATAAATGTAAAAGGAATTGCAAAAAAATTCTGTTTTTATATTTTAGTTATTAATGCTTTATTTAAATGCAAAGGTAATAAATCCAATTATTCTTGCTTTTTTACAATTCCTTTAATTATTCCAATTATTGCACGACCGAGGCGTCATATTCTTATTGTATCCTTCTACTCCTTAAATCAACCTACGTATGAGACGTATTGATTCCAAGGTCACAAATGAACATCCATGCTCAAGCAACATTGTACTGTTATAAAAATACATGACAACTTGAGATGATCCATTTTGATGTATCTAATGAAAGCTGGTCACATATTATATTGTGTTTTTTTTTTTTTTTTTTTTTTTTAATATTTTGTCTTCTCTACTCCCTCTTTCTCAGGCCAAAGCTCCAGGACAGTTAGCTCCTCCCCCAGCATAGAAAGCCTCTCAGGTGGGCGTCCTCAATCCACAGCCTCCCCACCTCTTCTCCCCTCCAGAGGGAGTGATGTTGGCACTTCATCTCCGCCCCTCTCCTCCACCAAGAAGGATTCATTCTTCAACATCACTCGCTCTCGCTCCCACAGCAAGACCATGGGCAAGAAAGAGTCGGTGAGCAGTTCGGCCTGCAGTCTGTTCTCGTAAACGCTCAACGTCTGCATGTCTGAGCCTCTGTTTGTCTCACTTCTTAATCTTCTCTTCCAGTTACAACCCTACCTCTTCTGCGGGTTTCTTGACTCTCTACTTAATAAGCTTCTCTTTGTTACCCTCTGCTTTTGCAACAGGAGGAGGACCTGGAAGCTCAGGTGTCATTCCTGCAGGGCCAGATCAACGATTTGGAGGCCATGAGCAAATACTGTGCCAGGATGATGAACACTCACATCTGTGAGTACAGTACATGATCCTTTCCAGCATTTATTAATATTTAATATACAAAAAACGTGTTAGCTTTTATATGCCTTTATTTAGATTAGATTGGGACTTCTGATGATACTACGAAATACATAACATTTTAGACAAATGGGGAGTTTGGGAGATGCAGCTCAAGATTTTAAGGCATGTTACAAATGTGTTACAGTAATCCCTTCAACTAATTATTGTTATATGTCCACAGGTAATATCCAAGAAGTGATTCTCCAAGAACACCTGCAGAAGGAGGATGAGGTCCTGGTGTCACTGGCTGGACTCAAACAGGTGAGTCTGTTTTTGTACTTGAGCAGAGAAGATAGTATCTCTCTGTTTTTCTATCACATTGACGTTTACCGGATCCTGTCAGGTCAAAGACATCCTAAAGGGAGCGCTGCGCTTCAACCAAAGCCAGCTGGAGGCCGAGGAGAACGAGGTGATCGCCATCGCTGATGATCACTACACCTCCACAGCCGCCGCTGAAACTGCTCTCAGTGACAACAATCCCCACGTTGAGCTCCACCAACAAGGAAACCGCAGACCGAGCCGGGACTCTGATCTGGACGGGAGGATAGTGAACACAGATGAGAAGGAAGAAGAGGAAGAGCCGGCGATGGCCCCACCCGAGCAACCGGTTAATTTACGATAATTCATCTTTTAGCCTGCTGGTATTAGAGTTCTGCACTGTCGGCATCTTTCAGTATTCACTATAGCGCTCCGTTCAGACGGGATTAGTTTTCAGTTGTTTGGTCTTATTATTTGACCTTTTTGATCCAGCGTTCTGTATCTTTTAAATCTGATCATTTTCATGCCAACAAATTGTACCGTGTGCGAAAATGAGCTGATATTTGTACCAGAATTGTATTCTTTGCAGGATTAGGCCGCTTAAGCCGTCCATAAGGAATGAATCACCCAAAGTTATGCTGCTACATACAGCAACTCAATTATTGCATTTGACTACATTGAGCTTTAGGGCCAAAGACGCTGCAGATAGTTGGTTGATGTACACATATTCTAATCTACATCCATTTACGGCACTGGATTAAGTAATGTAAATAATTAGTTTCTACTTGCACCCGGGTGAGAAGAGTCACACAGCAGCTATACGCCTGTTTACACCTGGCCCCCTTATCCCCTGCCTAGTTGTATAAAGAGCGACAAAGGTTATCCAGGGAGGAGGTCGTGGTGGATGGGAAGGTCAAACGGCAGACTGAGGTGTGTGTCATGTGAGCAACCTTTTTTTTTAGCCTTGACTGACTTGTTTTCAGTTGCGGTTTGGTTAGGTTGAGGCAACAAAACTTTTCAAATAGCATTGTTGGCTACTAATTCCAGCAATAACTTCAAGTGAGGGTGGAGGGTGGGGGAGGGGTGCAGAGTTTTCCGCAAACACAAGAAAAAGGCACAGGCGACCCTTACCGTCTCTCATGTGCAGGTGGCGTCCTGCCTTGGCTCCGAGGGTAAGAACTGGGACGACTACATCCTTGTGTGCCAAGACGGAGACGTGGCTGCTGCCGGTGGTGGAGGAAAGGCTGCAGCCGAACGCACCCCTCCGATCAGGCGAGGTCGCGGCTCGGTGCGACTGGAGCCTGAGGGTGCGGCCGGGACCTTCCATGACCCCCTGATGGCCGGCACCACCTCGGGCTCTTCCAGCCCAGACGATGGCTCCACCCACAGCAAGGACTCTGACTTCACCATTGTTAATCCAAACGACCTGTGAACGAGCCAATCACTCCTCCCTTTGCTCCTCTTTATACCTGTGTCATTTTCCGTTCACAGGATATGATTTAAAAGATAAATAAAACTGACATGGGATTAGAGGGTAGAATCTGCAGTTTTTGGTGGAGCACTGCCGGAGCTGCTGTAAAAAATTGCACATTTGAACTGTGACACTTCCAGTCGTAAATACCTTATACTCTGTCTCTTTACCTGTCATCTGTGCCACCTCAGCCTTGTCTAAGCTGATGCTGTATGCTATGTCACGTACCTAATGCCTGTCTCCTCAATATGTTGGGTTCCTGTCACACATGATATTCAATTGTAGCACCCTACTCTACCAGAGAGGGTGCCATTGTACTGCTTACCCTGTCACTACATGATCACTCTGTTGGACCTCAAACTGCAATTTCTATACAAGGGAGGACTCTCTCCTACCGAGATTACTGTAATGATTGGGAGTGTGATACTCTGATTCTTCTGAATGTGGAGATCTGGCCATACCTCTGCCTGTGTCTGTATATGTCTATGTCCTTACAGAGGAAGCTCTCTTCTCTGATACTCAAAGAAAAGGATGACTTCCTCCTTATCGAGGGCAGTGTTCTCCCCCTCCTGAACCAGTGCCTCTGACCATTATTTGTCTCTCAACCAAACAAAACCTGACTCTGTGATCGTATTGTTTCCGTTAGCTTTCGTTCTTTTTATTTTAAAGAATACTTTTAACCCTTAGTTTAAATTCCTTCATGAAAAATGATTAAATCATGGGGTAAGTATTTTTTGTCTTCCTTTTTTTAAAAATTGATTCCAATGTGGACATTTTAATGTGTTAATTGACAGTTTGCTTTTCTCACATTATAACTGAGTTCTCGTGTCCTGTGGAAACCATGTAAAGCAGCGCACGCAAAGAATGTCCCTCGAGCTGCCCATTCAGCATCATTAACTCAAGGCCAATAAAACTACATTGCTCTTAATACAAACTGAAGTTTGTAATGCTGTGCTTCCTTTGAAGATAATGTAAACTTGTAGGTGTGAAGAGCAGTCCTACAAAGTTACATTATTTCAATACTACTATCAAGCAAATGGAAGGTGTTGAGGTTTGAGAAAAAGCATTACTCTTGTTAGAGAGGACCAAAAACTAACAAACTGATCAGAACAAAACCAAATCAACTCAACTGTATTTCTCTTCTGCCACTCGAGACGTGACTGAGTATGGAGACTGACGGCTGATTGATTCAATATTTCTCCAATGTATCTAGCAGGAATATAGTTGGATATAAATGGTGTGTGTTGTTGCTTGAGGCAATTCATAAACAGCTATTGTCAGTCATCTGTTTTATTTCTTATTCTTTCTTATTAAATATGATACAACTGATCACAAAGTCCATAATTCCTATAATTGTAGTCAGACGCTAGATCCAAATGTCACAGAAATGGATAATTTAGTGTTTCCTAAAGTGTTGTTTGTTTGTTTTTTACTTTACCTGTCATGTTGCATGTTAAGAAAAAATCATTTTATTCATCTCACACTTAAAAAATATGCCGCCTTAATGGATGACGAATGGAAAGAATAGTAATATTATACAACACCGAGAGCATAATTTATTTGTGCTGAAGCTCTGAGGTAGGATATATTTTCTCATTTATTCATGTTGAATATTGAATGCATACAAAACATTATGAATTAAAGGATGTGGTTTGTAAAAGGCATGGGCATCCAAGCATCATCAGATATATTGTAATATAGTCTGCTGTAAGAGTCATGAAAGACATTAGTATTCCATAAAAATATCAGAAATTGATCAAAGTAGTGTCATGTCAAAAAAGACGAATGTCATAGTATAGTGGGCTGTATAAATATTATAAAAAATATCATTGTATCATAAAAGGTCATGACTTCATAAACCTTTTTGACAGTATAATATATTATACTATATCGTATGTTCATAACGGTAAGTTTGCTAACTTAATATAGATTGTGCCTGAAGACAACACCCACATTAGTTTTGTTTGGGTTAAAACACGCTCACATACTGTTACAGCTGAGTTTCTGGCGGCTGGTTGTTTGAGCGACACCGATGACGACACGAGAGGATATGGGAGGAAACTGGGAGCCTGAGCGGGCGTGGTTTCCGCATGGTCCTAGTGCCCTATGGGTCATTTTCCAGTCCTCAGTTGTTACTTCTACACTAAGCAGAACTTGCTTCATGTGTCAGCATGAATTAATGCACAAGTAAAAACAATAACAGACACACACACGCATGAGTCTTTTAAAAACTAGTTTATTTCCATCCCGACATTAAAGGAAGGTAATGGTGAACTGCAACCTTTTACGGAGCTGAACAGGTCAAGCCTCATCTACTGCACCAAAGCCTGGAATGATTTCATTCAGGATCAATAACTTATGTAAAATATTCTTTACAGCAATAGGATTGAAACTACATAGTAAAATACTGTACAGTGTTTTGCACACATAGTAAGCACTTTTAACAGTATTTGTTCCCTAAGGGCAGACATTTATAGATCTGGAGTTGATCATTATGGCGGATAACTGGTTAAATTAGCACAATGGCTGAAGGAAAATAGAAAAATATAGAATTGTTTGTGATAATATTTAGAGGGTTAAGTGCTTTCGTGGCAAGAGAAAGGACCTCAACGTGATTCGATGAAGAGCAGCAATCCAGGACCTACAAACGCTTAATGGCAATAAGATGGAGAGATATAAAGGGGCTGCACAGTTAAAATACTGAACACATTCACAGGCTCATCTCCTACTTTATAATTGAGAAAAAAAGGACATTTGCTGGGTGGTCGCTTGGAGAAGCACACGCTGCTAACGTGAAGGTGGCAGTTTTTCAAATAATTTTGAAAACTTTTTTACTGAGCGACGACATATTTTCCTCCCTCTTGCAGACACGTTGCACATAAGAAGAGGTTGTATTTACAATTTAATGCAGCACAACTAACCTAGCCGTGGCTTAAGGTCTCACTACATTCATCTTCCCAGCGTCATTTACCTTCTGAGTCCTGTCAGCAGCGCTCTGATCCCTCAGCTTTTGAGTGTTATCTGCGACCGGTGGGAGGACAGTGGCTGCATTTTGAAGACATTTTAAGGACTTTCCGGCATTCATCAACTAGCTACAGCTCTTCCACAGCATTTTGAAAGTCTGACACTAGAACATTTGAATTACATGAAAAGGGTTTGTTACTGCAGCAACGATGGCAATTTTGGTTGTGTCCTCTTTCATTTGCTTGCTATGTCAAGGGTCCTCTTCCACTGGCGGTGGGCTAGTCATCCTGGCTTCGTCGGGTTTGGGAGCGGACTCTTCTCACTCCTACGCTCTCCTTGGTGAGGTTCCCAGTCAAAGCGGCATCGTGGACCTGCTTCATGTTCTCCTGGACTTCAGCTTTGGCGTGCTGCAGCAGGTCAGCTTGACCCTGAGAGAAAAAAAACAGGGGACATCAGGAGAAAAGTGAGGGAGTGCAGAGTAGCAAGGAGAGATGGGGACTGGGGGTGGAAGTGGAGGGAGGGAGGAGCAAAGTGAGTAAAAAGATGAGCAACTCGCTAGAGGCCAAACGCATGCTCTAGAGGTCGACCCCTCAGGGTGTTTGTGTTTATTTTGTGTGAGTGTGAGTTGCTGACCTTAAGGATGGTGATGTTCCAGCTGAAACTCTCGAGCGCCCGACTGACCTTGCGACCCCTCAGCCCCTCCTTCGCCGCCAGACTCTGCAGCTTCTCATGAAACTCCATGGCTGTAGCCGAAAATACACACAACCACAGCAGGTTACAGAATGATGTTTTTTAAAAAGAATTCAAAAATCAACCTGGGAAAAATATATCCTATATATCCTAAATATAACTTGTCTGAACACAGATAAAAAAACTCATCCGTTGTTCCTGTGTAGATGTAATTGTACACAATAAGCACCACTCAAAATAGTTGCTTTTTTAATTGATAAAAGGTTTTTTTTTGCTACTCTTAGAATAGAGATTGTAAATAATATTACTATCCAGGTGTGAGAACAACCTATTAATATACCTTTAATACTATTAATACCTGTTTACATCCGGGTGTATATAGCAAGGCAGTCAAAGCACCCAGGTATCCGTTTACACATTATAAACTGTATATATATAACCAACCTATGACTGAAAATAATAATGATTTAAAAACAAGAAAAAGAAAATGTGACTGTGAAAACCGGCTGATGATGGTTTGTATAATTTGTTGAACAATTGAAGTTGAGCAACACTGATATTTGCTGTGGTCTTGCCGTGTGCGAGCAGTAAACATTGTTCACAGAAATAGACGCGTCAATATTCAACATTCATCGTGCCCGCTGAACAATATTCTGAATGTCACAACGCATCAATGCTGCGTGTCAAAAATCCAGTATGGAGTGGTAGGGCTCTCTTTGGCTATTAGGAGTTTGTGAGATTCAGTAGATTAACACACACACAGAGACACACAGTGATCATATGCTCACTTCAGTTCAGTAAGCTTAGTGAGAAAGGTGCTTTCTGACTTAATGCCTTTATTTCTCTTGATCACAAATTCTGATGTCATCATATCGTCTTTTCGTCTGAATTCCTCAAAACAACCGGCCTGTGAGTTTCCTTCCTCGACCAACACCAGCATCCTGACTCTGAGGAGTCCTGTCCTATCTTCAGATGGGCCTAGACCTCATGAAGAGGCTTCATGGCAAACAGGCCTGATTTTCAATCTTCATTGCCGCACTCAATTTTTTGTTACAATTTATTGTTGTTCACTTCTGATCCATTTCTACGTATTGACACTCAGGCATTGAGCATCAGAAGGAATGATGGAAAGTGGATGGAAAATGAGAGAGAGAGAGAGAGAGAGAGAGAGAGAGAGAGAGAGAGAGAGAGAGAGAGAGAGAGAGAGAGAGAGTCATAAAAGTCAGGCCGCCGGCTAGTTGGAGTTTGTGCAATGAGTTGTGTGTGTGTGTGTGTGTGTGTGTGTGTGTGTGTGTGTGTGTGTGTGTGTGTGTGTGTGTGTCTGGCTTCTTCTGACTGCCCCCGGGCCACTGTCCCACTGTTACCATGGTAACCCGGAAGTGGGTTAATACGGGGCACAAACCATTCCGAGCCATCAACGATAGCCCAGACGTAAAATGTGCCAAGCTAGGGACCACACACACACACACACACACACACACACACACGCACACACACACTTAGAAAAGAGTAAACGGATTGGATGCAAATTCAACAATTCTTCAGACAAAATCTTTCTCTGTCACTAAACGTCTGCAAACACTGACACACACCTGCACACACATACGCTTGTCACTGCTCTACGTTCACACACACCTCCAGAAGTTGCTTGTATAAAAACCTTTACCACGTCGTTGCTAGGCAACTCAAAGCCTACGTGCCAATATAATGTGTGTGTGTGTGTGTGTGTGTCTATTTCCCTGTGAAACCAAGTGAAGCCAATGGAGGGAACATTATTAACGAGCCAATACTTGAACAGTGAGCAGACAAACACACAGAAATGTGGTCCAGAGGCCAAAAGGACGGAGCAGGAAGAGCATCGCCTTCACTTCCTTTCTGAACTACCTTAGCATTTGTGATGGGAAGAGAACACAGATCTATCATACAGCCTGATTTAATTGAGATCAATCAGGCATAAGGAAATATATATATATATATATATATATATATATATATATATATATATATATATATATATATATATATATATATATATATAAACATCTATAATATTTTTTAAGGCACTCACACAAAGTGTAAAATCTATAAATAAAATCTATAAATCCAGATGTGAGTCTCACCACTATACAGGTCGGGGCAATGGAGGAAAAGCAGCTGCTCAATAAAGTTCTCGAAGCGTGGGTTCACACAAATTACAGAAAAGGACGTTCCTCCAGAAGATATGCCCTTATTTGGTGATGTTGGATAAGATCTGGGGTGGGCTGTGAAGGCTCCAGCAGATGATTCAATCATTTGTCTTACTCATCAGACCATTCAGTCAGTCCTCAAGCTAATGGTGCACGTTAATCCATTATCAAAATGGCATAACCATTACAGTACTTAGTTTGTACAACAGGTCGCACTCACAACTTCAAACTACAAAGTTTGTTTTTTAGCACCAACGTCACAATTAACAGTCTTAAGGGAAACTTCTCCAAATGTTTCTTTGTCATGTACATATTTCACAACTGAGTATGCACTTTCACATACCTTTAGTGGTATATTACTAGTACTTGATTTGCCAAGCTTTACAAAAGCACTTTACTGAAGTGAGAGGAATGAAATGTTATTAGTAGTGATCACTACTTAAACATGTCTTTCCATGAAACCCTCTGGATAAACTACTGACCTCCCTGTGCGTGGTTTTCATTGGAACTACTAACAAGCCAATAATATAGTCCCACAGTGTGTTGTGTGGATTAATAAGGACATTGTTTCTGGAAAAACACAAGACTGAAATAATATAAAAAGCAACTTTAGACCCCATAAAAATCTTGTTATTTCTGTCTGACCTCCAGTGATTTAATATCTCACTTTGGTGCAGTGATGTGCTTCCACCCTGGATGTGGATCGCTACGCTCACGCATCAATAATAGGTGTTACTGAGAGTTGAGACTCAGGGCGACAGCAAAAATATTTCAGCGTGAAGTTGCTTTTTGTAAAGATTTAAGTGATAAAGAGACAGATATCTCAAAGCCTGGCAAAATAAAACCCAAATTATTTGCATGACTAAAAAGAACAAGAGAACTAAGAGATACAATTAGTATTTTTTTAAATGTGCATGAACTGGCCCTTTGACACATTCTCTCTCTTCTCCCATGTAGTTCTTGTTCTTGTCCTCCCAGCGTTGCCTCTAGCTATCCATCTCTGCCATCCATCTTCCCACGGCTTTTTTCTCCCTCTCCGTTTCAACTCTCTCTGCTCTGATGTAACAGTGTAGACATCTATCTCTGCCACAAGCCGTCCCATGGCACCCTCTGGGTGACCTGGTTATGCCTTCTCATTGCCTACCCCCTCTCTTCCAACAGTGTGCTGAGGACCTCCGCCTTGGGATCACCTGATCGACATCTTCACTCTGTACACACAGGAAGCGCTTTGTTCATGAGATCAGACCTCGGGCTCTGCAGCAGCTCTTTATCAGATGAACTTAATGGCACAACTTATCGCATTTATGAATCTCATCGTCTTACTTTACTGAAAATACTAGAAGTGATCAAATGTGAAATGCAAGTATAAGACTACTTTACTCTTATACTTGCATGTCAAAGTGTCCTTGAGCAAGACACTGAACCCCAAGTTGCTCCCTGAGCGCTTAACGGACGGCTGCCCACTGCTCCTTATGGGTTAAAAATTCCCTACTGTGGGATTCATTAGTATATATATATATATATATATATATATATATATATATATATGGACGCCAGAAAACCTAAAATGAAGTTCAGTTGAGGATGTAATGAGCTTTCTGGGAGCAAAATGGAGAAGAGTGCAACATCGTAAACAACATTAATCTCTGTTAAACACACTTCTTCTCCACAGTGGCCAAATTGGAACCATTATCTTCCTCTCAAAATACCAATTCACCCTCAGATTTACCTTAACTTCTCCTTCATCTCCTCTGTTCTATTCACGACAGGATTGAAAAGCTGACACGCTTGTGTGCATATCAACCCCCAATGTTCCTATAATAAGGTCAACAAAATGTATTCTGTGAACATGTTTTATGTTTGTTATTGTATGAGTCCTTCTAGGGATTGACATTAGACATTAGCATTAGCTATGAATGCTCTGATACATCGCACGGGATAATTGTTGTGCAAATCTCTATGTATATTGTATTTGTCCCGACCAAATCAACATTAACTCTCTTGAAACCCAGAGATGCTTAAATACAATGATGTCTGTAAGTGCCGCATTATAAAATCCATCACCGACAAAATTATGTAAATTATGTGAATTTCTTTATTTCTTCATCTCCAAGCCACTGGGTAACATTTCCAAACGTGAATGGCAGTGTCTCCTGAGCGGCAGCTGAAGACTGAATCGAGCTGGAGAAGAGGATGTGGGTACGTATGAGAGTGTTGGTGTTTGTTGGTTGTTTATTGTCACTCTGACGACAGTCTGGCTGACTAATGTCAGATAATCAAGACGGCTCAGCTGAAGTAAACAAACCTCTGCCAAACATCACAGAAATGATATCAGCAGGTCAGCTACGGTGCCCTTCGCTTAACAGACTGAAGGATGATTAATGACGGGAGCTGCACACATTTTAACCCCTTCCATCTAAAACATACAGATAAACCGGGCAAGGGTGAAGACTTATTTACTTGTAACCTGTGTGACACATGCTAGCTTCAGCAGATGTCTGCAGAAGATGGGATTGGCAACATATGCTGGGAAAGAAGAAGACGGGAAAGTAAAGAGCATCAGAAAGCTTCAAATGCAAGGGAAAGAAAGTAAATTGAAGGTACAAGAAGAAGAGAAGAAGAGGAAAAACAAAGGAGAATGACAGAAAATAGAGAAAAGATCAAACCAGAGAAAGGGAAAAAAAAAGAATGAGGAGAGAGGGACGGAAAGACAACGACAGTAAATTAGAAGAAAGGGAAGAGGATAATAGAAGAGATAAGAGGGAATGAGAGGAGAGGCAAAAGCATAGGAGGAGAGGAAATGGAATGAGGGGAGTTAAGTTAATGACAAAAGCAGCGGCTGCAGCCCTGTGTGACGAGGCTATGTGGGAGTGCCATGAGTGGACTGGGAACATCGGCATGGTGTTCCACACAAATATCGTAAAACACACGGTCTTAAAAGCAGCATCTGACACACACAGTGACACACGCGTACACACGACTACACACCCATTGACTGTATCTGTAGGATCCTGTCGTAGACTCCATCAGAGAGCTCCATCACCGCTCTGCTCGCATGGACCATCTGCAGACAGGGACACATCTATTAGCATGCAGTGCACCATAAAGCCTTTGCTAATTATCTTGTGTGTAAATCACACATTTAAACACATGAACACATGTCTGTTTCACTGTCGGCTGTAAAAGAACAAAGACTTACAATTAAATAACACAATTGTTTATTACTTAATTTGGTAATTGTCGAAATTACTGCATTAGCCAATTGGAGTTCACACTGTTGGCTGTTTTACCACAAGTTGACACAAATACCCATGCGAGGCACCCACAAAGATGAGACAGCTCTTTCAAATGAATGAAACCCCCCGACACACACACACACACACACACACACACGCACGCACACACGCACACAATGGCATGTGTAGCTTCTGCCTGATTAATTCTGCACTTCCTCTCACCCGGCTGGGACGTGATCCCCTGTGGGAAAAAAAAAACAAAAAAACCACTGTTCGACAAATAAAGGATTAACTACAGTACATAAATTTGACCAGCTCCAATTCAACAAGACACACACAGTCATTCATATTTTCTGTCTCTGTTGTTTGCCTCTTCCTCCAAGCATCATGATTGAGGTGTGCAATCCATTTAGGTGTACGACATTTAAATCTATGCTAATGGTATTCAGCAAGCCGCTCGGCTGGAAACGTAAAGTGGTTAAACACACACAGACAGACACACATTTTTACTAATGCACAAATAGACAGTCACAGGTCTATGGAGTTGCTGGTTGTATTGCAGTGACAAACAACCCTAGTTAAATTAAAGTGTCACGGTATATACACCGGCGCCTTAATCATAACTTAATAAGAAGAAGAGAGACACATCTATTTGTCTCTACTACCGCCTGTTTCTGGCTACAAACTCTCCCTTACTCTCACAATACACACACACACACACACACACACACACACACACACACACACACATGCACTCTAACACACTAACTCTCTCGCGACACTATCTTTATATTGGCAATTCGTACTAACTGTCTATCATCCTACCCAAGAGACTCCTGGGGAATATATAATATTAAACACAAACAAGTGCACTTTGAGTTAATATCAATTTAAAAAGTATTGCAGCAGCCAGATAGATGGCGAAAGACGGGCGTACGGTAATGTTGTTCACCCCAGCAACACTTTCACATGGCAGTATACAGGCTCGAGTGCTGGACCACATATAGGGGGCCTGTCACAGTCTAACAAGACCCGGAGGGGAAAAGAAGAGGCAGGAACTAAGAGAGAGGAATGAGTGAAAGAAGGGGTGAGTGGGAGGCTGAAAGCCTGAGATAGAAACCAAAGAGAAATATGTTTTAGTGAGATATGAAAGTGATAACAGGAAGAAAGGCAGTCATTCTCCCCTTGCAGCTGAGCAACCTAAACCCACCAAACAAACGGATTCATCCCGCCTTATTGACTATTTGATGAGCTGACTAACAGACCAATTGACCACTCTGGCCCCTATTTTCCCTCTGTCCCTCTTTCTCTCTTTGTGTGTACTTCCACAGGGAGGGCTGGATTTATTTTTAGACATCATTAAATAAATTAAGTCTGTTGAATAACTTTCTCCTCGGTCGATGAAAGTTTATTTGAGTGGAAACACACAGGACATTCAGGCCAAGGGGAGGATGTCGCTGATGTGTTTACCGGTCCTTGTTACTCCCAGAACAATTGGGAACGTTGTCTGCTACATAACAATGAAAGCCCACTTTGTGTTTGGGAATATATTGGCTAAAAAGGAAGCTTTTATCTGGGAGGCGGGGTTCGTTGTTAGGTCAAGTACTCAGGAGACGGGAGGTGGTTCACTGATTTGCGCTCTTTGTTGCTTTTGTTCGCTTTCATGTGTGTCAGAGATGAGAAACTCCATTTTGGTAAACAACCATTAGTATGAAACTGTCTCTTCCTTTCTCACCATGTCATAGGTGGAGACAACCCGACGAAGGACGTCTGGCAGGGGCCCCTGGGGCTCCAGTGTGGGGTAGTGGTCAAGGAGGTTAAACAGTAGTAAAGGCGCCCCGTCTGGTCCTGACACCCTGGAGCCCAGAGCGAGGACGCACTGCATGAGGTTAGCCACCGCTGATACGCCGCACAGCTCCTTGAACACTGCGACTGAGTTCTGGTGGGTAAAAAAAAAAAGAAGAGGACCATAAAATATAATAATCTGCAAATTTAAATGCACACAAAGTTTCACAATCTTCCTTTCTTATTTCCTGACCCTGATGGAAAAAACGAAAATCTGTAAAATCTAATTTCAACTCTGTCTCCCACTTGATTTGCTCTCTCGCTCTCTCTTTCTCTGAGACCTATGCGTCTCTCGCTCTTTCTCTCTCTCTCTCTCTCTCTCTCTCTCTCTCTCTCTCTCTCTCTCTCTCTCTCTCTCTCTCTCTCTCTCTCACACACACACACAGACACACACACACACACACATACACACACACATAATTAAAAGTCACTTCTGCAAAAGCGCTATTTGTCTTTTCTTTTCCTGCAGCTGTGCTGTTGAGGTAGTTCAGGTTGAAACAGAAGAAATCCACAGATGTGAATACCAACTGTCCCACCACACTCAATGAACATATAATGAATTTTTCTTATTGCCCCGGGGTGATACACAGAGAAAATTGCTGCCTTGCTTATAAAGGTTGGATTAGCTATTTTTAAACTATTGATTAAAATTTGACACCAGTCTTCCCTTTGCTTTTTTTCAGTTGGGCACACAATACTCACTGTTCAATTTCAATACATTGATAATGAGCAAGATAAATGAGATATCCCTTTTCACGAGCCAGTCACTTCCAATGAGCATGAGACGTGCTGATTATTTTGGTCTACAACATGTAAGAAAAGTGTTAAAAACATTAGTTCAGTGCAACATATACCAGTTGTTTGTGTTGTCTGACTAAGAGCCCAAAACTCACATTTAAAGCAGCAAATCTTTAAAAAGAATCTGGAACCAGTGTTTTGGGGGGATAAAGGACAATACAAAGATTTATCAAACTCTTTGTTGATTATTCTTCTGATGAAGTTATCACAAGTTATTATTTCACCCTTACTCACCTGCATATTTTCTCTCAGGTCTGTCGCTTCTCTCAGCGGAGGAGCAGCCATCTTGAAAACCTCATCTACAGCCCGGACCCCCAAGTCCCTCAGAGCTGTGTAGTCCCTTCCCTTGCGGGCCTTCCGAACAGACAGTCCTCTTTTGTGTGGCTTTCCCCCTCCCCTCCGATTGGTGAGGGCCACATGGACAAACAGCTTGGCGTGGGGAAGTTCCTCCCCTGTCAGAGACTGGAGTGGAATATGTCGGTAGCCCGGTTGAAGACACTCCAGAGGAATGGTGTACTGGCCTGTGGTGGAAGGGAAATCCCATTTCATTTGGTAAAAACACTTAAACAGTCTGATACACTTTCACAATCATTGTGTTTGAGTCCATTTACAGTGACTCCTCTGACCTCTGACACTGACACCAACCTATGAACTCATCCCCTATGAAATCGTCATCCAGCACCACAAAGCGAACCATGGCGAGCTCCGGCAGGTTGATCTGGAACTCAAAGCTCTCATCAAACACAGGGTTGTCCCCATTCTGTGTCACCGTCCTGGTGCGGCGCTCTGTGCAGTCAGCCGGGATGCCGTGGATCTCAACGTACACGTAGGGATCGACCACGTCTCCTTTGGCCCCTGAGCCACGCGGCTTGGGCAAGTTCTGGCCGCTTATCACCTAGGAAGAGGAAAAATATTCATGAGTTTCGAAGCGTATTCCAGTCTGTGATAACTCTTGTGGTGGAAGCAATATTCCCACGCACCTTCACATGAAGCAGCTGTGGAGACACACCAGGCACGGTGTCTCTGGTGTCTCCACTGAAATAAGACACCTCCTGCCGCATGATGGCGGGCCGCAGAACGTAACCACAGTTCCCGTTCTGCTGGAACCAGGCTGTATGCAGGTCCATCATCAGTCCTGCTGTCTGAAAATTCATAGACACAATCTGGCAACCGCACTTCCACAGGTCCTGAGGGTTCATATTGCTCGAGTCAATACGTATGTGGTTGGGGTACACCCGTGACAGGAAATGCTTGTTGTGGTTGACAAATTCTCCAGGGCTCTCGCCAGCGAGACGCACGGCCAGAGACTCGTGAAATGAACACAGCTCCCAGGGGTTTTGGCTCTTGGATGTTGTGGGGAAGTCTATGAAGCGGACTGAGCGGCAAAGAGTTACGAGGTCAGAGAGCTCCTTCAAGAGTTGGAACCGTTTGGGAAGAGGATGATGAGGAATAGACTGAGTGACCGCCGTCAAGGAGACACTTTTCTGCACCATGTCCTTCTCATTCCCTCCAGGCGCTGCCACACCACTGCCGACTGCTTTCATCCTTTGACACATCTCTGCCCCTTCATCCTCCTCACTTACCTCCCCGTCCTCGCCATCAGAACCTGGAGCCAACTTTTTACCTTTTAGTAGAATGCGTTGCCTCAGAGCATACGGCGATGGTAAGTATGTCTCCCCTTCAGATGGCGGATCTGTGTATAACTTCTCCCCGAGTATCCTTATGAGATGTTGCCACATTACTTTCTGCTGTTGAAGTGAACAGTGGTTCTCCAGACATATGATTAATGGGTACTGCGAGGCCACAAACGCAAATCTTCCAATTGTTTCTAACACACAACGCAGGGCCAGAGGGGGTGAGAGAGTGTGTCCCGTACACACCACCGGATCCTCATTGGGGCCATCCCAAACGTCCACCTCCACGCAACGGCAACCCATCTTCAGTGCGCGGATGTAGCCAGAGATGTCGGACGGACCTCGAAACTGGTCCTCGATGAGGTAGGTGTTGTGGGAGGAGCTGATGTAGTAGTGAGACAAAGGCTGGGACATGTCCTGGCACACGGTGTCATGCTCCCTGTCGAAGAGCTGGCACTCTGCCGAGGTGAGGTAGCTGGTGAAGCCATCCAGTGACAGGTATCCCTCCTGCCGGCCCTCCTCCGATGGCTCGTGGGACTGGATGAGCTTCAAGCTGGTCTCCTCGGTCACCTTGAGGTCACAGTGAGAGAAGGGAATTAGAAGATGAAGGAAAAAACTGGAAAGAGTTGTAAAGATGTAATAGAGGCCGGGATTTGCAAATATGTCTGACTTGTTTTCTGCTATTTGTATGCATGATTGGTTCATGTTACCCACTTGAGTCATGCCTTGCTCAGCCTCGAGGAACTTCATCAGGTCTTTGGTGTCCAGGAACTCCTTGTTGCTAGAGAACTGCACCAACAGAAAGTAGATCTCCGGACGTGTGCAAAAGTCATGGAAGACCTCGATGAACTCCTGCCTGTTGACGCGCTCATTTCTTCCTATTAGTCTTTTGTTTTCGACATGATCTTTAACTCCAGATTCATTATCGAGAGTGAGCCCACGCATCCTCTCCCTAACTCTTTGAAGCTCTTTGAACCTGTGCTCCACTTTGCGGGAGCCGACCCCAGGGTTCACGCTCTGTATCAGCTTAACGGCAAACTGCAAGCGGATCCCTTCCTCGACGTCTTCCTGTCCGTACGAATCAGCAGCAGAGGAGAACAACTGCTCCAGCCAGCCAAGACGAAGGCTGTCCTGACTGCTGGAGAGCATGTCCAGGGCATGTTTCCCATACTGCATCAGATACCTGAAAGAAGAACAGGCAAGGCAGATGTAGTTGGACAGAATTTCCTTACTATGCTTATACACAATTCTATTTGTTTGGCCTTTAGCTGACACTCACATACAATACAATTACTATAGCAGTAGAATAGGCCTCCACTAAAAGCAAATCTCATAGGACCACAAGAAGAAATCAGCTCACTGATAGCTCTCTGTTCCCGCCAATAGAATCAATAAAGGAGGAAAAGTAAAGCCTAAGACACAAAGAGATACCATGTTGGACTCACATCAACGTCCTAATTAAATTAGATGGATTAGTCCCTGCCCCACATGTGCAAACCTTTGTTGAACCACAAAACACACAAGAACTAGTACACCATATGCACACGCACTAATACTTTAAAGAAGCACAAGAGTGAGCCTGCGAGTTGTGCTTTTTGGGCTGTATAAATGAAACTGACTCTGCTTCTCTGATGAAAGCAGCCTTTTCATTAATTTTATTTGATTAGTTCAGCAGAAAACACAGAGTTGTCCAGAAAAACAAGTCAAACTTGGCTCAAGATCAATTCAAATGTATGGGTGAACTGGTCCTTCCACAACCAAAACATCAACAATAGTTTGACCTAAAAGACTTTATATAACAGGGAGGGAAATGTGTGAATATTGACAGTAAACACTGTATTTTACGAGTGTCTTTACTGTACACAACTACTGTACACTACAGCGGTAGACTACTGCTGTAGTGTACTGCTGAATAAATGTTTAGAAGCTCTGAGGATCAGATGATTCTTTCATTATTAAATGTGTGTTGTGTGTTTCTGGTACATATTACAAGTGTATAAAATGTAAGACTGCAGTGTCATACCTCAGGCCCGTCACCCAAATGTTAGCCACTTCAGCAGAGTTGGCAACCAGGTCCAAGCTTTCATACATCTCTCCATAGATGATGGAGAACGCACAGTCCTCGGAAATCTGCTCATAAACTCCGCTGGTGCGGAAAGTTTCTGTGTTCCGACCCGTCCGAACCTAGAGGATGAGACCACAAGAGATGCAAACACAAACGCAAGATTTAAAACATAAATAAAAATCAATGGTTGCGTTCCTGATGATTCTGGGTTGTAAATATCTCCAATGCTTTTGTCTGAAAGACTCAGTGAGATCATTATTGAAGTGAGGCAGGGTAAAGGTATTTAAAGAGGGCTCTCAACACCTTCAGGGGAGGCTCAGTGAATGGAAGTGAAAAAAATATGAAACTTCATTATTTTTAAAAGAAGCTCACATAGGATAACTTAATGTGTGTGATTTGGTTAAATAAATAGTTTAGAGATACAGTAGTTTGGATGAATTCAGTTTTTCACACTTTTCCGGAGTCATAAACTAATAAATGCCTCAGGACAGACCTTTTTTCTGTATTTGGTGTAGTCTGAAGTCTTGTTAAACAGCAATATGAGCTTCAATTTTGCTTCAGTTGTGTGGATGGTCAAGTGAAGTGTGAAGCGGCTCTGGGTTCAAATATCATAATTAGCAAGTAAACCATGTAGCGGGTGATGGGGCACCTCTTTGCTTTGTCTGAGAGGACACAGTCTCTTTAAAAACCCTGATTCAAACATTTCTTTCTGTGGACACTGACCTCTCTTATGGAGGCCAGGGAGATGCGGGCTTTGTCTGACTCCTTTTTGGATGGCTCCCAGCACAGAGCTTGGAGGCCTGCGTCCAGAAGATAGTAACGCAGGTAAACACGGGAGTTGGTTCGGATTTTCTTCAGCTCAATCCCCTCAACCTGAAATGAATAAATGAAGTTGTCAACTGTTGACTTTCAGTAACGCTCAGTCCATTTCACTTCTGAACTTCCTTTAGTGTTTGACAGGCTCAAAAGCCTGTGATCCAACAGTAAAATCTTGATGCACACAAGGGAGATTCAATCACAGATAAGTAAAATAAAACAACCATTCATTCCGACTATATCAACAACATCATAGTTTTTTTTACCTATTTATTATACCTCATGTGTGATTACACATTTATTATGCTTGTTTTTCTACTTATGTCTCTTGCTTGCTTGTTTGCCTGATCCCCTATGTTGCTGTAATCCTGCAAAGTTCCTCGCTGTGGGAATAACAAAGGATCATCTTAATTTATATTCCATGTAAAGGTTTATGATGTGGCTGACCCACCATGGAGTGAATACAGTCTGCAGCGCTGCTGATCTTCTTTTCTGACAGACTGCTGCTGAAGGACACCGTCTTCTTCCTATCCCGACCAGCACGTGACCCATCCTGATGAGCAGGGAGGAGAGGAAGGATGAAAGGACGGCGTGGATAAAGAGAGGAGGAGGGAGGGGATTGCAAAAAGAAGAAGACAAATGAATACAAAGACAGAAACAGACAGACAGTTATCCCTCTGAACAGTATTCTTTGCGTGGGCATGACAAACATTTTTTCCCCATTCAGAATGGATCTACAAGGATTAAAAGAAATGTCAGTTTATATAACAATATATAAACACAGATTATTTGGTCTACTACATAGAGCCTCCTCCTCCCAATCTGTTGTTTTTCCTGATACTAAAAGCCTCCGCTTGCCCTTGCCTTTCACCATTACGCCATTAATCATACCTGACCAGACAGAGGCAGCAGGCAGCAGCATTCTAATTCTGCTCCTCCGCCACGACGCTGGCAGACCCAATCAGTTTATCTGAGCTCACCATCGCAGCTCATCCGTCTGATTCATTGACCGATCAGATATCACCCCCACAGAGAACAGATAAGAGCATATACGTTGGCAAAGTTATTCAATTACGAATATATTAGAGTCCTGATAAAATCCAATCAAAGACTTAATTGAAGTTAATGCAAGGCCTAAGCAGGATGGCATAACTGTAGTTGATTCAATCCTAAGAGTGACTGAACGCACTCAACATACTTACTTACATACTGTAGGCCTATACATCACAAGCAGGGAAGCAAAAAGTAATAATAGTAGTAACAATTTGTAATAAAATGTCATCTTTAAAATTAAAATGTACTTCTACAATTCAATCTCTGGTAAGATTCTGGATTTTGTTTGTGATAATTAAAAAGACCTAGTAGAAATATACTTTAAGTTCACGAGAACCTTTATTCCAATCTTCATATGCATACAGGTACATACATGAAACTTGACCTCTGCAGAGCGCCCGGGGTGCAACCTGGAGGTTCAGGGTCACGATGGTCAGCATCAACGATAGAAACACCGGCCTTGTTGTGACAGGATAGGCAGTTCGAGGAATACTCCGGAGAGGAGCGATGACTGAACATGCAGCAAACAGGGAGCATGCGCAAGCAGGTAGCCGTCCAATCATCAGGCCGAATTAAATGAAGGAAGGTTTGTTACAGACAGCGACAGCCATCGATTTTTTGTCAGAGCATATGATTTATTGATTCCCATCGGGATGTAAAGTGAACTGTTTCATTCTACTCAAAATAAATACAAAAATAAATGTATTTTAGGAAGTTGTTTTGCTTTGGAAACAGTCAATAAATTAAAGCAAATTTTAGAAAAATATATTTTTGCCATCTTAAAATGGCAAATGAAGCTCTTGCGGAAAGACAGAAAGACTATTCTTTTGCATGCTTAGGCGGAGTTTATTTATTATATATCCTGCCATTTCATCCACTCAGCCATGGTCATTAACATTTCCTTTACTGCCTTTGTCTGAGGCTGTCAACCCTAATATTAGCTGTTTAAATCCATCCAATAGCACAGTGACAGACCTATACTGTGAGCCTATCCTGCTGTCTCCTATAAATATGATTCTCTCAATGCCTTTGGGACATTCATGCTGCGGTTACACTGGTTCCTCCACCTCCACATCACCATCCAGTCTTTGCATATTCATCGGCTTCATTATTCCATCATTTTATTAGCCTCATTAGCCTAGCAGTCTCAGCAGGATCATCAGCCACCATCACCACCAGTGTCTCAACTCCACAGAGGAATATATGTTGCTGAGGCTTTCTGTCAATACTTAATTATCTGTGATAATAAACAATTATCTTTTCTTCGTTAAAGGGCCTATCCTGATTGAAATACATAAAGCTTAATTTGTTTGTGGATTCTAAAGTCATCCCCAGTATTACGATCAACATTTTCTTACTTATAGTGAATTTTTGTGATCAGCGGCATATTAATATCTCCTCATCAGCATGACTCTGATTATATTCAAATAAAAGTTCATATGAGAGCACTTGGATATTTTATGAAATAAGAGAGGAGGGAATCCTTTATATGAAAGAAATCTGGGGGATATGAAAGACAAAAAGAGATTTTAAAAAAAGATAGAAAGAGAGAGAGAAAGATCCTGTGTTTCCCTCAGAAGGAGACGAATCATCACAAATCCTCATAGAATTAACTCATTAAGACGGAGAAGTGTTTCCAATGGCAACAAGTTTCTTTGAGCTGACGTGGTGAGGGAGGCGGGGCTCTAAAAACACACCTGGTGCCTTCATAGAGGGCGTGTGGACAGAGCGTAAGTCTTTTCTGCAAGACCCGATGTTTCCTCCTCTGAAAACGGCAGGAAGCACAAGGAAAAGCTCTAATCATCAGTTTTAGCCCCTAAAAAAGATTTGAACAAAATAAAACACTGACTTGATTTAGTGTTCTCACTATAAAGCTTCCCCCCTTTGGAGTGTTTCAGCAGCACGATTCAGATGCAACTTCACCACACCAACAGCATTTATTTGGAAAAAAAAAGCCCCCAATTTGAATATGAAAGCTTATGGGAAATTCCTCAGTGATGCAGAATGAGGTGCAGGGCTGATGCCTATTGACTTAACTCACAAATACAGACACGTGCACCTTCACACAGGATACAGTACCACTCCAATTAGTCACACTCTCTCATCCTTTCATACACTGTGATGACAGGCACCGGAGATTAATGTTCGACTCAATCTATATGTCTTCCTGTCTTTGTGTGTGTGTGTGTGTGTGTGTGTGTGTGTGTGTGTGTGTGTGTGTGTGTGACATTAGCGGTAATGGTCCTTGTATGGCTGCACTAGCACCAGTCACAGTGCACACCAATTTGCATTTAGGAAACTCATATCATAACTAAATGGTCTCCCCAGACGTGCACTATGTGACCAGTAACACACTTGTAATTCTTGATTAATAGACAAGTGATGGAAAAATGTGTCTTCCCTTGAAAATCGAATAAAACTCATATGGCGTGTGCCTTTCACAAGCTGTGTTTGCAGCGGGGGGAACGCCAGTATTCTCTCAGGGGCCTGTTCAACAGTTGAGATTCAATTGTCTCATGTGTGGAGGCTGCCCTACACGTGTGTAGCTCTGTTACGCCTCCGACATAAATTTACTGATAAAGAGAGAGACACAACCAAACAACGGTGATGTCACTGCAGACTGTCAGCCTAACAAGATGAAACTGGAGGGTACAGATTAAGCGGTAAGAGGATAAACACATGAATAAAATACAAAGGTAAAGTTATTAAATTTTCCATGCAAAAGAGGCACACATAGTCTCAGCAGGTTAAAGCACTAACACAGACACACACATAACAAAAGCAGTGCAGCCTCTAGACCCTGATAAAATACAAATAAAATCAATTTTCCTTCAATCTCTGTACAGAAATTGTACATTCTGTCTGTTTCATGTTTCCGTCAAAAAGGCCCAATTTTTGTTTTTCTGACTAAGAGGCAGATGAGTCTCCAAAACCACCACTACGCTTCAAAACAGGAAGCCGCCTGTCAGCTCGTCGTAGCGCTTCCTGTGGCTTCACTGAGGGCCAAGTGAAGCGACAACACAAAGGACAAGGAAACAGAGAAAGAAAGAATTCTTTCTGCAGTAAAACAGTAATGGGAGATGTCACTGTCGGGTCAAAACCTAATTACTCCTAATTCTAATTATTGATCCTTTTTTATTTATTCTTAGATTTGACACATATGTGAGCCCATGAAGTGATTTATTCATTACCTAAGATTACTGTGAATACATTTGGAAAATTGCTACGAGATTACTGATGTCCCTGATGGAACATGTTGACGGATTGAACTGGAGGGACAGATGGATGGATGAAGGGCGAGAGAAATAGGGAAGACTGTGTGGCAGAGCAGATTAGATGCAGTTATCAGAGACGGACCCACAAGATGACAGCGATACATCACAGAACATTTAAAACTTAGAGAAAATAACACGGATTAGCAAAAAGAAAAAGAAGACCTACAAGAAAGATGGGGAGAAATAAATACCAAAGCTCTTTGGTAGATAACACATTTCTTTATGTGTACAGAGCCCTTGGTGTTTGCCTGTAGAAACCAGCATTCATTAGCCAGCCAACACTCATGAGTAGTATGATGTATGAGAGCGTATGTTTATATAGATGCAACACGCGCGTATCACTAATTGCAGCATCTCAGAGCAGAATGAAGATGAAAGTCCTTCGTGAGTGTCATCTTTGATCCACTAATTGAGATAAACCTAAACTCTGAGAAAGAGAGATGATTGTTAGATGGAATAATGTTAAGAATAGAGGCGTGAGAAGGGTGTGGACGCAGATCTGTCTTCCCTCTCGCCTTGTGGGTTTGACGGCAGATGAAGGGTGATTAATGGCATAGTTAATTCCAGTGCCTCTCACTCTGGAGGGGGGGGCTGGAGGGGGATGCAGTGGAAACGTGAGATGATGTATGGAACGTGCAAAATAAGCATTGAAAAAGAAAGTTTGGGAATTTATTATCAAGATTAAATATTTCATTCAGAGGTATGGGGAGATTTGTTTTGAGGTTTATTTATGTTTCAAAGCAATTACTTAATCTGAACACTCTCTTCAGGGGACCAGCAGCCAGTGTGCGTCTGCATATAGTTCTATTCATTACATTATACCAAGGCTAAGGAATAATGGCTCCTGATTGGCTGGCAGGTGTCCATTAGACCTGTCTAGTTGCAATCAACCACACTGCTCTGAATCACTGAACAAGGCCATCACACTGCAGTCACCATAGCAACAACAATGATGCTTCATCCCATGCACCAGTTCACTCTTACCGGTGAAACTGACCTGAATGTGGGTTAAAATGGATGAGAACTTACACACAATTACACATGTGTGTGTGTGTGTGTGTGTGTGTGTGTGTGTGTGTGTGTGTGTGTGTGTGTGACTTCAGAAGAGAACAGGACATTAGTGTCAAACAGGAAGCTATGTGGTCTCGTCATTCTGTCAGCAGCATAATGTATAAAGACCGTTAAACAAGAAATGTGGTGAGCATTCACAGTAACTCAACTGCTCGGTCTGCTTATGACCCCCTGCCCTTGTGGCAAGAACTGCAGATGCTCTTTCGCGCCTCAAACCTTCAAAGTCACATGAACGCTCCAGCGCACACACAAGCACAGTCACAGTCACAGACACAACCAAACACATACGCCACACAAAATGAAAGAAGTAAAGGTTGACTTGAAAAGGTCATCTTATCAGAGACCTAACCACGGCTTCAGCTGACAAACGTCACAGCTGCATTTACTGAAAAAAGAGGACCACTAAGACCATGAACAGGCAGTTGGAGCCTTGAGTCAGGCACCGAGCGGGGTTTTCACACGCCTCAGCGATGACTTGAGGTGAGGCTCAAAAACAGGCACGAAGTCAGGGACATGCATGCATGGCTGGATGTATATCATCATGGGATCAGAGGAGCATGTCCTGTGGCTCCATCACAATCAGTGAGAAGGTGTATGCACTCCCTGTGCTGTGCAGGGGTCATGCTTATGCAGGCTAAAGTAGTTTAAAGCAAGCTAAATATGTTGATTTGAACTGCAGGAGGTGCTCAGGGCTGCTCTGACTCAAACAACCCCAGCTGTGTGCTAAAGCCTGTGGCTAATGCTGCTCCCTCAGACTGAGGGAAAAAACACACACACAAGATATCAAATGTTTTAAAAAAGCACACACAACCCCATTAGACATGAATACTGATGAAGGTACACACACTAAAATAAGCTGTCCAGTAAAACCAGTTAAAATGGGCAAAAAGTTTAAGGAACCCAAACATTTCAGGAAATACACTTGTTTAGCTGTGGGATTAACTGTTCCTGTTCGTTTGGGAGATTTGATGCTGAAGCCAAGCGAGGGTTATCTTAGCTTAGCATAAGGTCTGGAAACATAGAATGCATTGATTAGTGAGCTTTACAGGTGATGTTGTGCAGATATGTTATTGTACCAGTTGGGCTGTTTCTCTTCGCTTTTAGTCTTTATGATGAGCTCAGCTAATCGTTAACTAGCCCCAGTGTCATACTGAATAAGTGGTGTTGATCTTCTCATCGAGCTCTCAGCTCTCAGCTAATTTATTCAAATATCCAAAAGTATTTGCACAATTCCTTAAGTTTGCAGATATGATGAAGCACTGTGGTCTCCTTCAAGAGTTGAGACAATTATTGGCTTATGTTCCTTTAAGAAATCCTTATATCATCTTAAAATTGTCTGTGCAAGTGTGTGTTTTGAAAGACAGACGAAGAAAGTATCTGATGGGCATCTACACACAAAGATGAACTTGAAACAGACATAATGTGGGCACCTGATTCTGCATCTCCTTCACGCACACGAGAGGGCGAGACTGAATAAATGAGAGGACATTGGAGAGCATGAAGAACATACCGATGAAATGCAATTAAAGGTACTCTCATTACCCCAGCCGAAGCAAACAGGATCAAGAACACACACACACACACACACACTCTGGACATCAATCACATGACTCCTGAGAAAAGCAGTCCGGAATGTCAAGTTTCCTGTTTATCTGCCTACATACCACCCCAGACTCCCATTGTGTGGAATCCTGAGTTGAGCCATAGGAGTAGTTTGAGAAACAGCAGAACTCTGAGCTCCATCTATCTTCCGCTTCAGATGTCTGGGATTATAAATACAAGTATGTTTATGGTGAAAGAACAAACGCATGCGCACTGCTGTGATATATGGTTTGCCGCACGTTCTCAACATTAACTGTGCCCACTGAATACGGACAAATCAAATACATCATCAGACCATAAATGCATGCTTCAATACACGGGATGCACATGCAGCGTGCAGCCCTTTACCCACGCTTTCCTGCATTAACTACTCTTTGAAGTGCAGGGGATGTTCTGTGTGCAGACACAGGACTTAATTAACACCATTTCTGACCTGTAATGAGATGCCAGAACTGAAGCAAACAGAGTGTTTTAAAATCCTCTGTTGGGCTGGCTGCAATGTCGTAACACAGAAAACAGACAAGAGCAGGCCTGTGTGTGGGCAAGGAGGTGAGGAAAATTTCTGTGTGTGTGTGTGTGTGTGTGTGTGTGTGTGTGCACACATGTGTGTGTGTGTGTGTGTGTGCTTCAGTGAAAGAGAGAGAGAAAGTTAGGTGTCATCACCAACTGCTCATGACTTAATAGCAATATTGCAACATGAACCTTGCAAGGAAATTGGCCAACTGGCCGGCTTCCTGCTTGCAGAGTAGGAGCCAATCAGACACAGACGAAGCCGTGTTTGAATAATCATGTCGTTACTAGCAGCAGCTCTGGAGACAAGCAGCAACTCAATACAAAACCTTCCACATGCCCAGAAGGCAGAAACCATAAAAGCACAAAGTCAGCCAGCCAGTTATTGATTCAATATGAATTATAATACTTTACAAAAAAAGTCAAAAAGCTAACCAGCTGAGTGTGAGATCTTTGTCTAGGGCTCAATATTAGTAAACTCAGATCAGTGTAGGCAGCAGGGTTAATTGGACAGGGGTATTCAACTGTGAGCCCCACAGGAAGACATGCAATTCTCATTTTAATCAAAGCTACAGCAGGTGAATTCACTTTTTAGTTCCTCCTCCGCCTCTCTGGCTGATGGCGTGCTAATAAGTGACATCCCCTGTGTCTGGAACAAAACATTCCCTGCACATATTAGTCACATATGAGTGAATTGCTTTGACATTTCCTGTGAGGTCATACTCGAGGCTTGGGTCAAAATGTTTGACAGGCTGCTTTTAAACTCACGATCATCTTGAATGTGTCATGATGTCATGAAAATATTTTTGCTCATTTTAACAACTGAGGGAGATGAGGTGACTGAAAATGTTGCTATTGACAGATGACAGGAAGCTGACAGGAAGCAGAGTAACTGTTTCAAGTTGCAGGTACACAGACGTGTATTCCTGAGTGTGTTAAGTCACACCGTCGAGTAGTGCTTGAATAGTCACTTTCTTGTTTGTTTTTCATTCCATTGTATTCCATGTAACGTTTGTGTGCCACTTAAGAAACCATGATGTCCTACTTTATCTCGTCTTGTCTTTTATGAAACCATTGCTCATTCATGCAGGTATACTGTGGCAACAGTTTACATGCATCTGTTTGTTTTAAAGTGTTTCCTCCTATATTGTAAAGCAAGATGAGCCGTGTTCCCCCCCGACAGAAATGATGGCCTACCTTGATCAGACTGCTGCGTCGAGGGATTGGTTTGGAGGCTGAATCTGATCCCGCGCTCTCCCACGTCGGGGACTCGCAGCTGGACTCGTTTTGGACCCTTTTCACGGTGTCTGACACGCCGCAGTTTCCGTTTGACACCGGTTCACCTCGATGCGTCTCCGGGCTCATTCCGGCTCCTCCCGACGCAGCTTTCCAGCCAGCAACCGGTGGACCGACGGCGCTCTTGTTATCTCCAAATTCAGCCATGGTGACACTTTTTTTGTGGGGGTCGAGGGGGGCGGGGGGGTTCTCAGCTCTCTTGAAAGCGACACGGCTCCGAACACAACAAAGGTGCACGCGGATTCAGGCGTGCCATCGTGTGAAGTGAACGACAGGCGACCATGCGCAGAGGAAAACTTCTCTCTCTCTCTCTCTCTCTCTCTCTCTCTCTCTCTCTCTCTCTCTCTCTCTCTCTCTCTCTCTCCCTTCTACACACACACACACACACTCACACGCACACACACTCACTGAGGGGGGTGACAGCGGGAGAGACAGCAGCTGAGCGACAGCGGTGACCGACACCTCGACGTCCGCCGCTCACACTCAACACATCACCGCGAGACACATCTAGCTGGATGTGCGCTTGCGTTCAGGAAATGCGCACATGCAACGGAGGCTGTGTGCTCCTCCTCCGCCGCCGGCCGAATCTCAAGCCTCTTCACGCTGTGCTTACGGAACAACGTGCACCAGGATGGTTTCTACGCCTAGACCTTTGATTCAGCCCCTGCTGCTGGTCTTCAGGTTTATGAGCGCAGCAGCAGCAGCAGCAGCAGCAGGCTAATAAAGTCGTCATCTGTCAGCAGCTTGTCAGAGGGGTGTGTGGTCCGCGCTCCTCGGTCCCTCCAGCAACCAAGTCCGATTTGATGGACTGCTTGTGCTTTGTAGATCTGTTACAATCCATTACTGAGATCAACTTTTGGGTTGCCAGGTTGTGAAAACTCTCCGTTTGATACGTTATTTCTAGAAAAAAGGCTGCAGACTATCCAGTCGCCATTTATGCCCACTAACAACTGTTTTATTTATGATTGACCCTCTATTATTTATTTTTATTGACATTAATAAATGCCAACCTGACAGTTAATATCCTTAATTAATCACTTATACACATCTGTAGCTGCAGACTTGGCAATTAAAACCTTCTATTAAAGATAATCAACAATACAAACCTGACAAATACAAGCCTTCATTACTGACTGATGAATATTTAAAACTGAATGTCTTCTATTAAAACCCTCTTTTCATTACCTTTTTTACTTTCATAACTGCAGACTCAATTATAAAACCCGATATGAATGACTAACATTCAAAAGACTTAATATTAAAAACCCCTATCTGTCATTCGCATAAATCATGATCATGTCATCCTTCTGTATTTGAGAAAGTAAGCTATTATCAAGGTATTTTTCCAGTTTAGACTTGCACTCAAATTAATATTCTTTTGAAATGCATTGAGACATTCCTAAACACGCAGTAAGATACCTCAACTGCACCTCTAAAATTTAATTGAAATCAAGGTCATGGATTTTCCTCAAGGATTCAGGGGACATTGTGATGCATTGCTCAGGGAGAATTGCCAAGATGCCTTCCTCAAGGATAAACGCCAAATAAAATGAATGAGCTCACTTTTTTTTTTTTTTGCCTGAAATAATTACCACACAATTTCCCAGTAAGAAAGTTTACAGAGAGTAGTGCATCCAGGTCGTGTGTTCCCTGAACTGTAGGGTTTCTGTGACTCTGCAAGACGAACACCCCGCTCTAAAGCTGAAATGACTTTGCTTGTTGACACACAGTTGTAACAATACTTACACACAGGGGCGGACTGAGGGGAAAAAAGTGGCCTGGGAGTTCTTGTCAAACCAGCCTACTCAATACACGATGCGTTGCCCAGGCACTCAACGCATCACGTTTGTGCGTGTGTTTTTGTCATAATTAGCATTTATAATTTGTTAGTCAAAGGTCACAGTGACCTCATGAAGCATGTTTTTTGGCCATAACTTGAGTCCAAGTGGACGCTTGTGCCAAATTTGAAGAAATTCCATCTGGGCATTTTTTTGTGACACACAGACTCGACGACTTTAAACATAGCAAACACACAAGCTTGTGTCACAAACGGGAATGTTACATACCCTCACAGGTAACATATGGAATCTTTAAGCCTCTGAGCCTCACACTTAGGTATACGAACCCAGGCCTCTTTCAGAGTCTATTTTAGATCACACAAACAATTCTTTATCTCAATTTTAATTTTCAAAAATGCACAAAGATAGAGAATGAATTTGCAATTGTTATGACAATTAGAGACAAATTAGGAATTTATTAAGTATTGTCCATGTCCAGTCACATTGTGGAAAAAATATTGTCCTCAACTAAGCATCCAGATATTGTTTTTGAAAGAAAACAAAATTATAGTTAAATAAAATATAAAACAAAAAAGATAATAAATATGGATTAATAATAAATACTCGATGTACTACTACTACTACTACTACTACTACTATGTACTACTACTATAGTAATAGTCTATAGATAGAGTCAATAAATTAAATTTTTAAAAAAAACACGTAGTCCGAGGTGGTGAGTGAACTAACCCAAGTGCTGCACGCCAGGTGAACATACTCCATTGAGTCAACACTCCTTACACACACATTCGCTCGCATTCACACACACATTCGCCTGTCAGCTCATAGAGTACCAGGGGTTGGAGGCTGCCTGAGTAGAGCCTCTTTACTCAGGAGACTTGAGAGGTAAGCCTGCAGACAGCGCACTGCCCGACTCAGTCTCGAACCCGGATCACCTGTGTGAAGGTCGCCTGCCTAACCCACCACACCACCGACCCTTCGGACAAATACAATATATTCGTGGATACATTTATCTTTAGTTTCGTGGTTCATGTCGTTCATTAGCTGCTTAATTAGGTTCGACGAGAAGACGGAATAAACAAAAACAGACTAACTGCGTGGACTCTAAATCTGGCCTTCAAGTAATCTTAAAAGGTCAGAAAGCCTGGAGCTTTTAAATGTGCATTTTTCAAAAAATAAAATAAAAAATGTCTAAAGCGGTGCTCTGATCGGTGAGAGGTGGCGTTTGCAAAAGCTATGGGGCGATGCAAAAAAAGGTATCACGCATTACCAGGAGCGGACTCAGGGAAAAAGTGGTCTGGGAATTACTGTCAGTGCCCATGCACACGTGTGTGTATGTCTGTGTGTGCTTGCGTGTGCGTGTGTGTGCGTGCGTGTGACGTAACGTCCCCTTGGTATCGCACCGCACAGAAAGAATGAACAAAAAAAAGAAAGAAAAAAAATCAAGGCCGGTTTATTTTGAAAACGGACCGGATACAACGGTCAGTGCGTCTGAGCCGCTTACTCTTGACATATGTGACACACTGAGTGCCAGCAGACTTAAAATCAAGGCAGAATATCCTAAACTGTCTAATAGCCCATATCCCGTCGTCCTCCCGGGGATCGCCCCAGTTTCCACCATGGCCAGTCCGCCCCTGCTTACACAAATCAAGTCCAGTGCAACATTCACTGATGCAAAACCAATGTCTTGTGTGATTTATGTGATGAAGGTTCCCACCATTTTCTCTGTAACTCCCCCATAATGAAAGACAGTCTCATATAGAGTTCTTCATTTGGAAGAACTTCATTGGACTATACCGGAGGTTGTTCCATTTCATTGTCAGCTCAACATTAATTTAGCAACTCCTAATAAACACTTCCACCAGGGTGTCTTTGTTCAGAGAACTGAAGTAGATTTGTTATGTCATATTGAGTAAACAGAGGCGTCACAATTGTAACATGTTGGTGGACATGTCTGTGTTTTCCTTCTCCTGGCAGTTCAGTTTTCTCATTTTACTGTGAGGGAACTAATCACATAGCTTTTCAGGAGGCTCTCTCTGGACGACATTTACACATTAGTGGAAGGAGGGACTGTAGGGACAAGATAGAGGATGGCGCAACTGGAGCTGAAGGGTCCCCTCCAGGTGAAATGAACAATTTGTATTACTTCAACAGACCATAGAAGATGGTAGCATCTTTCACAGATGGAAGCCTATTTGCTCCATTTTGTAACAAAGAGATTTAATGTTGCAATATTTTCTGCCCTAATAGGGTGGCGTTTGATGCAGAAGCTGAAGCAGAAGCCTGATGAATTATGTTTGAACCCGTAAGTGCTGACTACAGAGTGCATCAAGCAGTGCTAACATTAATACAGCATCAGCCAGGCAGCAACACTCACCAACCATCCGATATAAATAATAATAAGGGTTCAGTATGTAAAACTATACCAGTGGGGTTTTAATGTAAACACATTCCCCTCACACGAGTTTGGTTGAATTAGGTCCATTGTGAAAAGGCTCTGTGGGGACTTGCGTTCCGTGATATAACGGCCTGTATACAGAGAAAGGCAATAACTCACTCCCAGCCATCAGTGATGGCAGTACACTTATCACAACCATTTCTGCTCTTACTTTGCACAAAACGTCTCAACCTTCAATCTGGGAGACAAAACTGTCTTCAGTGTGATAGATGAGACATGTTTAAAGATCAGTATTTAATTATCAAAGCCCCAGTCAATATATTTTGTCAACTCTTTCAAAACATTTCATATAAAACCCCACATTTTTAGCTGCGAGAATACACAAATAAATAAATGAATGGTAAGTGATTGTACCAGTGAGGATGTGGTAAGCAGATGTTCTTATTGTGGGTACCAGTTCAGACCCCCATGGAATACTGGTTTGCCTTTGCTGCCATCTAGTGTTTGCCATCGGAACACACTGCTGAGTTAAGATGTCATTGCAAATATTGAGACAATCCAGTTGTTTTGATCTTAATTTGATTATAAATTTGATTATATTATGAAGTAATACATTTTTGCAACAAGCGATATGAAAACTAGAAATGTTGAGTAAAATGCATATTACAAATACATTTCAGCACAAGCTTTTTTCAGAATGCAATTCCACCAGTTACTAGCTCTTTGGCTATAATCCATATGAAACAAATTACAACTAATAGATTTCTCCACACAAACTATCATATCTTTGAGTTTTAAAATAAATTCTGCACATTCACACAATGACTTCTATTTACTGTGTAGCTCAAAGCTAGTATGTATTGTGCATTTTTGGTTTAATTTAGAAAATTATCCAAAAATATTATATGCTGCAGTATAAAGTACATTTAAATTCCATCCCCAATGGATCATACTGGATATGCAACAATTGTGTCCTCCAAGATCTAATAGTTATTCAAGATGACATTGTTTTTGGATTGTGGTCATTGTTTAAATCTTAAATCTCCAAGCTTAAATCCTCTACTTGTTTCAGTTTACATCTGTCCTTCTTTGGCATACAAATACATACATTTATTTGGCATATGCAGTGTTTTAATTGGTTAATATTAAATATTGAATATTGACGTTAACTCTTAGTCATCCAGCTGGCAGAGACACGCCACCCCACGGTTAATCCAGTGTTTCTCTGGCTTATCAGAGGGCAGCTCGATGGACATGACGTAGTTCGTGGAGTGGCCAGTGGTGGACAAGGTCCCTCTGCGGGCGCTCGTTTTGTAAACCGGACAAACGTAGAGGTCTTCATGTTGAAACTTGGCCATTTCTCCCGGCTTGAGCTTGATGATGGGTAAGGAGTCAAAGAGAATCTTGGGGAAAGACTCTCCAATGACCATGTTCTCTCTGTCCCAGCGGGCCCCCTCCATGAAAAGACCCTTAACATAGGCCCCATCCACCGGTTTTTCATCCATATGGGTCTCCTCTTTGGTTATCTGGAACACAACTCAGAGCGTGAGTATCGACCGTATATATATTCCAATTATTATTCAATAATTATGATTTAATATGACCCAAAACACTGAGAAAGGTTAGAAATATGATTACATGCCTCAAATTCAAAGCCAATGAAGTCTATGGGGATGGTGTACTTCCTGGCAAAATTCTGAGCCACGCCCGTCAGAAATGACTGGGTGAAGTAGAAGCCAGAGAGCCAGAAGACTGTTGGTGGGCCGTTATCTATCCAATCCTGTGCATAAGTATTACAATATTACATTTTAGAAAGTGATGTCCTCCATTTTCCATACAACCAGCATTGGTTTACTACAAACACAATGTAATAAATGAGTTTTAAAACTAACAACAATCCTAATTCTTACTTGGAGGAACTGCAGCCTGGTTAACAGATCCGTCACGTAGCTCCCCAATGGCTTGAGAGAAGGGTACGACTTGGCTGCCCACACAGCGGGCACCTTGCCCACCTGCATACTGTTGAAGACGTTCTCAAGCTCTGTAGACATAATGATCTGGCCCTTCAAAGCTTTACGGATGTTTACCAAGCTGACACGCACCACAAGAGTTAGTCTGTCAAACGTGGAGATTAATGTCATTAAGTATTAATTGTGTGTCCTGCGCAAACTGAGCAATGAATAACCAACATTAATATTTAATTGCATAGCAGCACAAGTTGTTATTACCTGTTAAAGCGGATTATTTCCTGTCTCAAAACAGTATTCATGGACTCCTCATACTTGACTGGGTATTTATCCATCACTATTTGTAAGTCAAAATCTGCAGGCAGCTTAGACAGAATGTCCTCTGCAAGCTCATCTACTACTTCCTAACCACAGACAGATGACAAAACAAAGCATGAACATGAGACAACACATTTGCATGTAGTATTTTCTCAGAAAAATAAGCAGAAGCCAAGTGTGTAAAATAAAAGTCTGCACGCTTCAGAAAAGGTAGTGCAAACCTGAGGAGACTTGGCACCGCCGCCTGTCTGCCTGGGCAAAGTCAGCAAGACTCCATCCAGGAGCTGATTGGTCTCTTGATTATCCTTTGTTATGTCAGCGTTGCTATGAAGTCCGAACACACAAGGATCGGCACAAATTGGAAGACTTCGTGTGTAGTCAACATAGGTCTGGAAAAAATAAAATACTTTTTGAAAACATATTTCTTTATCAGGTAGGATGATTAAAGAAGTACTTGAGTTCTAGCATTGATGTTCAACACCCTGAGGCCCAAAACTAGAGATTTCCTTCCAGCTCAAATGTATCAATCTTCATCTGGAGTATCAGGGAAATGTGCTGCTCTTTATTTGAAATGCATGCCTGGATTTACTTTGACCATCATGACATAAGAAGCCAGATGCTTTATGGCATTAATTAGGAATAACCAAAGCTCTGACAGTACCTGATAGGGGCCGTGAGCAGGGACATAATATAGATCTCCCTCACACAGGTGGTAGCCCTCCTGCTCTATCAAGTCCCAACTGAAGAAGATGGACAGAAGTGACATCAGCAAACGCCTGTCTTTGTCATCTGTCACCCGGCCACCATAGTTGCACTCCCCTGAGAAGAGATGAAGAACATTAAAGCAAAAACTAAAACTAGAAACCCGAGATTGTTGTGATGTTTGTTGGGAGGTTTTGCCAAGTGTAAGCCATGTTAGAGAATACGTGAACTTATATATGCAATATAATTAATGTCATGCTTTGTTTACAACTATATTTTTTTCACCTGTAAGATAAGTGAGGGCCACCAGTGGAACCTCCTCATACTCATCCAGGAACATTTGGATCTGCCTCATACTGATCCTCAGGTCAGACTCATTAAACTCATAGGGAATATTCCAACCTGCGAGAAAATTAACAAACAACCGCAAAAGGGTTCTTTTAATTAAAAGAAAAAATATTAGAACAATATTAAATATAAAATAATTCCAAAAAGTGTTCAAATTTACAAAAAGAAAAACCTTACATTAAAATGATACAGTGTAAAAACAAGAAGACATTTTATCACAGTAGGGTCAAACAAAGGTCTTACCCAGAGGTCCAAAATTCCTCCTCTCCTGTACTAGAGCGTGGAAGAAGGTGAGACCAAACAGGAACTTCTGCCAAATGACTTGCTTCTTAGAGCTGTCAAAGAAGGCAGGGTCAGAGATTGGGTGACTCAGGTAGGAGCGCAACAGGTTGGCTCGTATTCCTTTCGGAGGCTCGTTGGTCATCTTCAGCCCGTTCTGCAGGATACTGACTGGGAACTTGTCGGATGGATAACTGGTTAACCACAACCTGCAGAGAAGAAAATATACTTGCCTTTACCATTTTCCTCATGCAAGAACACCTTTTAGTTAAATTCAATAACCGTGGCGAGCCTGTTACCTGAAGCTAGGATGTGTGTGCTCTGGGGTGATGGTTTCCTCACAGATCCTGTCCAGAGCAGGCATCCAGCTGGTGGCCAGGTGGCAGTTCTGCAGTACCACCCAGGTACCCTCTTTGATGGCTTTGTCAATCATCTGAGCTGCTAAGGGTCCTTGTCCCTGCCCGAGAGAAATGGTTTGGGTCTTACTACCCCCCATTTCTTGGTCATCAGCAAACTTCAGCAGACCTTAAGAAACAATTAAATACTGTATTGAACTTTTGGCATTGTGTTAAAATGTAGAAAGGTCACCAGACTTTGATTAATCACCTGCAGTTGGATCTGATCCTGGTGACAACACAAAGATAAGAGGAGAGCAGCAGTTGGAGTCTTTGTAACTCCCTGCCAGATCAAAGGTTGGCGGTTCAATGTAAGCCTGTCCCATGTTATCCACTATGAAATCCTGCACTGCTGGAACCACTTTATCTGGCCTGAAGCACCTGATTACCACCATTCTGTCCATCCCCAGTAACTTACTCCACCGGTCAGGTAACTGGTCCTTATGGGGCTTTGCTGAATCATAGAGCTCCTTCCATTTTGACACGTGGTCTTGGACATGTACAAATAAATTATTCAGGTTTGGAAGTTTGGATGCTCTGACGATTTCAGACCACGATTTGTCAGACAGCCACTCTGGCGCAGGGTTGGGGTAAGGGTTATCCAAAGCAATGCCACCTGTTAGAAGGAAGCGCCAGACTTGGTCGTCCACCTGGCCTTTTCCTTGCATGATGCCGACAGTAAGCAGCAGGGAGAAAAGCATCTTATCCTTCTCAAAAAGCGAGCGGCACACATTCTTGTAGATGCTGAGGGTAAAGTGCTCAACAATGTTCTTGATCCTTTCCTCTAAATCATCGCTTTTTAAGCTCTGGGCAATGGAATACAGGTAGAGATTGATGAACCAGGTCAGGGAGTTCTGGTACATTGGCTCGATGTTGGCTAATTCTGAGATGCAGAAAAACATAATGGAGGAGTGCTCAGCCACAGGACGGTAACCCATGCGAGTGTCATCAATTTCTTTCTCTGTGACACTTGCAATTTTTTGCTTCTCCGAGATCCCCTCTGAGAGGACTTTGGAGGATGACAAGATCTCAATGGCGGTCTCATCCTCAAGGATGTTCCCCTGTGAGGAAGAGAGCACTTGCAAGATCTTATCCTCAATTTCCTGGAGCTGCTTGTTGTTGGCAGCACTCTCCAGAATGAGCTGGTTCTTCTTCTCTTCTAGCTCAGGTTTCTCTTTGGCTGCTACAAGCCCTAAAAGCTGATCCTGTAGGCCCTGTGGCGTGATCATAAAGTTCAGCAGACTGACCTTTACAGCCACCTCTGGGAGATAGTGAGGGTTCCTCAATCCAGTGGTCATGTAGAACAAAAAGTCTTTAGAATATTCCACAATATTCTCCCCTATTTTCATATACTCCACACCCTGTTGTTTGAATGTCTGCTTTAGCAACAGAGGCTCAAGTACCGGATCAAGTTCTTCTCCGATGTTTTCCAAAAGAACTGGGGTTCCAAACTGGATGCAGTTCTCCAAAACTCTCACATAGTTTCCATCAGACAGTTTGATGACTGCAAGTTTATTTGCCTTCTCCATGTTCTTGATCCACTTGTTGGCTTGACCTTGAGGGTCAATCATTAGGGGCCACCGGCGGGAGCTAAACACTATGATACCATTGTCTGTGGAGAAGGAGTCCACTGGCAGTCCAGCAATCTGCCATTCCCTGATGGACACCTGGTTACCCAGAGTGTTGCTGAGGGTTAAGTCCTCAGAGCAGGGAATTTTCTTCTCCTTGCACAGTATATGCCACTGCTCCTGGCACTCTATACGGTAGTCTACAGTAAAGGCCCCAAGGTAAGATACAGTTCCTGAAGAGAGGAGTATGTCACCTGTCAGGTTGTTGTATCTGCAGAGAGGAAATATAGCACCAATCTGATTAATAACAAACTTCAGGCATATTACACATCATAACTCACTGTAAAGATTAATATACAGTGTATGTATCTTTGTATATACCTAATCCCTAGTTGCCTTGCAGCCTCTGTCCACCTGTCCTTCTCCCCACCTAGTCCTCCAATCAGCTTCTCTGCCCTGATCAGCTTCTGAGAACATAAATCAATGTTGTCTTCCAATTCTTTCTTCTTGTTTATCATGGCTGCCAAGTCATCGTTCAGGCTCTGCAGTCTGTCCTCCACTTTTTTTAGCTCAGTTCTTTTTACTGTCAACGTTGCCATCTGTACAGCCAGTTCATCCTCAGCCAGCTTTAGTCTCTCCTTCTTTGGGGCTACCACTTTGGCAACTCGTTCATACACTTCCAATGCTCGCACCCATTTACAGAGACCCTCACAAGCCGAGGAGACATTTTTAATGATGGAGGGCTGGAAGTCAGGGTTGTCCACAAACTTGTCTCTGATTTTCTTGATGTTCGCGGCAGGAATATTGTCTTTGTCATAGGCTTTGAGGCTCTCCAAAAACTTTAGGTCTCCAAGGAGCTTCTTCGAGGGGCCCCAGAAATCCTCGATCATCTTACCTGCAACATATTTAAATGAAATAGTGATGATGTTATCATATCTTATATTGAGCAGGTGATTTTAAAAAATGAAGAGAAAAATGCCATATAGAAATCATTCAGTCAAAGCTGTGCTCCCACCTGAGCCACTGGGATCAGGTTTTCTCTCAGGTTTGATGCCCTTCATGATACAGATGGACTCCATGACTAGTTTTACAAGACCTGGTGGGTTCTGCATAGCCTTAACTACTGTAATGTCTGAAGGTTTTAATGTGTCCAAGGCCAACAGGGCAGCCTTCATAGGAGGCATTGCTTCTTTTAAGTCTCCCTCACATTCTTCCTGAAAGACAAAGAACCTGTGTCTAAATATGTGAACAGATTTGAACACTACATTATATGACATTTCGCAGTGGCAAAATATTGAATCTCCCGGGAAATACATTAATACCTTAATGGCTTGAGCTGCAGCTGCTGCTTCGTTCGCAACTTTTTCATCAGCAGACACAAGTTCTTTCTTTGCGTCCACCTCCACAGTTTCACCCTCTATCTTGACCATCATCTTATCTGTGTCAGCTGAGGTCCGGATAAGCTCTGGCTGCAAGGCGGTCAGCTCCTCCTGCATCACTGCCACCTGTGGGCATAGTATGATCGGTCTATACCATTCATTTGGTCAGGCAAACAAGGGGACATTTAGGGATATATTGTTTGACAAGTTGCATCACCTGAGATGAAGCAAACTCCAGTTTCTGGAGACCAATGTTGTAGCGGTTTCTCGCAGTATCCACTTCATTCCTCTTTGCATTAAGCAGAGTCTTGAAAGTGAGGATGAGTTCAAGGTAGGAGGTGGGTGTGACATAGTTGTGTCTCCTCAATCTGGAGAAGTACCTTCCAGACATCTCTCCCACGCTTGTCTGGAAGGTCTTGCACATCTCCACCACCCTGAGATCACAGAAAAAAAATATGGGCATACTACACAGTTCTAGATGCAAATTAAGCCCATGCCACTTTTAAGCAGATGTTGAGTGCTACTTTTTAGCATCCATTTTATGCCCTTACTCCAGTCTGATATCACTGTCCATTTCCACATCCTCTAGGAATTTGTGGGCCACCATCTCCAGAGCATCATCTGGCCATGCATGGAACCAATCAATGGTGCAGCAGTTGATAAGGGAGGGGAACATCCTAAGACGATTCCTAAATGCATCACCAATAGGACTCATGGCTGTGGGATACAATAATTTGTAGTTACTTACTAAAACTTCAATCAGAAAAAGAAAAAGGACAAGTGAACGTGCCTACCTAGCACAATGTGAAGATTAACCTTCACACGGTCAATAAAGAAATTGTACATTGAGAGTGGAGTGGCGTCAATCTTTTTGCCCTCAAGCCGGGCGATTCCCTGCGCTTTGTCTATGATGTCAGCACGTTCATCGGGAGCAAAGATGTTCGGCACATCACCAGTGTTAAGCAGCATGTTGATGTCTTCTAACATGGCCTCATCCTTAATTTGGCTGTCATTGAACAGGAACACCAGGCTCTTTCCCTCTATGCCTGCTTTAAGCATAATCCGCTTCAGGTCATCACGCCAGTCTGACAAGCTGTAGCTCTTGGTCAACTCAATCTGGGACAGGACGTAATCGTTAATGAAGGTGCCCAGCTTTGTGGCGCTCTGACGCCCTGAACCGCCAATGCCAACAAGTAGAAGGTGGCCATTGTCTTGTTTTAGCACACGACAGATGCGGGAAATGTGCTCAATGGCAAATTTGAACATCACAAGGGACATTGGTGTCTTGCTGCAGTTGTTGAACTCATCCAGGTAGAACTCCATCACTTGTTGTAAAGCAGACAAGTCTGTGATTTCATCGTAGGCCTTAACATCAGAATCAGGCTTGGCATAATCACCGAAGAACAAGCTACGGATGCTCTCGGATGCTACATTGCCATCTGGGCTTAGATGGCCCAGGAGCTAGAAAACAACAGGAGATTTTCAGGATTAAACACAGACAGTAGAGTTTTAAAAACAAGACCAACACACTACACGAGACAAAGCAGCAGCCTCCCTCCCATTTTAGTTACTTATTTAAATCAGTTAGCTATTACCTACCGCCTTACCATCGACATGTTAAGAGCCGTAAGAGGTAATTCAAATGCTTCCAATCTCTGATTTGACGCCTTTAAACAAATTTTGAACCACATCTACTAAACAAATATGCAAAGCACTTTTAATCTATGACATTTCAGCCATATTTGTTCATAGTTTGTGAGAAAGAATGCAGATTGATGAAGTGAAAAACTGTTGATTTAACTAGCTGAGACAATTTTTGAATGTTTGTGCGTGCTTTTCACATATATGTACCTTTTCCACACTCTGCTTAAAGAAGTTTGAGGTTCTCTCTTTTATGATGCCAAAGAATGTCTCCTTGTCTTCCTCGTCAATGAGCCGATCATAGAAAACACGATAGACCTCATGGATCCACAAGCGAATCAGTTTGTCTCCATCCTGACATAAACAGTTAACATCAATTAATCAATTCAAAACAATTATCTTAAACATGTCACTATTGTGTCCCCTCTTACCTGCATGTGTGTATATGGAGACAAGAGTACGCCCCGTATCACTCGAGCAAAGTCACGCAGGTTGAAGATGTAGTGTGACTTAGATGGGGTGGGGAGGAAGCTGTCCATAGTGTCCTTATAGACTGCCATGGTGGCCTGGACCATAATCTTCCCGAGCCTTGGACATAAATCAAAATACAGTAAATCTTTCTGACAAAGAGAATTTAAATAATTCTACTACTGGTTTACATTATAATACATATTTGACAAGTTACCTGAAGAAAGAAGCATCAAAGCCCTTGCTGAAGTGCCAGTCAACAATAGAGCTGAATATCTTGGTCAGTGTTTCATCATCAAAGGAATCAATTGAGATAATATTCAAGTGGCGGGTGAGACGACCTAGCATATGAAACATTTTGTCAATTTCGCCAGCTGCTTTCTTTAATGAAATTACTAATACCAACAAAATAAATGAATAATTCAAACATACTTGTAATGTCATTTTTCCCACCACCAGGAGGCCCCATTGCAGACAAGAACAGCACGTCCACTATGTTTATTCTGGAGGTGTCCTTATTGTCGTACCAGTGATGATGGTCAATCCACTGTCGTAACAGCTCAATCGGGGGTTGGGCGCCATAGATTTCTTTCGCTGGCATGTTCAGATCATCTATGCAGAGGAGATCACAATAATTGTCAATTTGTACGTGAAAAGTGAATGACTAGATAACACTTTATGATTTACTTTTAATCCAACAGTATGGTATTCTGCTGTATTTGTGTGTATCTTTACCAACATAGATGATACACTTCTTTCCCACAGGAGGTCCAAACACACCCCTCCTTCTTCGGTCCAATTTAGCCATGATGATTTCTTGGGTCTGATTTGCTGAGGTTCGGGCAGAAAAGTTAATACAGTTTGGGGTGTACCGCTCTTTAGGCAGCTTTACCAAGAAGCTTTTGTTAATGACAGATTTGCCAGTGCCAGTGGGTCCAACAAACAGCATAGGTATTTCATGTGCCAAGTAGGTATGCAGGAAAAACAGCTGACGTGCTGTCTCCATAGTTGGGATGATGAGGTCTGACACCTGGTAAGGTTAAATTTCAGTTTCAGTGAACATGGGCATTCATGGTGACTTCTTTAGTGGCAGTGAACGTCTGTGATATAAACACACTCACATTGGCTGCAGCTGGAATTGCATTGTCTTCCTTTATGATTGAATCGGTCCACATAGTCCATTGTCCTTGTCCATTCTTTTGAAAATAGTAATCATAGACAGTGCCTGAAAAAAAAAAAAAAAGTCATGCATTACTAATTTTGTATTTTGTAATTGGTATCGTATATATATATATATATATATATATATATATATATATATATATATATATATATATATATATATATGTGTAAATTAATTTTGTGACCTCTCTCAGGGAAGATGTTGTCCTTTTTAAGTTTGATAGTCTGAGGTCGAGGGTGCTCATCATCCATGCCCATGATCAGTTTCCGGTAGAAGACATCAAACTTCTTACGACAGTCCCCGGTGACGGTTCCACCCAAAGTCCATACAATCGCAAATAGGAACAGACCCTGCAGCCACATGGTTAACTGCTGGCTGGACATCTTAGTGGTATCGGCTCCTGACGCAGAAATTTCATCTGGGTATAGACAAGAACATTAACACCTACATTCATACTGATAAGAAGAAACATGCATTAATGGCAAATTTAATATTATTTATTACAAACCCATCAGGCAGGTGTACAACTTTATGAGACTGTAGGCCAAGTGAATGGGAGATGTTTGAACCACAAAGCGACACTCCGTGTCTATAAATTCCAGACAGGGTTTAACTAGCCAATCAAACAGGTCCACTATCTGTGGGACAAAAGGTCAAAGAAGTAGGTATAAGACAGATAATATGACATCTCCGAGGATTTAAAGTGACAAAAACGTACAATCATTAAGCCAATTCAGATATGTGTGTTTGTGACCTCACCAGCTCTCTATGCTCACTGCTCAGGCTTTCAGGCAGTGTGTTTATGTAGGAATCAATGAAAGGAGACCAGCCCAGCTGCTGTGGTTCCATGTAGATCATACCACACCTTTTGGCAGAAGGTTACACTCAAAAACCGCAACACAGTAACTAAAAAATGTGTGCTTTCTATATTTACACGCACGCACGCACGCACGCACGCACGCACGCACACACGCACACACACACGCACACACACACACACACATACACACACACACACACTACACTTGCTGGTGCAGCATCTGTCATTTTTACTGACCTACTGACGGTAGCCGGAGAGGCTTGCTCCAGGTCAGCAGTTTCAAAGATCAGACTCATCTTGCTACTCATCTGGATAATCTCACCACTCATCAGGCACAGCTGGAGAGTGAACAAGACAGAGGCATATTATATAAAGGCTGTAAATCACAGGAAAACTCTTTACAAAAACTATATATATATATATATGGATACAATTGATTTAAACGCATCAAAGTGGCCAGTACTTTCTTGTTGTCATCCAACACAGTATTCATGTTCTCAATCCAGACAGCATCAATTGGCCCATCAAAGATTATCCATTGTCGATTTTCTGAGGTGGAGATCGCCTGATTCCTGTAGGAGTTGGCTAGCACACCATCTGACCACTCATGGCTGACTAGATCAAAGCAGCCATACAGTTGGCCCATGGTGATGGCTTTAGGGTTGATAATGCAGTAATTTACAGCGAACTCTTCCATCAACTGGGCTGAAAAAGGAAAATGAGAAATATGTGTTAATGACTTGCTCGGGGTCAATTTATGATACAATTAAACAACATAGTGCAACTAAAAGATTAATATTCATTCCAATACCAACCTGCATACAGGTCTCCAAGGGCAGCAGCAAGAACTTTATATGCAGAAGTCTTTCCTCCTAGAGGTTCTCCTACTATCATGAAGCCATGGCGTACCAACATCATCTCATACACCTGTCCATCATCACAAATCACAGTCTGAGTACATTTTCGTGGTATAAGTATACTGTTTTATCACAGTTCCATGTTTACTTCCTGTCGGTTCATGTCATTCAGGAAATAAACTGGGACACATTTGTATAACTTTACAACTGTGAAATGGTCAATAACAATGAGCAAAACATATTTTATGAGTCTTAAGTATTACAAAGTATTAGTCCTTATTGGTACCTGAATAATTTTGCCAATGAACCATGGAACAGACTGGAGGTTGAGCTTAGCAATGTTGTCATTAAGAGCCTTGAGGAGAAGATCGTAGTCTGGTTTTGGAAGAACTACGCCCGGGAATAAATCAGAGATAATACCCTGTGGGCAGCACAGGGAGAATTGAACTGAATAATTAATACACCAATTGACACAGAAAAAAACAAAAAGAAGAAATTACAATTGTATTTGCTTCAAAATCTGTCACCCTAAACAATGGCACGTCCTGTGCCAGAAACTTGGCCATGTTGACGTCCATCAGCGCTCGAAGCAACAGCACACTCTCATTCTCCTTAGGGTACTTCAGCTTCAGATTCCCTGCTGCAGTCAGCACAGACTTCACAGCTCGCATACCATAGTCATAGTGGTGTTGGGAGGACAGCTGCTCGGAACACAAGCGGTAGGTGGCCACGATCTTCTGGGCCAGACTGGAATTTAGATGTATGAGGCTTGATGAAGGAACCAACTGGGAGCTAAATCTAGCCCAGAAGAAATATACTTACTAATTTGATTTTGTCCAAGACATATTCACACATACCTGCGAGATTCAATGAAGCCCATGGAGTATAATGATATTTCTCCAATGAGACCGTAGTCTGGCACCATCATAGCAACTGTACGGAAAAGAGCCTAAAAGACAAGTGTGATGGATGTACATCTAGTTCCAGCATCTTATTCTTTTATTACATTTTACCATTTTTTCACTTCATCAGATTCTGCTCTGTTGAGTAATGTGTAAGACTATGCTAAAATGCTGAAGGGACGTACCTTCAGGTTGTCAGGGAGCTCAGCCCTGCCAGCATAACCAGGGTTCATGGTGATGAACACACAGCAGGTTGGGTTGAGTGACAGCTCTGTCCCTTCAAACAGGAAAGTCTTCAGATTCTTGGCAACAGCCTGTTGTATGCAGAGGATCTGCTGAGCTACCACAGAGAGAACCTCCACCTGTAAAGCACACACAAACACATGAGAAAACTATATGAACTCATTTGTAAAATGCATTAATGTAACTGCTTTGATCAGACATAATCACTGGAATACATTGTGACTGAAAAATGACAATATAGTATTCATCATCATCATCAGGCCATCATCATAAGCCTAATCTCTATTTATGTATGACTTTTAGGATGTGGATGTGCCATACTGAAATGGATTGTAATTTATTCATTCAAAAGCTTACATTTTCGGGCTAACTATTTACAGCTGTTAGCTGTAAAGTAGCTTTTCTTTGAGACACTGAAACAACAACATGCATGTAGGTGTGTTTGCCAAACATGTAGATGTAAATCATGTATTGCAAATTCAGGGTGCCCTTTTACATGGTACATTTTAATAAGGATGAGAGAGCTCAAGACAGAATATACAATAATGGATATTCTGATATATAAAAAGGTGACTGTCGTTGACTCTGTTAAAAATGAAGCCAGTGCAATGCAGAGTTATAATTTGCAATTTAAATTATTTTTAGAAACCTCTAGTAGTAGTGTTTTGTATGTGTTGCAATCTGTATTAACATAATCCAAATCAAACACAGTGTCTCTGTATCCTGCTGAGTAGCAAATTGTCTAAATTTAGCTGTGTCGGTGTTGGAGGAAAACAGGTCTTGTTATTATGAAGTTGTGCAAACATGAAAATTATATTGAATCTTAACGTGATTCTTTATATGAGAGGCCAAACAGACCATTAAAGTTGTACCATAAACATTTTAACTATAACAACACAAACCAAATATTAATCCAGATATGAATAGACTATTTGTTCATGAAACTTGAGCTACTATTCAGTTAAAGCAGATATAGTATCTCAGTTTTCTGATTTCACTGATATACACAGATTTGACCAGTATAACAAAGATTGTGTGCTCACCTCAATACGATTGAACTCATCAAAGCAGGCCCACGCTCCGGATTGTGCTAGTCCTTTGAAGAATTTACTCATGGCCTTGTAGTCCAGACCATCGGAGCAGTTGAACACCACACACTAAGATGAAATGAGATACGGGAAATTGCAGAAATTTGCACATGTGCAGGAACAACAAATGCAGTATTAATGCCAGTATTAAGAAGAAAAAATAAAATAAAATACAGATCAGTGTTTTACTGAAAAACATTTAGTATACCTGTTTTGCCAAAGCTTTTGCCAGATCTTTTGTGGTCTCAGTCTTGCCAGTACCAGCAGGACCCTCAGGAGCTCCCCCCAAGTTTAACTTCAAAGCCCCCATTAGAGTTCTGATGTAGCACAAAGTTATTAGAAAAAATTATGCAATGAAAGAACTCCACATCTTTTGACATAAACTTTAGAAGTTACAGTATGTTAGGATACAATATTTTACTATGATATAGTATTTTGCAGTTCTCTATCCATAGCCAAGGGATCACATAAACTATAAGGCACCTGTAGCAGCGGTCAGTAAGCGGTGTAATGACAAGACGGGGGGAATTGCCCAGATATTCATAGCCATATTTCAAGCAAGTGGTGATCATGCGCAGCATCACTTCTCCATCCTCCCAGAAGTAACGCAGCTGAGAAAGCCACGCAAAGTCATTCAGTGAAGAGACGCAGTCCTCTGCCAGTTTTGCCACAACATCTCGAGCTAGTAGGAGGAAAGAGCATGAGGTTTTCTGCAAGCTAAATGTAATCAAGAGATTATATTTGATCCCTTTAAAAGAACATGTCTACATTACCATGAACGTCTATAACAGTAAGAGCACCAAGGGTCATCCTTGCCCCTCCTGACAGCTTCCCACGCACCAGCTCCACAATGTCAGCTATCTGAGCATTGCATTTCTCCACATAGGCCTTCAGGTGGAATAGGAAATCATTTGGCAGGTTAGACTACAGTCTAATAATCATAAAAAAATCTGTGGGCATAGAAGTTGTCTCTTTGTGGAAGTTATCAGTGGATGTACTGACAGGCAGGGAGTTGTTCTGAATGGCTTCAGATACTTCAGTCGTCCAAAAGATGGAGGAGGCACAAATGACAACTTGGCCAGGCCACTGCAACACCCACTTCTTCCTGGGCACCTACAGCACAAACAGATACAATATTACACAGTAAAGATTTTTTTAAACTGTTTATCCATCTGAACCTAAATAAATGTTATTGATAATAATTTCTTTTCTTTTATCATTCTACTTTTATTACTGCTCCAAATAACTAATAGATGGTTTGATGAAAATAAAAACAATCAAACCCACTTCCCAGTTATAATAGTAATAATTTGCCTTCATCTATTGTCAATGAAGTTCACCAGAGATTCAAAAACAAAGTAATATGGCCAAATACCTCTGTGTACTGTATCATTCCTTCATAGATGACATGTCGAACACTCCTCAGCATGAGGTTCTCCACCTGCCGGAGCCACTTCTCTACCATGCCCTAAAAATCAAAGAGAAGCAGTTCACCACATACTTTCACCATGTTATGTCCAACAAAGTTAAATTTGTGAAGCAATTTCAAAATATAAAATACATACATGCATGCATGTATGTATCAATTTAATGTAAACATATACAGTATAATACAACTATCACGCAATGTACAAAAACACTGTCTGTTCCATACCTTGGCTTGAGCTGGATCAATCTTCTCTGTGAAGGTCACAGTTTCTTTCTCAGAGCTGATCATGCCAACAATTACTAAGTCCTCAGTGAACTCCAGTTTGGCGATGCCCTCAAAGCACTTTTTCAGATGAGGCTGCACACACAGTGGGTCTTTAGTTTGTGAGAGGATTTCTAGCAGCTCGTCGTTGGACAGGAAGAAGAACCTGGAAATATGATGAAGATGTAGGGGGAAGATGAAACATAACAATCGCTTGACAAAATAATGTTAATATAAAAGATCATGTGTGTGTCTGTAATGTTTTGTTGGCAAACTTAAAGTGTTCTCCCTTGTAAATCGAGTATTGTATTGTACTAGAGGTCAAAACCTTGGGAAATAGAGCCTCTTCTTTTCCAGGTAGATACTGAGGCCTTTTTGGATGTCATCTAGAAACACATTTGACTCCTGTAGCCGTTCCAGCATGTTAGGCTGACTTGTGGCCACCAGCACATGTGTATCCTTAATCTGGACCAGTGAAATCACAAAGGCATTATGGTGAAGCATTGTGTATAAGACTGAATTTTTCTAAAACTTAACAATGTAAGAAGTTAGAAGTTGTGTTTCAAGATAATCTTACCGCTGTAGCCATGATGTCCTTCCAGTAGCCATCTACAATGACAAACTTGCGTCCCTCCTCAGGCATCTGGGCAATGATGTCCTCAGAGCTGAAGATGGGTTCAAGGTAGAGCCAAGTAGATTGACACATTAACATGGAGTCCAGGATTTCCTGCATACTCAACAACTTGTTCTCCCAATCCTGTGAAGAAAGGTAATAGTGAGACTAACAGAAGTCCAGCAACAACAAGCTATTGCTGTGAGTCATAGATAAAAGCAAAGTAAGTATAGCTTACAAAATGCAACAACAATCCTACAAAAACTTCCAAAACCACACAAACTAATTGTATTTATGATGGCTCTTTCATATACAATTCTAAAGTCAAAAGGTGACATCAGAGTGACTTGTGGTGTCATGGCTTACCTTACATTCAGTCTCTATTGGCTTAATGAAAGGTGAACCTCGCATAGTCTGTGTCTTAATAATGTGGTCATCAAGAAGCACTTGGATGTCATCAACTGCTGACACAATATTGGTACCCTATGATGAAATATAAAATTATTTATACAAGTTGATGTCAATGTTGTGCATTTAAATTCATGGGGATTACAGTGTAAGACAACATAACCAACATGTCAATTTCTTGGAACTTTTCTATATTGATGCTGAAATTCTTTGGAGGAAGTAACAATGACAGTCTGCTCGTTTTATGTGTATTGTGAATCAATGGGATTATATTTGTCGTACTGTATCTCTGTATGGAGTGAAAGAAAACTGGAGCTCAGTCCATTCATTTATCATCTTCCTCATGGATTTTTCTAGAGAGTACTCCTTACTAGCTGATGCTCCAATCTCTTCCAACCTAGGACAGAGATAAAAGTAGAATTACTGCCTTGAGGTTGTTTGCCTCTGCCGTCCAGTCATGTAGCAGTTGACATCGACAGCCAAAATATTATAATTTTTATCCTGTTAGACATTTGTGTGACATTGTCATAATCAACATATTCATCATTAAGTTATGGCCAAAAAGGTGTTGATCATTGAGCCTAATTCTAATGAATTCTAAACACTAAGAGTCCTCTGAACACAGTGCATTTATGTCGCTCCATGCATGTCTTCCAACACAGTGTAATGTCAGTAGAGTGTCTTACTTTTTAGAGAACTTGGAAAGCCCCATGTCCAACATGTTCATCAGTGAGCTGCTCACATCCGGTTCGACAGCACAGCCCACGATGCTGCTAATCTGGAGACGGACAAAGGGCTCGTAAATTATTCACATTAGCTTCATGGATCACATGAGATGCAGGACACTTTGTCTTTACAAAGTTAATCTAACGCAGGGTTTTTATCAGATGATCTAATAAAACTAAAATATGAATTTAGGATTAAAAGTGTCAGCTAAATGAAATGTAATGTAATGAATTCAGCTGACCGCCTCCCAGTGGCGGTCTTTGATGCCGGGGTTACAGATGGTCGTCAAGATGGGTAGGTGCTGCTTGAACTCGTTTATCTTGTTTTTGAAGATTTTGGCCACCAAACAAGGTCCAGGAAAATTAGAGAAAGACTTCGTCAGTTTATGAGTGGTTCTCCACATCATGTCAAGCTGATCAGAGATTTTCTCAGCATCCAGCTTGAGGAAAGGACCTAAGAGTTAAATGATAAATTAAAGACACCAAACAGCTATGCATCCTGCTTGCACTTCTTTTTTTTCCATTAGTCGTTATTTGCGCAGTACCACAATAGCTTTGAGAAACAGGAAGAAAAAAAAATGTGTGTCACATACCATTCATCCACTCTTCTGACATGATCTGAAAGTTTAGTGCTGTGGTCCAGAGCTGTTCATATGGCTGTTTGTTAGCGATCAGAGTTTGGAGCAATGAGAACTCGCTCTGTTCTATCTCCAACAAAGTCTGCTCATTGTTGATATCCTGTAGAATATCAATGGTATAAACATAGTCCTTATTGCTTGGGTATCTTAGCTTAAAAATCAAAAACATAACCATGTGCATCGATGTGGTATCCAAAACATATTTTACCTCTAGTTCAGTGACAGCCGCCTCCAGGTTGGAAGAGATTTGCGTGAGATGTCTGACGTTGTTCCTCATTTCCTCCATGTTCATCACTTCCTTCTTCTTAAAGGCCTGTATCTCAATGTCCACATCCTGCAGCCTCTGCTCAAAATCTAATATCCTGAGATGATCAAATGGAGGTAACAGTTTTCATTTCAGTTGTTGACTTCGGTGGCACGATAGTTAGTTTAGTGCATCACAGAAGACTGACACACTTTCTGAACAGTTCAGGAAAGATTATGGGATTGTTAAAGCAGTTGATCCTATAGATGCCAGTGACTTTTAGCCTACTGTAAAGGGATGTTTTAAATCTTAGTTTGAACTCATTTACTGCAATTCTTTGAGCCAAACAATTCTCATGTAAGACGCTCTTTGATGCATTAGTGAAGCAGTGGAAGGACCAACCATCGGAAAACATAAAATTCAGCAGTAGGTGTTGACATTTGTGTGAGACAGAGTGTAAAATGTTTAATAACTTTTTCTGGAGGCACTCCATAGTCTGTTCTTTCACGGTGGCCAGATGAATATTGCTGAAATCAAGCTCAATCAGAATCCGATCAGGCCAGTGGAAAACACGGGAGTGAAGCCTCAAGTCATCAACTAGAATAAGAAAGAAAAGAAATAGCCATAACATGATTAATATATTGCATTATAACTTTGCTACATGTGGATACAGCCTATGTTACACAGATAAAGTAAAATAAAAATCTACTGAATGGTGCTATTTCTGGAGATTACATGTGATTCATTTGAACTGTAATTGCAAATACCATGAGAGGTTTTACATACAAGGTAGAGTGGCATAGTCCAGGAGGAAGCTGAGGCGGCATGTTGCCTCATCAATCTCATCTATCAGCTTGGGAATGGTCACATCACTGGTTTCTTTAATGTACTGGTTAAGAGACACCAACTCCTGTGTGGTTTCTGGGGTGCTTCTGATGATCTCGGTAATCTCCTCATACTTTTGACAGATCCTGGGAAAAGAATGTTTGTAGTTGACGTTCTCCCTCTTAAAATGTAAGTAAAAATTGAGCTGATTTAAACTAAACAAAGTCACCGTCACTTTCTGCTGTTCGTGTTATGAAAGTTTAAGGGGTTTCCCCTAACCCCTTATTAAGCTCTCGGTTCTCCTGCATTTGAAACTTGATGATCCTGTCTTTCAGTCTCTCAGCACGGTCACACAGGTCATCATTCAGCTTGCCAGCATCCAGACAAAACATGGACAATGGCACTGTGACATGCAGTGAGGCAATCTCCTTCCACGAATGATTAATGCTCTCAATTTTCTGAGGATTGAAATACGGAGAGAGGACTTACTAGATAACAAAGGACAATTGAAACCTGAAAGTGTTCTTTGTAGATTTTAGATGGAAAAGTTGTATTACTTTTCTAAATTCTTCTAACGGGTGGCTTTCTTTGAGAAAAGTTGAGATCTCCTGCTCTGCTCCATGATCCATTAGATTGCTGTATTTTTGATATACATTCAAATACCTGAAAAATTAGATGTAGTATTAGTAACTTGTATATCAGAGTAGTTGAAAGGCATAAATTCAACATGTGTTGTTACTTCTCAGGTCCCACGATGTTCTTATGGAAAATGTCTTTGGCTTTGTTGATTAGGTCTGTAACCAGCGACTCATCAGGACTGACGGCCCGTAGGTACAAGTTATTTATATCGGGAAAGAGGTTACATTCCACCTGGCAAAAGTAAATCATATTATATTTATGGTCGTATAAAAACAGAAACAGCACTGTATAATGTATAGTATAGAATTGATTTTCAAAGCTTGTGGTGCTCAATAATGTACCCTTAGGAGCTTCTCAGCAGTCTTGATGATTTCCATGAAGCCTCTGTGGAGGAGCTCCCAAACTTGCTTAAAGTTTGGACTAAAGTCAATGTGAGACTCATTCACATGTAGCTCAACCAGCAGCACCTGAGACTGAACATACTTCATCTTGTCAAACACCTCGCCAAAGTCATTTCCGTCCTAAAGAACACAAACAACAGCAAGAGTAGATTCGGGGTACTTCTCTCACATAATTTGACAGTAATTTCAAAGAGATAAAATTGTAACAATTAGAAATTGTGTCCAAACCTGATGTTTAGTGAAGAAATATAACAGGTCCCGTAATGATTCTACAACCAAGCTTCGCAGCTGCAATGACATGAGAGCAGCCACAGAGCTGAAGAGCTGCTGGACAATAACTGGAGCCTCCTCCTCACTCTGAGGTATGAGAGGCAACCACAAGTCCATGGAGGTCTTAATGAGCGAAGCACACTGAGGCAGCCACCTGAAAGAAAATAATTGGGAGCTCAGTTTGAGCTATTTTGTATTGTTTTGTTGTTTTCTGTCACATAACACTTGGTCTTTCTGTAATCCTAATCTGTGTAATGATGAAATACTTGACGCATTTTCTGCACTGTTTTCTGTTTCAAATCCATGATGTCTACTTAATGAAAGCTCTACTGCCTGCACTAGTTACTGCAGGTATTATTTGCTTTATATATTCCGTGATTGTTATTACCATTAACACAACCCCATGAAGACACATAATGCCATCTGGATCCGGAGGCATGGCATGGGAGCCTGTGACACTGCAGAATAATGGTATCCGAGCAGGTGCAATTTTCTAACATGGAAATAAACAAATAGAAGCTAGCTTTTACAAATTGCACTGGCTCATATTTCAGTCAGGCAGCCTGCCATCCTACGGGGCAGCTGCATGTTCTAACAGGCTATACAACAGGCCCGCAACAAAGGATGCAATGGAATCCTAAAGTGAGGCAGTGTGTAAAGCAATCCCCTGAAAGGCAGCCTGACATGGCTCTGACAAAGTGGACAAGGTGGTAATATGAGACTGCACCTACAACGGGATTAGCTCTCTGTTGTATTCGTACAAGCCAATGAAAGGACATTCTACAACATTAAGTCTGGACATCACATTATGGTCCCACTGAGAGACTGGCTTGTTGGCAGTACTCACTTTTGGACCAGTTCATCTCTTGTGGTTTGGCACTGTTTCTGGACAGACTCTTCAAACTGAGATGGCAGGAGAGGGAAGCGGGTTGAGAAAAGCTCTTCCAGTCTAATAAATCTCAAAGATGAGAAGCTGAAATAAGATTGAAACAGAATCTAAAGTAAATAGCTTGTGCAGGAGGGGTGGGAAGCTGAAAGCGATCTACGAAGACCTCTCCTAAAAACATTTTTACTTAGATGCAGAGGTGCCGTTTTGTGAAATTCAAATTAAAACATTGTTCATCATCTAACTGAATGCACACTCCTGTATAACCTGTTCAGCCAGACATTCTGTAGAAGGGCCATCATGTGAGTGACAGTAAACAGATGTTGGCTTTGCCACATGTAGGCCTCCTTGTAACTAGTTGACCAAGGCACTGGCGCACAGATCACCCTCCTGGGAAAAGGCTTGGGGATGCTGGATATGGACAGTCTCTGACACTCAGATGGGTCCATCAGAATGTAGTCCACTGTCAAGGAACCACATAGAAGACAAAATAGATTGAACAGATTGACCAAACTAATTTTCAAGGCAAGTGAATTATTAATGAACAAAACCACTAGGGACTAGTTTTCCAAACCCATATTTTAAACAAGTTTTAAATAATCCTTTTTTTTTTACATTTAATTTTGGTCAGCCGGTCTATACAAACAATGTTAAAGTGATACTGCCGCATGCTTGGAATGTTCAAATTAGGCAATACTGTCATTAAAGATGCACAAACACTTCATTGTTTTATACCTATGCTCTTCTTGAGGCTGAGGTAATACTCTCTTTTGACCTCTTTTTCCATGTTTGCCCTTATAATCTTGAGTTTTGTACTGCTATCCTCAGTTTCGGGAGGCACCAGGCGCATGATGTTCATCATCTGCTGGCACGGCTGGGGTGATAGCACAGCGCTGGGGACACCATTGGTAATATAGTATGCATACCTCTGTGTGAGAAAAGTTAAGATCAATAATGTGTCAGAAAAAGGTGACTCAAAAGATTCTCATCAGCCACTGACACGTCCATTATTGAATTAATTGATACTTGCTTCCAGGTCTCGCTCGTTAGGTTGTGTCTGCATGGCCCTCATTTTCTCCTCTCGGCTGTGTATGATGTCGAGCTGCTCTGTAGGACTCAAGGCTTGGCTGCTGGGAGTTTTCATTTCTTTATTACTTGATCTTGCCTTTGGCCTAGGCGAGAATGAAGCATGGTATGATGTATCCCGGTGAAAGCATGAACCAATCAGCAAAGCAAAAGAACATCATAAAAGATCAGCTAGTGCTCAAATGTGTTGCTTTAACAGCATAATAACCTTTGTCTTAGTGTGATTCCTTGTGTACTTCCAGATGGGGTTGATGCTAACAGCCGGGTTAAGATAAAAAAAAATAATCTGAGAAGTTTTAAGTGCACATTATGAATAATAATGAAAAACAATAAATATGTAAAAGTTTCAGACAGGCTTCCCTTAGTCACAAAGACCTGGGTTTGGTATTTGAGGAACATAAAAGGATACAAGGCCCTCTTGGTTTTGTCGAGGTTTGACGGAGAGTTTGTCGTCTGAGATTATTAATCTTAACATCCTGGGCCTGGAGACTGTAGTTATTACCAATAGACTCACTGGGAGTACGGTGGTGATGGAGCTCTTTAAAGGGAACTGCTTGTGTCCAAGAATTGGATTGGAGGATGGGTGGGTAATGACTGTGCCTTGAGACTATCTGTAAATAGTTGAATGTTAGGATGACTTTTGGTAGCATCAAGATGTGTTTAACTGGCTTCTATAAAGCAATTAATTGTTTATACAGTGACTGATATTCATACCTTATACAGTTCTGAGGGTTCTGCGTCACAAGACATGGGCAGAAGTGGGGGGAAAGGATGTCCTCTACTCTGACTCATATTGTAGATGGAGTCATCCTCCATCTTTAGTTCAGACACAACATAAACAAACAAACCACTGTTGTACAACGACCATAAACAAACCGTGTCACCTTTGTAACCACTGACACTTTCGTTTGACTTGAATTTGCACATTAAATAACATTATTATTATTTTCACCGGTGACCAAAAACGTCTCTTCAATGGAAACACACTCGTGAGGTTAACGTTACCTGTTGAAGCTTCTCCATCTTGTTCAGCGGTTTCTAGAGAAGAAACATTCAGACACCTTGAATTAATCAATTAAAACAGACTTTTCCATTCAGTATATCCTTACAGGTAACGAGTAATCTTGCTAAACACACGCTGACACCGTTGTGACCTACCGTTAATATCCGTTACAGACCATGTATGGCGGATATCGTCAGGAATTCATTCATTTCGCAGCGTTAGCTCAAACGTCTGTGTGTCCGTCAGCAGCGAAAGTTGCCCAGCATAGTTTGGACGTGGGTTGAACCGGCACAATGTACAAATAACATAAACTATTTAAAGTTACTGAGGGTTCAGTGTGTCCCGTCAACGCGTTGAAAAGCCTCACGCCACTGTTGATCTCATCCAGGACCGTCTCTGTGGTAACCCAACAGTCCGTGTACGATATTTTTGAATGAACCATAAAACAAACGAACAAAACGTACACGGACCCCTCTGCCCTCTGCAGGTAGCCACTCACTACTATTTACTTTGGATTCTGTAACTTAGTTTATGTAGGTCAAAGTGTGTTTGCATTTATGTGTATTTGTGCACACATCATGTATATATTGTTTTGTTTATGTGCAAACAATGTCAATACAAATACAGTTGAATACAATATGAAATTACAACTTTTTAGATTTGAAATATTGTAAATCACTCCCTTGTTAGTGTCAAGTGTATTCAAATGGCATTAAGAAATTGTGCAGAATTTATACAAGTAATCAAGAGGCCCACCATTCATTTTAAACAGTAAGTGTAATCACTTAGCAGTTGATTACATCAATGTACATTCCTGGAACCAGCTTTCCAACATTATTTTAACCCATAAACAAGTTATCAGTGGGAAAATTAGTATTGTTTACAGCCCAAGTATCTTTTTTCATGAAGTTTCATTCACGTTCATACACTGCATGGAAAAAGGAAGAAATGAAGTACAAGAAGAGTAAAATATGTCATTGTGAACTCACATCTTTCACATTTTAATCAAATGTACCTAAAGGGACTCTATGCCTTTAGATGACAATTAATCAAAAACAATATATTACAGTTAAGGAGGAATTAAACGTACTTCAGTAATATACAAAGTCCCCCAGTATAATGTTTTATTTGATAAGGAATTGTGCATGCATTGTTTAGGACAATGCATTGAAATACTTGTTTTATTACAGCGTTTGTTGACATTTGCATGGGATTGAGGAACGACAATAGGTACAGAGTTAACAGCTAACTAGTTAAAATAGAACTTGATATAAATGACACATCTAACACTCAATAGGAAGTTGGATTAGTCATGTGCACGAGGCGTGGTTTCGGCCATTGTGAGCTGCTTGCTGTCGAGAAGAAGCGCCTCATTGAAGTGCATCTGGTTAACCTAATTTTTTTTTAAATAATTTTAGATATGGTAAGTTTCAACGACACTTTATTGTGCACTACAATATACTGTTAAAAGTATAGCCGGACAACAGCCTTGTGTACTTGAAGCCATTTGGTGATGCTATTTATCGTCGTGTTAACTACTGTGCTAGCTAGTGGTTAGCTGAGCATGTTAGCTCGCATTAGCGTTAGCCTGCATAAGCGTTAGCTCGCTATTTAGCAACCTTCGCCTTGAGAACCTAAAAAGGCGCACTAACTACTGGTAGCTAACATGAGTTCAGTAAGCTATATTGAATTTCAGCGATCAACAACTAACATTAACGGACTGTCGCCGACCGTTTCCAATGCTATTTCCTTAACTGTGTCGCTACTCCATTATTGGACATGCCAAGGTTTGAGTCAATTTAAGTTAACTTGAGTTAATGCTAGCTCGCGCAACTTTAACATTTAGCAACATGCTGGTGATGTGAACCCCGTAAAGTTGCGCTACTAAGCTTGTACATATGGTCGGGAGTAATGTTTTTATTCGCATTCACATTTTTTTTTACACATAAAATCGCCTAAACGTCGGGATTTTGCCGTACATTTTTGTAGTTAACCATAGTTACTCATTGAAGTGTAATCCCTAAATTACAGTGGGACAGCTTCGTGGTGTTTTCCAACCATGCGACTCAATAATTCAAACGCTTTGTCAGGATGTCCAAAAGCCCAGGAGCAGCAACCAGACTTCACCTTCGTTGAAGTTGTCAAATGGCTACGTTCTTCCTGAGGGCAAACTGACGCCCAACGCCCTCTTTGTTGGTGGGATTGACATGAAGGTAAAATCATTTTTTTAGTTCATAAAAAATGTTTAATAGAACTGAACTGGCTCTAATGCCCCTTAATTGATAGATATTTAGTTTTGGTTTGTGTCTTAAGCTTAGTAATATTTTGTTTTGAGGGTAACACCATATAATTGAATTGCTTAACTCATAGGCAGACACATATTTAGAAAAGCATGTGTGTTCAGAATCTGTTTTTTTCTACATTTGGGTAAAAGACAGCTGTCAACTGTATCTCAGTAGAAAAAGCTGCACTCCCTTCTGGCTGCCCACACATTTACCGAAACAAAAAATAATTCATTTGAAAGTTTTGTCCTACTGTAAATTTGAATTTCAATACCCTAGCACCTGTGAATGTGTCACCACTCAAACGCAGTAGATTGAAGCTTTTAGTTAAATTTACACATGAGGGTTCAATGCAAAACAATTATATCTGCACTTACCTTGAACAGAACCACTATTCTAGTGTCCTTGAACTGCACATTGGGAATAAGTGCACTGCTTTGCTTTTCCTCGACAGAATATAATGGTGTGACGATGGTAAAGTAGAGCAACTCAAATCCAGTTTTTCACTTTAAAATTTATTTTGATCTTCAGGTGGATGAAAATGAAATGCGGGACTTCTTTGCAAGATATGGCGCTGTTAAAGAAGTAAAAATTATCACATACCGTGGAGGGATCTGCAAAGGGTGAGAAAATGAACAACAATGCATTTGTGTATTATTGTATAGCATGTATGTGACCTACAGGGAGTTATTCATAAAGCATGAATACAGAACTTGTTTTAGTAATTTTCCAAAAGAGTATGTACTCTTTGTTTGTCAGTTAACTTGTGTGAAAGTGTGTGGGTGTAAACTAAGGCGGTTGTTTATTTGCATATCAGTTTATATGAATATTCATTATCTTATTTTTTTTAACTTGGTTTGATTTCAAATGAATTTATTTCATATTTTTCATTGGGAGTTGGTAGTCAGTTATTGTGTTTCTTTTTAGCCTGAGTTGTTTTGTGTTTCCCTAGGTACGGGTTTGTGTACTTCAATGAAGACGTCAACATTCAGTCGATCATTGAGGTGAGTGGATGTCTGTCAGATTTCCTTTCTATTGCCTTATATCCAACTGAGAGTAATATTTCCTCTTTATATATATTTTTTTTTACTATAGCAACAGATCAGTTTTAAGGGTCGGAAACTCAAGCTGGGCCCTGCCATCATGAAAGAAAGGAGCTCTCGTATGTATTCTGACACACTAAATAAATACCTCATTGCATGTTCGGTTGGTGGTGTCATAATTGTATCATGTTTTTCTTTATCCAGGTTCTATGCCCTCTCGTATGGTTGGCTCGGTTCCCTGGATGAGCCCCCCTCAGTACTTCTACTGTAGCTGCTGTTCACCAATGGGAGGGGGTATGGCACAACCTTCACCTATTGTCAATGGAGGCCCCCCCTACAATCAGGTAACACACTCACATAGCCAGTTATCAACAATGTCCTTTTAGCAGTCAAAAAGATTTGTTTTTTTAAAAGAAAGTTGTCCACCCAAGTAAACCCACTGTGTGGTATTTGTAATGCTGTCTCTCTCACACACACACACCTCTCTATCCCCCTCTATTACACCATGTAAAACTAATTAAATCTTATGTTCTCTGAGGGGAAGTTGGCTCATTATCAAAGCCAAGAATAGAGGTGCAAGGTGGAGAACAATCTATCAATTTACTTTCAATTTACCAGAAAAGATATCACAACATAACGTTGGCTCTGACATGATTAATGTAATTGCTAATAATATCCAATTTGGTGAATTAATTAGATAATACAGCCGTTAGCAGTTACAGGGCAATACTTGCAAAGTCACTTTAGAAACTGTTATTTATTGCTGCAGGCTTTCAGTTGGTTTCATATTAAATTTATGTTTGAACATCTTAGTTTGCTATGTAAACATACTTTTCTGTACTAAAGTTCAATGTGTTTCTTCTGTCTCTTCTTTGCAGCCATACTCTTACTCCAACTATGGAGGGGTCATAATCCCACAGATGCCAATGAACTATGCACAGAATGCCTACGCCTACCAGGTACACAAACACTTGTACTAATTAGTTAACAGCACCCCATGCAAGGTCTCCGAGGCATTGCATATATTCTCCTCCGTGTGAGCTGAAGGGTTCAGCCTGTCTTAGATCCTCCTGTCCCTGCATGCCCCTCACTCCACACCCCCAATCTTCAATAGAGTCAAATCTGGCTTTTTTCTGTTGCCATCTGTTTCACCGCTGACCCATCTTCCCCCACACACAGTACACTCCCCCTCACTGGATGGAGGACCAGAGGACACGACCTGTCAATCAGGTGAATTTAGTGGCAATAGAAGTAGATGTCAGTATAGTTAAGTTTCAAAGCAATTAAATCACTTCTCATTTGAGGACCTTGTGAGGCCAGTGGGATGACAACGTCGGTGGAGCCTTTCAAAATCTCTATGGGATCAAGAAGAATGTTGGATTTTTTAAATTTCTTTATCGTTCAGTAGTGTTAGTGGCAAGAAATTGTCAAACTGCAATGTTCATGCAAGCCACAAGGTGGTGTTGTATGACCAGTGTTTACATCCTGAAGAACGGACTGTGCGCCAACAATGAGTTCTTAAAATGATACAACTTTTGAGAGATGTTTATGTTGTTTATGTCTTTGAAACAGCTTTGTGTGTTTGCAATGATATTTTTATAATGTTATTTTAATGTCTGTTTCCAGAACTTTGTTGACTGTGGAGTCCAGACTATGATGACTGTGCTGTAGCCACTGAGCCTCCTGCCAGGTAAACAAACTGCCCAGCGCCATTAACGTGTATATTTTACATGTATATGTTTAAACGTGGCAAAACCTGCTAAAAATAGGTGATGACCCCGTTCCCATTGTCAGTAGACAATTAGGCTTTTCTGTTTATTTTCTGGTGTCATGACAAAAGTCACAAAAGTCACGTTATTCAACGACAGGGTTGAAAAACAAAAAGGGGAAATGTTATGGTGTTCTATTTTTGTTGAATTAGATACTTATTTATTCTCTCTTCAAACGGTGTGCCGACTAATTTGGACTGATGTTAGAACTAAAGAAAGGGAATAAAATTATTATCAAATTAGCGTGTCAGACCGGGTGTCATGTTTTCATTGCTGGCAAACTCCATTGGAAAGGGGGCTGAGGTAACAATGGGCCACAGAGGACCAAGCATCTGTAAGCGTTCTCACCCTTTCTCACGAAGAAGGTAATTAATCAGTGCAGTGCAATTACTTTACGTTGTAGTGTGTGCTTTGAAGAGAAACCTGCATTCTGTCAGAGCTCTGTTGCACATAGTCGCTTATCCCTGTTTAGCAGTTTCACAATTTTTTTTGCTTCTGCTTATAGTTTTTATCTGGAAAACACAGCTTTTAAAAGACTAATCCTGATATGGCGTTTAATCGAATGAGGGAACAGGTCTTGACTTGTGATGTGCTTTTCTGTCTTCTGTTTCTTTTTAGATGCACGCTACAGTGAGTCAAATTGCAGAGAGGATGATGTCTTGATGTTCCGGATGGCTGGAAACAACCAGACGCCTCCTCACTGTTTCCTGAATGCCCTCCCCTCTTCTCCCTTCCCTCAATTTTTGAGACCCATTTTAACACCAGACTGCAGGAACTGTCCACTTTAACCGTACTAGTTTGATCACAATCACTTTGACCACGACGGGTATGGACCACTGTTGTGTGGTCAGACCGCTTTTAACCAACATGGATCACAGTGACAGTCGCACAGGAAGAGCAGAGCACCCTCACCATACCAGCTGTTTTTTGTTTATTTTTCTTTGTTATTTATCCAAAAGAAAACACGGAAAAGACTTTTAAGCTCACCCTTTGTGTCTATGTATGTTTTATTATTTATTTTTGGAATTACTTTGTTTGGTTGGTTGGTTGCAAGGGCTCTGTGTACTTTAAAGGTACATTTATAAATATATATATAAATATATATATTGCAACTGTCTTGACAGAAACCTTCTTTTTTTTAGTAGAATGCTACTTTAATTCCATTTCAGTTTTGCTTAAGACATGTCATTAACTTGCCTACTACAGCATACGAGCACTTCGTCATTCCATTAAATTCAAACACTCATTTATTTTGTGCTCTATTCTATTTAATTGGGTGTCGATTGAGGCAGTAAATGAACCGCAATTTTATCCCATTATTGCGCCTCATCAGTATGACTGATTTCTTGTCTTGGTCAAACGCCAGGCTTTCCAAGTTAAGTTCCACAGAGCATGTTGCAGCACACTGATCATCTGTGTTGTGTTTCTAAACCGTCCCATCCTGTGACTGGGTGTTTCTCAAACAGTTCACTCACGTACAATCACGGCATAATTTCTTTAACCCGTTACTCGTCAATCAACTTATATTTGGAAGGAAATACAGCGGAAGGCCGCTTTAATCCATTTTGAAAATGAAGGACATGATTTCAAATTAAGTGCTCTCTGCTTCTTTGGGGGAAATTGTTCACTGTACATAGTTCACTTTATACTGGTTGTTTCTCTGGGTTTTAATCTAGTCGCAGGTGATTTTGCACAAAGTATTTTACTGTCAATGTAAGAGTGGACAATGGTGCTTTTATATATATGTATATATTATTTTCAGTAAGTGCACTTCATTTGTTTTTTTGTGAAATGTATACACTAAATAAGTATCTTTGTATGGTTGGCGATGCACATTTGGTGTATGTCACACATTTTTCTTCTCTTGACCCAGTTCCACATAGTTTTGTCGTGGCATTGACCTCAAGGGTCTCATAATCAGACGTCTGATTGTATCCATAGAACTGTTTTGTTCAGAGAGACTGGACACTGCACTGTTTTGGTTTGTGTTTGCAGGGTTTAGATTTCTTTGTTTGGAGAAAAAAAAATAAAAGTTTATATGTTATCATTTAGGCTTGTGAAGTTCTTGGGTTTCATTTTGAAGAGTGGGTTTGTATTTTTAGGGATATTAATTTGGGAACTGGAGCTGATGTGGGAGCGTGGCGCTTTCAGTGTGCCCATCTCTGCCACTCCCAGCCCCCATAAGCCTGTCAGCGGCTGCTGGTGTGCAGTCAGGGTTGTCTTCCCTGGCAACAAGCCCATCATCTCTTGGTCACAGAGCGTTTTGTTTTTGTCACAGTCTGGTGGTGTGACTGAGCTCCCCAGGGTGCCCTGTCCAGCCCGTGACCACCCATCAGCCCCACCCACCTAAACCCCAGTCAGACGTTTTTGAATTATGGATAAGTCTGGACAGCTACTTATGAAATATGAATTTTCCAAAGGACACCTTTTTGAAAAACACAAACACCTCCAAGCCCAATAACCTTGATGGGAGACCCACATCCTCCCGTAACTAAAATACTGAACCACAAACTTACCACTTTGACTGTCGAGGCAAAAGATAATCTGAAAACAGTACAAGTAGCTTATGGTACATTGTGCATTTTCTCACCTACTTCTCTAGTTTTTCTTTACATGTAGGTAGTTTAATAATTGTAACGTCCACAGTAAGATTCATATTGTTTCCCAACGTGTTTCAGAGCATCAGACCTGGCAAGCAGCGGGTGAGAAACAACTGGGAGGAGAGAAGAGTGTAAAGCGCCCTCTATTTCCCTCTCCTCCTCCTCCTCCTCACACACGCTGGTGACAGAGAGGTAAGACGGAGTGTTGATCATGAGCCCGTGAGAGCAGCAGTCAGCTGTAGTTTCTAAATGGAGGATTCGTGTTTTGTTCCTATTGGATCGCAGCACCTGACCTGATGTGAGTCTCATTCCAGCAGCCTCGACTTTCACCGACAGTAAAGACATTAAAGAGCGGACGGACGCACGCACGCCGACAGTCTCAAGGGTGAGGAAGCTTTCAGCCCGGTCCACACTTCTCACCAACGAGGAACGACTTGATTGGTGAGTGTAACTCTTGACAAAAAATAATCTACACATTTATTTACATAAATAATAGTGTTGATCTATGACTGTTTGCCAATATGAGTGCCTGGAACAGTGCAACTACATGTCATGTGTATATCTTATTGGGTCGTGTTAGTGTCCTCACATGTGGAATGTGAGATATCACAGCTTTGGAAAAAAACAAAAACAAACTTTAAATGAGAGTTAACTGCATATCGGCAGGAGTCGCAGAGAAGTCTCAGGAAACCTTTCACAATAAAACACTTGTGACAGAGAGAAATCCTCCTGGTGTATACGTTCAGCCAGTCGTTTGATTTGTGTGATGTTGTGTGCCATTTGTTATCCGCGGCGGAACGAAATGAATAAGCCCTCTGCTCGCTGTCACAGGTTGCAGTGAACTCAAGATATGCGTGATGGAGTAAACGTGTCGAGCGCAGATGGAAGAGGGGGATGGAGCGTGTGTGTGTGTGTGTGTGTGTGTGTGTGTGTGTGTGTGTGTGTGTGTGTGTGTGTGAGAGAGTGTGTGTGTATGCGCGCGCGCGCGTGTGTGTACGTGTGGTGCGTAAGCGACCTGCCATGTATCATTTCCCGTTCACTAAACTACCGGCGTGATCGGGCAGCACCGAGCAGCCACGTGTTGTTGTGAGACTGTGCGAGTGCGGGGAGAGGCTGAGCTTGAACGCACCAAAGAGGGAAAACCAGGAACATGTAATTTCAAGCTATGCTGCACCCACAAAATGCAAGGGGCATCAATTAGTTACATGGTTATGTGTGGGTGCTCACTATACATCTTAGAAATCTATTTGGAAGCACTTTAAAAAGCACTCATTAGCGGTGAGTGACATCCAGTTTATTATACAAGCCATATCCCATAAAACTAATTGTCTAAAATGTTAAATGATGGATTTAAGTACCTTAAGAACCCACCTCAGGGTTTCGTAAATTGATGCCCCGGTCCAAACGGTCTTTCTTTGTTGATAAACTGTTCTTTTCAGAGTAAAATAGGCTGTGCAAGGAGCTGCGCAACCGACCAATACATCAACGTCATAATTTGTTTTTATCCTCCCATGCAGCCTCATTAAAACACCGTTTGAGGTGACTACTTTGTTGCTTGCGGGAAACACACCTCCCTCCAGGCAACTTGACATGCTCCCAGTCTGCTCTTCGTCTGTCTTCCTCACTCGGTCTGTCTGTCGCCCCCCACCCCACCCCTCTCCATCCTCCTCTTTTCCCTCTCCTCATTCTGTTCTTGCCCCCAAACCGCATCCTAGAAACTGTGGAGTGGAGCTCCAACCCAGTGGGAGGGAAGCCCACTCCCCAGGACTCAGTCTGTCACCTCCAATTTTGAAATGCAGTGAAACACTCCCCATATAAGGCAGTAATGGTGAATTAATAATAATGCAATGGTTTCATTGACATGGTGTTTTTCGCTGTTAAACAATTGCGCAACTATAAAAAGTGATATAATTCTGAGTCAAACTGCTGATAGGCCTTAAAAATGTATTTTGCATAGGCAGTGTACTCACAAGCAGTATGAATTATGGCTTCCAAACAGGCCCATAATAAAAGAGACTGGAAGCCAGTAAAAAGAGTTTTATTTGCTGACACTTGCTACAAATCAGTTTGGTGTATCAGGTGAGAAATGGAACACAACGACTGAATGTTACACGCAGCAAAACAAACCACACTCTTCCTCAGGTGGCATGCAGCAGTTGTAATCGACGATGATACCAGAGAGTCTGGGCCTTTCGGTATATCCATGTATATATGCATATGTATATCTACAATCCCTTCTTCAATTCATCTGTGTGTCAACCACACTGGTTAAGGTCTGGCTAAAAAACAAACACTGAAACCACTTGTTTTATTTAGTTTTTTTTTCTTAGGAAATCAGACAGGCAAGTGCACATATTTAGTCTGACCTCCACTCATCTAACATTGACCCCTTTTGTTAATGCTCATGCAGATTTGTTGAGAACATAATTCATAAGAGGTTGTGGTTTGGAGACATGCTGTATGTAAGAGCAGCGTAGCATTTTGTCGGCTGAGCCCGTCATCATTGAGATGCTTCAAAGTGCATTACCACACTCAAACCGTGACCACAGAAAATACTGATTGGCAGTACAGAAACAATGAGAGGTTTTAGGTCATTTGGAATCTGTGTCATTATTGCTGGCTCATTTCTCATCATAACAGCTGTTGTTACCTGTAGCTAGTCTGCATAGTTAGTGGGTTTAAATACATATTCATCATATACAGTACATTGATGTGAGGACAGTAGAGAGTTTTCAGACGGAAGAGATTTAAAATGTGAATTATATCCTCCTATAGTTGCTGTTAATTTCCCCCAAGTCTGTGCCTGTCTGTAGGTCTCCCTCTGCAGCGGATGAATGCTGCCCCTTGGAAAGCAGACACCCCCGCCCCATCACCCCCCGTTTCCCCTCCACCCCGCCCAACCCCCCCTCCCGAGTGGCACGGGAGGTAGCAGAGCAGTGGCATAGCGCAGACGGATTATGCTCTCGCCTAAATCCGCTGTCATTTCAAAACGCTCGGTTACAAGAGATTCTCTAATGAGAAGCCCTCTGCTTCTCCCTGTCTATCTTCCTCTTCACTCCATTCTCTCTCGTTTCTTTTATCCGTCTCTCTCTCTCTCTCGCTCTCTCACCCCGTCTCTCCCCGCTAATTTGATGTTTTTGCTGTCAAGGCCTTTTTCTGTCTGTGTGTTTGTGTCAGAGCAAGTGAGAGATTCTGTTTGAAGTCAACATGTAGAGAAAAAGGCCTCATATGTTGCGAAAAGGCCTTGAGTCTTGAAGGCACTTGAGTCTCTCCAGTACTACAACCACCTTGGTTTTTTATTCTATGTTGTGTCCAATTATAGAGATCTGCTTCTAAACCGAGCAGACAGAGTTCAGCAGTTTAAGCGAGGCCTTTTGTTTTGAAACAGAACCAGCGGCGTACAATGAAAAGGATGGTGAGATGTTGGATAAAACAGTAGCGCTGCAGGCTCGGCAAGACCCGGACCAGAACCAATCAGGCTTTATTTGAGAGTAATAAAACCAACTGCCACTAGCAAAATAGTAAGCGAGTTATTTCAAATTGTTATGATTTTTTAGCACTGCATTATGCATAAAGAAGACAGTTTTGAAAATGTAGATAATTTGCATTGGGGTAGGATAGAAAGTGTATTGAAGTATAAAGGCAAAGGCTGAGAAAGTAGAGCAAAGGAAATACTCACTGATAAAATGATGCAAATTACTCTCCAAATATGCCTGTCTTTCCCATATGCTGCTCTTCACATCCGCATTATCAAATAACCATCATCATTATCATCTTTTGACTACATTTTTCTCCACTATCCTCCACCTTTGACCCTCTTTTTTCCTAACCAGCCTGCTCAACATTTCCACAACAACATTGTTTTCTTGCAGACAGAGCGTATTAAAGCACAGCCCTGGAGGGAAAAGGTTTGGGAGTGGATTGACGTGAACCAACTTAGTCATAACCTGTAGCCTACATGACTGGCTGGCTGTCTGCAGGAGACATTGTAATAGTTTTATGGGAATTAGGGGGTTCGGCAGGAGAGCAGTTTGACTGCAAATCTCTGCCTCCAGACAGAAGGACTGGATAGACAGCAGGGAGGAGGATGGAGAGGGTGGAAGGGCTGGGAGTAAGTGTGGAGGGATATAATGTACCATTCTAAAGACGGGGTGGATCGAGGAAAGCAGAAATGGACATCGGGAGGTGATTAATTAAATGAAAGAATCAAGATAGTACAGTTTTGGAAAGGGATTGAAGGAGGAAAGACTGGTGGGAAGTTGAGGAAATAAAATGGAGAGGTAAGGGTGAAAGGAAAAGTCAGGATTAACGGATAATGGAATAGAAAAGGTTGGGATTTGACTGCAGGGACAAAAAAGAAAAAAAGAGAGCGACAAGAAATGACTAGATTACTGTCAGACTAATCAAGGCCATTGTAGCAGTAGAAAGAAGGGAGCTGTCCTAATCAAGGACGGCTGACAGAAGCAGAGCAGAGGCCGAAGACAAAGAGGTGATTAAGGCACGGGTCATACAAGAGCAGAAAATTGAGTGATGACACATTGAAGAGCTAATGGTGTGAGAGTTTAAGAAGGGAGCAGACAGGTCAAGAGGAGAGAGGAGGCTGGTGGGAGGAATGACCTAAGATACACGGCAACTCTCTCTCCTTGTCCTGCTCCGGAAGCATCACCACCCCGTCTCTCCTCGTTTGTCTCCATTATGAAAGAGCATGCAGTATTGAAAGAATAATGACTCTTAATTGCTTGTTCTTTGCAAAATGTAAAAAGACAGAATGTCTCATGACAGATGTGGTATAAAAAAAATGTACCGTAGATGCTTCTCTTTGTAACCTTTGGAAATTCAAGTATATACCATGCAATCAAAACTGTAAGACACCAAACATGCACTGCACACACACACACACACACACACACACATGCGTGCACTTACACACCCCAGGCGTAATGTCTGTCTGTTAGGATCGTTAGCCGAGTTAATGTCTGTGCACTTGGCCCAATGGGAGTTACAGTACTGTGGCATTCTCCATTCTCCGTAAACAGATACAGAGATGCAGATATAGACCTGCCTCTGGGGAAGACATATGCACGCACACACTCGTACAAACAGACACGCAGATGCGCTCTTCGCCGTGTGGCTCTTACAAGCCGTGGCAGACGGGGATATTAAGCACAAGTGTGGGGATGGTTTGAGGGTACCAACGCTGTCACATCTGATTAGCTTGACAATATTTGGATACGCCCCTTTTTTCTCTTGTCCTTTACAGAGCTCTCTCCTGTCCTCTCTACCCTCCATCCATTTGTCATCTCAACCCAACTAATTTGAACCCAAAATCACCACCCTGCTCCTTGTTTTTTCTTTTCATGCAACTCAAATATGTGAGTGTAAATTGCCAGTGTTGAAATTGATTCAGGGTGAGAGATTTAAAAGGAATTTTCAAGCTCCCTCCAAATTGTGTTTTCAATCTACCGGTCCTTACACAGTCTGAAAAACTCTTACAATAGACAACATGTATTTACTTGGGCTTCAAGACCACCCTCGGATCAACATATAAATTTGTTTGCAGTAAAACATGTTTAGTGTCGCTCCTCTCCTCCCCGTTCCCCGTCTATCTCGTCTCATGTCGCTTTGCTTGACAGGGCAGGAAATCAGTCTCATTTCTGCTTTAATTCGTTCTGATCAAACATGTCGCTCCCAATCAGCCCTATTTGATTAGGAGATGCCCGTATCACAGCCCACCAAGCAGGTAATGGATGACACTTTCATATTTCAGTTTATTGCAGTGTGTGTGTGCATGTCTGTGTGTGAGAGTGTGAGAGAGAGTTAGATACACACATTATTTCTCGCAGCTTGAGCTTGCACGTGAGCAATATCATTCAGACTTGTGTGTGATTATCACACACATGCGCACACATGCGCACGCACGCACACACACACACACATACACTATTAGATTTGCTAATGTGTTCTGTATATTTAGAAACTCTATCAATTACATGCCTCCCACTCGAGTCTTTTTGAGCACCCTCCTCGTTTTTTGTCTCTTCACATCTAATCTGTATTTTTTACTCTCCTCCTCCTCTCCTTTTCTCTCCTCTCCTCTCCTCTTCTCTCCTCTCCTCTCCTCTCCTCTCCTCTCCTCTCCTCTCCTCTCCTCTCCTCTTTTCTCCTCTCTTCTCCTCTCCTCTTCTCTTCCCTCCTCTCCTCTCCTCTCTCACAGAGATATGGGGTGTAGGCTTCCTAAGTTGCGGAAGGCAGAAGAGAGGCGAAGCCCGGGCAATATCTACTCCACCCTTCGACGGCCACAGGTAGAGACTAAAGTGGGCGTGGCATACACCTATCACTTCCTGGATTTCCTGTTGGGGAAAGAAGGTATGTATAAGATTATCCATGTAATGTCGGTCGTTTCTGCATAACTGTTCTCCTGTGAGCAATTAAAATGGTACAGTTCCCCAGTTATGTTGGGCTGGGCTCTTGAAACCCAGTGAGACATGAACTTAATGTGACTTGACTTCTCCCACACTTGCATATTTTAAATAGTCATATGCTATTTGTTTATTCTTGTAACATTTCTCCATCAAAGATGATGGGCACAAAAAATGAGGATGGCGACTTTGCATTTTAACCAATGTGTTTTATAGCTTTAACTGTGACAGATAAATGTTTTATTTATGGTCATCTATTCTTTTATGGCCTATTAACATATTCCCTTTATGTCTGAGATGATTGATGATAACGCGGATGATCCTGGCAAAGTCAAACCAAAGCCGCCATGACAAATTTTAACGATTAAACAAATATTGTAGCATCCAGATCCTAGATGCTATTATATGCAAAATAATTCCCCATAATGCAATGCCCTGAAGACGGCAAAATGATGATTTATTAGTGTCTGAAATCAGTCACAGTACAGTAACTTTCTGTTCATTATGTTCTGCAATAAACAGTGAATGAGTGAGAGATAGAGGAGGTGATTTCATAAGCAAATGAAAATAACAAATCTTGTCATTAGATGCAGCAGATCTGATTCCCAGTTTTCCCAGTTCCACTCTCGTGGGAAAAACTAGCTCCAAGGAATGTGCCTTCACATTTGGCCGTAATTTAAAGGACTCATTTTTACTGCAGCACCTTTGTGGTTGTCAACTCCTGTTTTCTGTTGAACCCTGCGCTGCGTCGCCATCCTGAGCTCTGAGTGTTTGTGTGTTCCACTCATAAAATAGCCAGAGTTGCTGTTCCAACTTTAACCAGTTAAATTAAATGTTTAGGTCAGCAACTTCACAGAAGTGTGTGTGTGTGTGTGTGTGTGTGTGTGTGTGTTTCATACTGTAAGTATCTTGAGGGCAAAAAGTGGCTTATAAGCTGAAGTTGTGTCTTTGTGCGGCTCCTGTTGCAGAAAGTTCAAAGAGTTCTCCAAATCTCAAATTCAGCTATATTGTGCGCGCTCATGCCATGCCCTCCATCTCCCCCCTGCCTCTCCCTCGCACAGTGACAATACACTAAAGCTGATGTCTGTTACTTTGAATTGTGTGTGTGTTTCTCTGAATATAAGAAAATAGTGTGTCTAATATCATGGGTGTGTGCGTGTGTTTGTTTGTGTGTGTGTGTGTGTGTCTTGAGAATGTTTGATGAGAATCCCCTTGAGGCATCGGGTTTCTAAAAATACTAATTCTGCCATTGTTTTGTGTGGACTGTGAAGAGATAGAAGGGAGGGACGGGGTGAAGGAGAAGAGAGGCGAGGAAGAGAAACAGATAGTGTTAAAGCGGATATAAAAAAAAAAATCACCTTTTTTTCCTTATGGCTTAATATTGTTACACGTCAGCTCTTGCTCTCCATCACCCGACTGAAGTCCTTTTTTTAGAGAGTTTCCAAATGCAACACTGTAACAAGACAGCAGGCAGAATGCCACAGCCAAGTTACAATGGCCTGTTTGCCAGTCGGCTTCATTTTCAGCCAGCCCTATTATGTTTGGCAAATTGGTTAGGCTGTAGTGTTGGCAGAGAGAGATCTGGCAACTCGGAATGGTGCTGGTGACCAAAACAGACAATAGACATGAGGATTGCTCGTCTTTCTCTTTGCTAAAGGCAGGAGCAGATAAATTGTCTAATCGCATGGGCAGCAGCGGCAGATAGAGAAAGAACACACACACACACACACACACACACACACACACACAGCGATGGGGGCTCATTCACGATCACATAAAACACTTTATAGCTCTTAGTCAACAGAGTTAGTGTTATCTTTCAACCGACAGCCAGGTCATTTATATGGTAAAACTCAATGACGCCACCTGAGCTGCTTAAGATGGGTATACTCTATTTTAGGATAAACACTGCTACTGTGAATTGATTGTGTGTGTATGTATGTGTGTGTCTGTGACTGAGTGAGTGGGTGGGTATACCTCCCTCTCTCTCTCTCTCTCTCTCTCTCTCTCTCTCTCTCTCTCTCTCTCTCTCCCCCCCTCCCTCCCTCTCCATTTGCGATCGAGAGACCAAGAGAAGTGAAGGATTCCTGAAGGATTATCTGATTGTTTGTGGAGATTGAGAGACCTCATTCCCAGCAAAGGGATTTATTTTTTATTTGTGTGCGTGTCCATGTGTCCATGTGTGTGCGTGTGCGTGTGTATGTGTGTGTTTGCACACGCGTGTGTGTATGTATGAGGCAGATAGAGGAATCTGTATGTCAGTCCATGACATTGAGGAAACCCACGGTCAAATCCATGCTTTAATTCAATTTGGCTTCCATTAGTGATATTATTTCCCTGCCAGCGTGACTTGACGACTCCTACACAGTAATGAAAAACAAATATATTTTTTCCCGGTGCCCCTCTGAGATATGTGAGACTAGGTGGCTGTTTATTAAACTCAGTTGTGTTCTCGGGGAGGGGAGCTTAGTGTTGAGAATGAAGAGGAAGGAGTACAGTGTGGTTTGTAACCACGTGACCTTTGACTGGCAAGTGATGAAACTCACCAGAAACAGTGTTGCTTATAATAAAGTCAGCTTTTGTTTTATAAGTGTTGCTCTAATGGCAGGAGTGCTTTCGCTGAAAAATATTTCCGTGTGACTAAGCCAACTTGTTCACTCTGGGTCAGAGCGACCTCGTGGCGTGTATGGGGAGGATGAGAAAAAATATGTTCCATGTTTCTGGCATTTGGCCTTCGCTTCACACATGGACCATTTTTTTATTTTTTTATTTTTTAGCTCTAAACCAATGTCTTATTGTACAGAATTGACTAATTAGTCTCAAACCACCAATCTGCTGCACTTTGACACCTTGACAGTAAGTTCCATGGTCTTCATCAGTCCCATTGTAAAACTGATTGGTTTCCTTGACATGAATGTAAAGAAATGTAACAGCGAGCTGTGACATTGTAACCCTCCCTTGTGCCGGAGCTGTGCTCCGATAATGAGCAGAAGAGACGGAGAAGGCGGAGAGCATGAACAGAAAAAAGGTCGGGAAAGGTATAAGGAAGGGAGAATAAAGTCAAGGAGTTGTGACGGAGAACAGAAGGTGAAAGAAGGAACGGCGCATGAAAACCAGAGATACCAGCGAGTGTTAGTCAGGTCTGGAGCGAGGAGGAAAGCGGAGTGTCTCGAGAGCGAGGAGGTGTGAGAACGAGCGAGCGGGAGTCAAGAATCTTGAGGATGTGTGAGGAAGTAAGTTAGGTGTGATGCTGCGTGACTAACGCTGGTCTCTGCAGCAGACAGCGAGGAGCTGAACGCTGCTGATGACTTTCTGCCACCCTGCAGAGTCAGAGCCCACTCAGCTCATTAAAACTTACAACATGTGCCTAATGCTCAGCAGTGTGTGTGGGCATGTGTGTTTGTGTGTGTTTTTTTTGCTACTGTATACCTGTAGGCAAGGTTATTGTGACTGAAGGTACACAGTATGTCTGTGCTTATGAATATCAACACCTGAATGCTACGATGGATAGCTCCTCCGTTGACAAAGACTGATATCCATTCCCTCTGCTTTATGTGGTTAATCTGTGCTCTCAGAAGCTGTCTGTAGTATTTGGCTCAGAGAGCAGGCGAAGCACAAATCCATCAGTTTGCGAGATCTTTGCTGCCTGACACACTTTTCCAGGCATACTCATTTTTTCCTGAAAGATTGTTGAAGCTGTTGATCTGACTTCAAACCATTTTTCTTGATAATTCCCACACGCAGTTTCAGTCTTATTGGTTTGAGAGAAAGGCAAAGATTGCAGAGAGATTCGCAGCATCACACGTCCATGACTCCGTATGCGCCTGAAGTGCCACACTGTCTTCTCCTGCTTCTCCTGTACTTGCAAATCTTGTCAGACATTTCCTGTGAAGCGGGGCCTTGTGATCAGACCCCATTTGACGAAGCTCAGATGCTGACCAACAACTCTCTCATAGCCCGCGGGTGCATTCCCAAAAGCAGTGGGGTGCTCCTGGCTCCAGGAAGCTGATTATTTTATAGTCACTGTTTTGGCACATATCCTCCCCTAAAAACTCTGCAAGTCATTAGAAGGCTATTTAAATAAACGTGAACCTCCAGCAAGCATAGGGATAAGCCTCTAGGGTGGCTGTGAGTAATCCCCATGCATCACCTAGCAGGCTTAGTGCAAAATCTTTCTTTCTCGTTCTCAGGCGAAAAGAAAGATGGCCCGTACACTAAGATACTGTGGCACACATACACAGCAGAATATGCGTTACAGTCAGACATTCTGGGATTTTGTGCAAGGAATTAATATATCCGTTCAACCGGCTCCAGGAATGGGATGACCCCCACACCCAGAATGCAGCTGGTGAAATCCAGGGTCAAGCAGTTAGGCGTCGCTCACGACACACAGCGGCTGTGATGTGGTCAAAGCTCGAGTGAAGACGGAAATAGCAGAGCGGGGCTCAGCGGCCCGACAGCCGCTCGGCATCGTCTAGTGTCCAGCAGACAATACACCATTGGGTTTCTCTAGCTCCCTTTTAAACATGCTTGTATAATGCAAATTTGTCATGTTCTGCTTGTCTCACACACATATATAGGCAACTCCCACTTCTTCTTAACTTTTGTGAGCCTCAAAGTTAGATGCATTTTGCGCATAACATCCCTTGCCCTCACTAGCTGGCACTATAAACCTCCACCCGGCTTTTCTCCCCTGAGCCGAATCTTTCCATTCTGAGGTGGAATTGCAGCCTCCCTTAAGATCCCACTGTGGCAGACAGTATAAATGAAGTCGCTTCCCAGCCCAAAGCGCCGCATACCACCCTAATAACTTCTGTATGCCTCGCCTGAATTAGCTGTGATGCTTTGCCTGCGTCTTGTCGGTGCCTGAGTGCCAGCCGTGCACAGCTAATGACGGCTAATGACTGTTTACGGTGACAGGATCGTTGTTACTCACCCCACCCCTGTCTCCAGATGTTATTATTATTATCATCATCATCATCATCATCATCATCATCAGTGTACTGCTTTTGATAAGTCCCCACAGACACCCGTTTAAGTGTTTGCTTGATGAAAGTCTCTCCTGGTTCCGAGCAGTTATGCCAAGATGATGTGATGGTCGGATTTTCTCAAGGAGTTTATTATTTTTTTTTCTCCCATTGTTTAAGAGATGGGAGTGTGTGTTCATGTGCTTGTATGCCTTGCATGCTGGCCAGTCTCTCTCTGTGTGTGTGTGTGTGTGTGTGTGTGTGTGTGTGTGTGTGTGTGTGTGTGTGTGTGTGACCACGCCAGATGATGGAGAACAAATTGAAAATGAGATGGCTTGCACATCTTTTTTTCTCGTGGTTGTGTGTTCTTTTTTGTGTGTTTGTGGGTCTAGTTAATTTATTCAGGTTATTTTCTCTTCTCCAGACCCATGCAAATGAGATTGAATGGGAGAGGATGACAAGCATTCAGGCACAAACAGCCTCATCTCTCTCTCTCTCTCTCTCTCTCTCTCTCTCTCTCTCTCTCTCTCTCTTTCTCTCTCTCTCTCTCCCTCTCCCTCTCCCTCTTTCTCCCTCTCCCTCTGCTAGCTGCCTCTCTCTTTCTGTGTCTCCCCTTCACTTCTCTCATCTAATTTTCGACTCTCTCTCTCTCTTGCACACCTGGCTTCACTCAGTGATACAGAAACACACACAGCCATACGTGCACGTGTTCCCCTACACAGAGCGGGAGCTTTACCACAATGCACCGACCCCTGAGAGGGCGGTTCACACAAACATTGCGCTGTCCCTTGTGGATTTACCGTGACAGTTTTCTCACATACGATAAGCTCCTCTAACCATTTTCCACTGAAGTAAAGGTTTTTCTTCTTCTCCAATTGTGTTTGGTAATAAGGAAACCGGCTCTGTGTTAGCGATTGCTGCTAATGCCACACAGCCACCAAGCAGGCAATGTGATAGCATTGTCTTTACAACCGTTTGATGTACTGTGTGTGTGTGTGTGTGTGTCTGCGTGTGTGTGTGTGTGTGTGTATTCAACAGTCTGTTATTGCAAACGGAAATGTGTTTAGTCTGTGTCTGTGACATGGATGAGTGTGTGTTCAAAAGCGCACTTTCCAGCATGCATGTGCATGCATCTCTTTGCATGTATGTTTTCTAAAAAGCCAGACTGCTGGTGACAGTGAGGCTAATAGTTCCGGTGTAATTAGTTTCAGATTTAGCGTGAAGATGCCATGTGTTGTTCAGGAGGAATTATCATAATAGAACATGCTCTGCCTTTGTTTCTACACACCCTTTGTCCTTTCTTCCCCTTTTCCTCTTTGTTCCAGCTTTTTCCACTTCTAAATTCCTCTCTACTATTTTCTTTCCTCCCCCTGGCTCTTTTGCAAGCTGTCATGTCCATGTCTTGACCATTTCCCATGTCTTTGTTCTTCTCTCCCTCTCTCCTCTTACCGGTTCTCCTTCCTCCAGAGGTGCCGGTGTCGTCGGTGCTTTGTCTCTCCTCGGTCAGAGAGCTGCCGGTTCAAGTCCGGGAACTCTACGCGCAGGGTTTCGTCCTGGTCTCCGTCCACCCTTTTGTCCATCCCTGCGGCCCTAGTCACGCGCACATCCAGCGCCAGCTGCACCGGGCCGTGCTGGTCCGAGAGACGCCAAGGTACACAAATTAGACACACGCTGGTCTCCAGCATGAGTGTGCCACCTTGTATAGAATAAACCAGTTTTCACTCTAAGCATGCATGTTGCAGATTGATTAAAATAAATGAGATGATTCATTTGCAGCCAGTTTCAGATAGTACAAGGTAGCAGCCTTTTGCAACTTCATTGTTTTGACACGCAAGCCAACTGAGACCCATTACCACCAGCAGAAGTCTGCACCTCACCTCCTTCTCTTGATGTAAAATTAATTGCAGATGAGTCAGCCACACAAAAACTCTTAGCTTGCTGTCCCAATTCTTTCCCTTTTGACTATACATGATACTATACTATAACGTCTGACTGCAGTGCATGCAGTGCATCTCTTCTGTAACCCAGTTATTCTCTGTTAAAAACTAATATTCAGTCATACTTGAGGAAAGCATTATTTGCATTCCTCCTTAATATCAGCTCTGGTACAACAAGCCAGCTGAGCTTTATTCTTCGCGTCCCTTCGTGGAAGTGACTGAAAAAAAAAAAATGGTAATCTGCTGACTTTTAATCTAGCACAACCAGCAGGTCAAAGTTTTCATTTATGCAGTGAAATATATCAACATCTACCTCATTGGCTCAACATTTGGCTCAGACATTAATTCACCCCTCAGGTTGAATTGTAATAACTTCAGTGATCCCTTAACTATCCATCGAGGGCCATATTCTGGCAATAATATAAATTGGTCCAATTATTTGGTTTATAACCCAATACTTACTAATAGTGTTTCCATCAGCCTCAGCTACTCTGCTTTTATCTCCAGCAGGCAAATGTTAGCATCCTAACAGAACATAATAAACATACCTGCTAAACATCCACATCGTTAGCATTTGCTCGAAGCAACCATGTGCAAAATCCAGCCTCACAGAGCTGCATCTTTATTTGCTATTAATAGTATTTGGTATTTCAAAATAAAATACCATGAAGCTCAAAGGGATCACAGTGATCTACAATACATGAAATAATCCACTCTCCCTATATCTTACTAAACTTTGTGATAATTTGGATGAAAAAATGTTTGTATTGGATCGAGATGTGGACCCCCGTGGATGAGTCTCTTTCTACTCAGACAACTGTGGTAACCTTCCATACTCTTTTCAATTAAATGAAGTGCGTTGCTTAGCTTACAGTTTTGGGGCATCCTCCTGTGTTCAGCGTACTCTTTGTAACGTGAATTCAAGGAGTAGCTTATTGTTCACACACTCACTCACACACAAACATCGACACACACACTCTAGTGCGCAGGCAGGTGCCGGGGCTGCTTCTTTGATGCCCCTCCTGCCAAGTGGTCCTGCTGCTTCCTGGCACCTGTCACCGTGGAGACGGCTGATTGCATCATCAGCGCTCGCCAGAGGGGAACGGCACGCCGAAAGAGAGAAACCATCTCTCCATCCTTTCATCTGCTTTCTTCAGTGATGGCCATCCCCCCTTTTTCTTTTGTCCTCCTCACCCCCGTCTGTCGCCTTTAACTCCGCCTTTTATCTCCCCATCTCTGCCATCCCTTTTAATCAAAAACCCTAAAAATGAAAGAAACCAAATCTGACAGATCTACTGTTTCAAATCTAGCTAAGAATGTCACTCACGCCTCAGAGCACAAGATATTACCACGGCCTTCCCACTGACCTCAATCCAAATCTGAAGAGGCGTATCTGAATACTCCTTTTATGATCGTGTCTCGCAGTGGGAGCAGAAGGAAATTCTGTCCCTCTCTCTTTCTAATAAGTCTATTGTGATGGTGGTGAATGTGTGCCTCCGTTAAATGGAAAATTCAGACTGTCCCAGAATTGACATTATGTTTCTGCTGTGATCATTCTGGGTCAATGAGTACTCGTGAACATGAGCATCTCTGCCAGAATCTCGTTTAGACAGTAATGTTACTGGGTGATGGAACTGCTCCGGTGATAATGGACAAGAAACAAACCCGAAGGAAACATAATGTAACTGTATGATCACATTTTACATTTTCTGGTTCATAGGAGCAAAATTGAACGGAACTAAATGACACATGATTGATGCTTCATACTGAGTGTTTGTCTAAATACTGTCATTTCTCACCCTACAGTTCAGAGAAAAGCCAACTGAAGTGGGCAAGACAGCGTCTGGAGACAGATGTGTGCGTGGCTGGTCATCAGGCTGCTGACCCAGAGGTGCTCCAGAGCTATGTCAAGAGGGTGAGTTCAGTATTTTGCAATCAATCAAACTACACAATATGTCTGGGGCATAAAATATACTTATACTCCCATTTTGATGCAACACTGGTGTGACAGTGAAGAGAACATTACAGGGCTTGAAGGGCTTCAGGCAACTGCCTTTAATTGCCTGTATTTGCCATATGGTATAACCCTTCCTCTAAAAAATAGATGGGGGAGGAAATAAATGAGAAAAACAGACTGAATCCCCACTAGTTGCAGCGCCTGTGCCATTGCGCACTAACCCGTAACTAGGAAACAGAAGGAGGAGTGATATAATGGATGAAAGGTCACAGAAGTTATGGTAAACTATAATGAGACTTGACCCTAAAATACCCTGCCAACCACAGCGTCATCACTGGCATTTATCAGCTGTAAAACTCACTTTTAGTCTCTGTGCTCATGAATTCTGCAACAGTCCCACAATGGGAAATGAAAATGTGCTCTATTGAATAGATTTGCATCTGAACACACATGGAGCACAAAGGGAAACCTGATTGGATGGAAATGCACATCACTGAATATAATGTGATAGGCTTCGGCAGCGTGATATGAATAACCAATCAGATCACAAGCTGCCAGAGAGAGTTCGAGATAAGAACCCAGGAGCGGTACCGGGCAGACAGAGTGACAGCCTGGGTGTGTGTGTGTGTGTGTGTGTGTGTGTGTGTGGGCGTGCGTGCGTGCGCGTGTGTGAGTATGTGTCCCGTTTTGAAATTCTATACTTCTATTTGTCCAGCACTCGCTATCCCACCCACTCTCAATCTGTCTCCGGACACACTCATCAGATAAAACGGCGTGACTTTGTGTAATTGCGAGTGTGTTGGATGGTAATAGAGAGACTGTTAATATATGTGATGTGTGTGTGTGTATGTGTGTGTGTGTGTGTGTGTGTGTGTGTGGATGAGTGTGTGGATGAGTGAAGTGTCAAAAGTAGTGGGGTAATGGGGGAAGATGCGTCTCATTATTGTTTGCTGGTAGTTTGCAATCTGATTTCTCTCCCGTTGAGCCTGTCTCAAACTGTCAACTCAAATATCAACTGACAATTAACCGCCAGAGCTCCATGGGAGGGAGCGGCACACTCGTACACACACGGATGCGTTGAGATAATGAGGTCCTTTTGTCATTTGAATATTTGATCTTTGCAGATGATTAGGTAGGTTGTTATTTTGCAGAATATCTACTCTGCGTACGTCAGCCTTTTGTTTGTGTGTAAATGAGGCTTTGTTTGTCTGACTATACATAGACTGTGCAAATGTATTTGTGGTGCTGTGAATATCATTGTTTTCATATTTATGCGTTAATCCAATCTTTTTAAATGGAGTTTATTGTTTATGTTTGAATGCTACACCTACAGATCCAGGACGTAGCGGAGCAAGGAGTGATGTTTGTGGGTTTTCTCCAGCAGCCGGGTGGAGGTCCCTGCTACTCGGGGCAGTGGGATCCTGAAGAGCTGTCGTCCTTACATTCAAGCCCTTCACCCATACGTCGACACCCCTTCAGTGCCAACAACAGCCCAACAGACCCTACAGAGCCACATCATAACGACACCGAACCTGACCATCACCAGTTTGAACCGCAAGAGTTTGAAGGTGTAGAAAACACGCAGGACCTCAACCCAAAAGAACCAGACTTCAGCTCGCTGAAACCCATACAGAGTTTGGAGCTTAATCGAGAAAGGTCCAATGAGCCAATCCAGACCTTGCAGATCGGCCTCAAAGAGTCACTAGAATCAACAAACCAACTTCAAAATCACAGCCAGCCCAGTGTAGACACAGTTCAGTGGTGTTCAAATCAAAACCCAACAGACGCCCAAGGGGATCAATTGCGTCCCAGCCGCCCAGAAGCTGCTGGTATAATCAGACAGAAGAAGGACCATCTACCAGACCTCAAAGAATCCACAGAGACACATTTGAACTTTTCCAACAGGAGAGAAGGACAAAGTTCAAGCCCCGACAGCTGGGCCAGCTCTCCTGAACTGGACGCAAACCATAAAAGAAAGTCCAGCTCCACAGATGGGCAGAGCAGATTGACGACGCACAACAACAACCACATCCGGCTCAAGAGTTCAGAGAAGGATGAGAATGCAACTTCACCACCAGCGCCGGGCGGTAAGTAACCGGTTTGTACGTGGGGTCACTGGACATGTCATCATAATGCAAAGTTCTATTTGTTGTCTTATTGGTGGATTTGTTTGTGTGTGTGTCTTTAGGGATGCAGCTCTTTGCCTTGTACAACCACACAGGCGAGATGAACACGTCTCTGAGGTTCTACTCCCTCAGGGTGCCACTGTTAATACAGAAGGAAGCCGGGCTCGTCACGGAAGTTGACACACACTGGCTCGACCACATGACTCAGCATTTCACCAGTGGTGCGCACCTCATCGACGGGTTTTTCCACCTCGGAGATGATAACGGTGTGTTTCATGGCCATGGAAGTAAACTACTGCTGATTTTAGCCCTAGATTTAGAGCCCGTTAAATCATAAAACAGAACGTACCATTAAGTGAACAACTTTAATGTGGGCAGCATGAGTATGAAGTCAGACCCAGTGACGCAGCTAAATGGATTCTTGCGTCCTCCCAGAAAAACTCCTGATTGGTTTTGCTGAAAACAGCTATTGTTGCGGCTGGACACAAGGTTGATGAGATCAGTGAAGTTAAAGGCCTGAAAGAAGCTATACTATTCTGTTATAGGAGATGGGTGACCAGTATCACCACTTTCTATTATTATAAAACATATTAATTATTGCAGCTTTAAAGTATCTATTTCAGCATAGCGCCTCACCTTTCACTAGCTCCGCTAGTTCTTGGCAAGAGGAAACGGCCGCTCTGCTGCTGGGTAATGGATGATATGCATGGACTGATGTGCCATAAATCCACGGCTTATACTATAAGTCACTGTTCAGTCACCCGTGCAATAAGTCGGCTTTAGCAGAAGGGAACAGGGGATCAATAGTGAGAGATTGGAGAGTGGAGATGAGCTTGTAACTCCTGTCTGACTCGCATACATCCTCCTCTGTGTATCTGACTCTGTCTCTAATTTGTCCCACTCCTCCAGACAATGGGGTTTCATCTGTGGATAGTGTGTTCATCTTCCAGAGCTCTGCAGAGGAGACCACAAATGCCTCCTACGATGCCATCGTGGTTGAGCAGTGGACCGTCGTTGATGTGGGTCTTTTGAGTTTTTAATACTCTGGTGAAGATGTGCACTTTGAGAAATCCTTTGTGACGGAAGTCTTAAGCTCTTTTCTGTCAAACATTACATAAGAGTTGAGATGAAGGAAAGTATGTGCTTGGGGCTGAGCTTAAGTTGGCCTACCTGCACGGGGGACTGTGCTTTCCTTTTTCTTCTCTCGTGTGCGTTGGCTCCGTTTTTGTCTGAGTGAGTTTCTGTCTCATGTCCAGGGTGTCGCGGTGAAGACGGACTACATTCCCTTGCTCCAGTCTCTGGCTCCTTATGGATGGAGGCTGATGTGTGTGTTACCCACACCCATTGTCAAGACAAACAGGTACAAAAACGACACCCCAAGACACCACTGTTATAACCGTAAACTCACCTGTCCTCTGCTTTCCCTTCATATTCCATCACTTTCAATAACATCACCTACGTGCTGCTTTGTTGATTTTTAGAGTCATTGTTCTTTGGTCTTAAACACTTTCATTCTTTTTGGGATTAGGCCTGACAGCGTATCTTTAAAAAAACAAAACAGGACAGATGGTTCGAGATCTGACAAATCACCATCATATGCTCATCCCTACATGAAACCGCTTTTGAAATCCGACGGAGCTGCAAACAAAAACACAGTCGCTGATGCGCTGTTGTCTTGTAACCTGTCACTTTACCAACCGCGGCGAACAGACACTTGATTTCAATACAAGAAGCGACATGCGAGCGCCTCAAATTATAACATAATAGGTGACAGTAGTAAAAGTGCTGCTCTCTATTTTCTGCAGTGACGGGAGTTTGTCGACCAAGCAAATCCTTTTCCTTCAGAGACCTGTTTTGCAGCGCAAGAGAAAAGACTTCAAGGTTTGTTCCCCCTTTGTCTTCCATCTTTGCAGCAAATCTGTCACTTGTGTCTGTTGTGCCTTTAGGATACGAGCTTTATGTCACAGAAGGTGCCATTAAAAAGTTGTGTTACTAAATATGGGATGTACAGCAGATTTTAAACCGCTCAGGAAAAGTCTAATAATAGGCAAAGAGTCGACCGTACACTGTACAGGAAAGAGGCATCAACCAAAGAGGCTTTGTTGTGGCTTGGCAGGTGTCTGGAGAGATGGAAAGAAAAAAGACACGGCACTCAGTGCAAAACTGTCTCACGCACATCTATTTGTTTTCAGATGCTGAACCTCAGGGGTCGCAGCAAGGCAAAGAAAAAATCTCCTGGAGAAACACAAGAGGAGAGAGAGAACATGTCCCCGCTGATGGAGACAGAGATGGATAGGTTGAGAAGAAACACAAAAGAGGAGGACGAGGAGGAAGAAGAAGAGGCCGAGGGGAGGAAGAGCAGGGGCAGCGGATGGAGCGAAGGAGCGAGAGAGGGTGGAGAGGAGCTGGAAGAGGATGCACGGCATCAAAGGGGCTTCTTGTACCTTTCAGGGAGCAGAGCTTCTATGGAGGAAGAGGAAACAGACATTGATAACATCCCTCTGTCTGAGCAAGAGAAGTCAGGGAGATGGACAGATGTGTGTCAGAGAGATGACGGAGGGGTCAAAGAGGCGCTGAAGACGGAGGAGCGCATCAAACAGCAGCTGTTTTCCGGCGTCTGTTGACACATTGGGCACAAAGCAGCCGAGGAGGAGCTGAGGCCTGTTAGGTTTACAGGAAAAAATGCCTTTTAAAATAACTTTTTTTTTTTGGTTCGGGTCCAGATGTGGTCAGTCCATCTGTTACTAGTCATCATGTCCCGTCACCTTCGCTTCAGTCTGCTCGGTTTCGGGCGGTAACACTGTTGTGAGTCTTTGAGGTTGTAGGTCCCATGTACGGGAACGTGTCGTGCAGTTCTCTGCTTTGGGTCGGTGTTGCTATTTGATGTATTCTCATATGAAATGAAACCGTTCAAGGCTAATGGAGAACAACGTAGAGCAAGTCTCCAGTCCAAGCATATGGTATTATTTCCTTGCCCCTTGATGTATTTGACTTATTTCTTGTAACAGAATGGTTAAAAAGGGAGCACCAATTTCAAGAGGCTCACTGTATTTTTTATACGTAAAGTATATTATTTAAAATTGGGGCAAGTTGACACAAAGGTTGTAGTACAATGCATTAGAGCCTGAATGAGACATGCGCTGGACAATTATAGCTTGTATACGTGTCAACTTAATTAACTAAGAAATGGCATTATAGACATTTGTCTTTTGTCCTCGTTCCTGTTTATTTTCAAATTCTAAAATATTGATTGCACTATCTTGATTACAACTTACAAAAACATTTTTAATAAGGATCCCTTCAATTGGGTATTGCTGGTACCTTGATTTTCTTTGGCCAGGTTTTGAGATGTCCTTTGTTCACCTCCATTCAATGGAGGGGAAAGGAATTTTGTTTGTGGTGCTCGTTAAAAACACCATAAAGCGAAACATCTCTTTCCAGAAGCATATCCCAGCTACTCAGAACACATGGTTGACATTTTTCTTACCGACGATTTCTTCAGTAGAAAATCGTTCCTATTAAAGCTGATTAAGGTCTGTTGATTATCCAGGGTAATGTTAGCAGAATGATCAGAGGCTGATTTCTCAAACCCCAAATGTCTGCTTCGTTAGATACAGAGGTAATTGTTTTGTCATTTTGGAGAACTGACATTTAAATGTTTTTTTTTCTTTGAAAGAAATGGATGAATTGGAACTCAACTATTTATTACTCATTTCCTGGACCACCTGTGTCATGTCTAAATAGTGTAAACATGTGAGTCTTTATATAAAAGCAGAAGTCAATAAAGTGTTTGAAAACAGATTGACTCAATTTCTTTTATTTCCTTGAAATCTCACATTATCAGCCCAAACTGTTTTCCTCATACGAGGAGGAAAAGAAAAAACAACTCTGAAATGAGTCTCGACCGCGTAACCCCCACTGGGACGCGACAACAAGACGCTCGTAACCATCTCCAAGGGATGTTCAGTGATCCAAGCCCGTCAGAGACCACCTGGAGGTTCCATTACAGTGCACCATGGGACGCTCACGCCACCCAGAGACTGCACTCGTTCATGAGTATGTGGATGTGTGTGATTGAGTAACAGTGTATGCAAGATAAGCACTGTGCATGTATGAGTGTGTGATAGAGGCAGGGACGCTGGCCAATATGTGGGAGATTGGTAGGTTTTTCACTCTAAAAATACACTAGGTGTGAAGTTTGCATGAGAATAAAATGTGAAAAACAAATCGCTTCAATGTAACTCAGTCAAACTCAGCCAACCAACGCTCAAATCTTCCATTCTGCAAATAAATAACTGCAAATAAATAACTTGACAAAAATGACGCCTGCTAGTTTGCACTGATCTCCAGTACTCTGGTGGTTTAAAAAGACTAGTTGGATATTTGGGGAATTGCACTTATTCACTTACTTGCATAGAGTTGGATATCGAAAGCTGGAAGTTTACAAAATCTGCCTGAAGCTCACTATTTAACATGTTATATCTTGCTTTTTTCGTCCATAAAAAACAGACGTGCTGCAGTTTTACGTGGAGTTATGTGTTGGATTATGTCTTGCATTGGTGTAGAGACTTTCTAAATATAGTTCAGCACATAACACCCCATAAATCTACAATGTGTCATTTTTACACTCTCCACTGAGCTTTTACGCATCCAATTCTCGCAAGGAAGTGTTTTCTGAAAAAGGAAAAATTATTGCTTCAAGGATTGCTTGTATTACTGCCTGAACATTGAGGTTAAAATTTAAGTTAAGACTTATCACTTAATTTATTTGAGCAAAACTTCAGTCAATCAAATACAAACTGGGTATGAGATCAGATACGAAGATGTGTAACAGCTGTGAAATGATGTGTCTGTTATACACATAGAGTTGCAGATTTGTTCAGCAGTGAGCTGAACGATGTCTTGCTTTAATTGAGATTTTACAGTGTGCGCAGTCTTCCTTTATAATAAATTAAACTCATCTATTGCGAGTCAGCTGCTCGCTTTAGAGTGGGCGGTCCCAGCGCAGATCAGGCACAGGTTGCAGTAGTAGGGAACGGAGGGTGAACGTCCTCATTTAAATGTCCTTTATCACTGGAATATTTCACTTGGTTTCCAGTCTCACTGTACTCCATACTTCCTCCCCGTAAGGGAGGTTTCTGAGAATCCTTTAAAAAAAAAAAAAGGTTCTACCACCATTTTTCAAAGAGAATTTTATCTTTCGGGAGGCCGAAGTCCATGAGGGTTTTTGAAAGTGCTTCGATCATGGGCCGGGGCCCACACAGGAAACACAAAGTCCTCTGCGGGTCTACATGAGCCCGCAACTCCTCTTCTGTGATTCTCCCGCCTGTGGAGACACAAAGGAAGTCAATCAATTCATCAAGACTCCGTTCTTTGTCTCCCACATGGAGGTTTGATAGAACCTGTTTGACATGACGACAGAGATAAATCAACAAAAGACAGGCTGTGGCAGAACGTGACAGTCACTAAATCATCCCTGCATGCAAAGAAAAGGTGTGTGTGTGTATGAGCATTGCTTACTGTTGATAAATGGCGGGAGGTGCGAGTCGACATCTGTGCTCTGTTGCGTGACGCGAAGGTCACATGAGAGCTTGTCAGGGAACTCCCGACACGCCTCGATGATGGAGCTCTGGGAACACGGTAGATAGTTTAGGTCCTTACACACATATTTTAGGCATACATGTGGACACTGCTGTGTGTGCAGCTAGCAGAGACATGCAGAAGTTAAAAGTCAGTGTCCTAAACTTCCCCCCAAAAACGGTTAAAAAGAAAATTAAAAGCACACCTTGAAAAGCAGTTCCTGGGTGTTCTTGGCACTGTAGCAGAGGTGAGCAGAGCCTATCTTGTAGTCCCGCCCACCAGAGGCATGGTTGAGATGCAGCAGACTGGCTGTGTGCAACAGGATGGAGTACAAGGGGTTGATTCCGACGCCGCCGGCCACCAGCAGCAAATCTACGGAGGGGTCAGAGGGCGCTGGGTTGAAGACGAAGTCCCCGCCAACACGCATGGCCACTCGAGAGCCCAATGCACACTGAAAGGAGAGACGGCAGCAGACTTTATTGGGTAATTTAGACACAATTCTCGTTGCTCAGTGGCTGAAATACACCTTTTGAAATAAATTCCATAAAAGAAATACAGTATTTCTTTAACAACATTGGCAAAGAGCTTCAGGAAACAAACACTTTAAGATCAACTATTGTATGGGGAAAGCAATTTCACAAGTTGTGCAGAGACGGTCTTTTGAAGAAAAAGAAAAGAAGAGCAGATAAACACATCTGCTTCTGTACACATGCGAGCACACACAAACACACACACACACACACACACACACACACACACACACACACACACACACACATGTGTAATAACGCTGGCCTTCTTAATCTGCTGTTGTGGTTCCTACACTATTCCTGCTCACAGAGAGGAGTCAGAGCGCAATATCAAACAAATGGATCATCAAACGATGCCAGAGCAGAGAGCTGGAAGTCTCAGAAAGCTCAAACACATCACACTGCGTTCTGATACTTATATTTACACAAGGCATAGTAGCTCAAAGCTATTTATTAGAGCCCATCATCAACCACAGAAGCTGCAAACAAACACGCAGAGTACAGACATGGAAGGGAAAGGCAGGAAGGTTACACGATTCATATTTCCACAACCACTCGCATTAGTACTGCTGGATTAAATAAGATATATTTTGGAGCAGACAAAATACAACTTTATGCATCAATAATATTTGTATATTACCTTTATTTATGCATTCCCAAACCATTATTCCCCCCTTCCGTTTGCTCTAGTCAGACACAAACTTTTCTTGAGTTTTTAGCTTCATTATCTTAATTGTACTTCAGAACTACTAAGCAGGTCATTTTCAAAATTTGCTGAGTCACTTTAACTAACCCTTGACAGCAATTGCAAATGATTAAAAAACATCAGGGCTCCTATGGCTATTGCTAACGACACCTAAAAGAAAATTATGAAATGGATTATAATTTAAGTGGTTTAATGAACTAAATGTTCAATTGGGAGTGTTTTGCTAGCTGTTAATGTTACCTTTTAGTACAGGTAGGTGCTCACTACTTCTCCAGGTCTCTCTCTATCTATCTATCTATCTATCTATCTATCTATCTATCTATATCTCCCTCCCTATCTACACACACACACACACACACACACACACACACACACACACACACACACACTGAATTGCCATTTTCCTTTTCTCACTTAACTTTTTAAAATAACCAACGGTATGACTATGTGGCAGTTTCCTCACTCTATAACACCAGAACCATTTCTCAACACCCTGATGGCTCCTCTTGTTCTCTTTCTGCATCTCTGTTCTTACGCCCTCACCTTCACATTTCTTCTCCATCTCTCTGGTGCACACACTGGCAATGTGATCTTCCAAAATATTTGACATTAGACACGAGGATGACCAGATATTCTTTTCTGGAATTCCAAATCTTTTCAAGTAACGTTCAATAACTCTTCCAGGAAAACTACCACACACTTTGTCATTTAGGGAATTTACATTATTGCACTTCTCTGCGCTACTCACCATGGTGTGGATCCAGTGTGCTGGAGGGTGTTTGGTGTATTTGACGGCCAATTCAACAACGCCCTCCCTCTGCAGCAAACTTGGGCTGGAGCACATGGAGAAACCTCCCACTGTCGCCACGCCGGGGATGAAGAAATCCACCCTGTACACAAAATTCATTATTTGATAAATTAGTAAACTCGATTTAATATTTTTATCCCAACTATTTAAGTGGATGTTTGAACATGATTATCCATTATCTGGACTAAAACCTGTCAAGGTATGTTAAATATGTATTCATTATATAATATTTATCACTGGAGGGCATTAAATTATCAGGAGTTATACAAAATATGTATTCCAGTGATTGAAATCAGCTCCTGGACTTTACACTTACATACTATTTCTGACAATGGAAGGTTGTTTTGACATTGTGCTGTTTCTATTCTATTGTTTCCATTAGTTGTAATGCATTAAATACATGTTGTCATAAAACATAATAACCATTGGTCTTTGTGTTTTTTATACAAAAGTTATGTAATGCTAACTGAAAATATCGCTTACTCATCAGATTTTCAAACAGTTAATTCAAGAGTAAAAACATGCTGAACTGAGGGTAAGGGTGGTGACCTTTGACCTGAATTGACGTGGCAGCCTGTTCCAGAAAACAAGTAGAACAAACCCAAACCAGATGGAAAGTTGCCTGCTAGTTAATCTATACAAAGTGTAGCAGCCCAGTCTTACAACCAATGTGGTGGCATTGGTCCATCAACAAGCAGAGTGCAGAGGGAGAGAACGCCCAGAAGAAAACAGCAATACTTAACAGTCTGGCAAACGTTCCAACAACACAATGACCCACTGTTATGCTGGAGAGAAACACTGACTTCCCGAGCCTCGGAGGCCTCATAAATATGGATCTGCTGTGATGATGCACACATATGTTCCACCCACATCCTCCTCCTCTCCCACCTGGAGACGAACAACTAAACATTCCATTTTCTCTGAAATACTGAAAGTCAAGGATTTCCATCTATTTCCATTCATTATCAGTTGCTGCAGGGCTACTTGCTGTCGGTTGTATGCCTCACCACTACCGCCCACCTACAGTATGGGCTCATGTACATAAACGGCATGTTCTGGGTACTAATAACATCGACAGAAAGAGAAAAAAAGCTCTGCCCTCAAAGTTGAAGTAATGAACTTGTTATTATTAGACTGTAACGGAGTTAATGAACATTACCTGAAAAGGTAAAACATTTCCTAATGTAATGCGTTACATTCATAAACAAGACACTGAGTCTCAAACACCTTTTAAGTCAAAGCTGCAAGAGTGCATGCAACGTGGTGGAGATTCACCAATCTATGAGCAAACTTAAGCTCATCAAGTCCCCAACTATTGAGCTCATCTTTACTCGAGAAAAGGCTCTAATTAATTTATAAGCTTTGTTTTTTTTTCTTCCTTTTAGCTGACGCGACACATTCCTGAACAACAACTTGTCTTTTAACAACATGAACCTTGAGCTGTTGTCCGTTTCGAATGTGTCGGATTGTAAACTTATTTTTCCTCGAAAGATGACGTGAGAACGGAAAACCAACAGGCCAATGGTCGGGCAAAGCAAACATAATGCCACCACCGTGTGGTTACTGTGAGCATTGCAGCACTTTCGAGGACACCAGAGGGCTGTTTCATAAAGCTCAGACAGTCACTTAGACCTAGTTTGGCAGGGCCTGCTCATTTCGGTTTCATGAAGACAGAGTTACCATGGTAACTTATTTTGAGATTTCGGCAGAATGGGAAGAACAGGGGGTTCATCCAAAGTTGGTTTTATTAATTTGGCCCAACAAGAGGGGTCCCAAAATGAGACCTAAAAACACATCTACACCAGAGTAACTTTCTCACTTCTCTTAGTCTCATTAGCCAAAGCGATCTGGGCTCATATCAGAAAGAAAAGAAAACGGAACATGTGTGACATATGAGAATATTGACTGTTTATGTGTTCACCTTTTTCTTTCAGGTTTCCTTTTGATTGATAAATCGTCTGTACAACAGCTGAGCCCCTGAACAATGCAGTTTCATCTAAAACGTAACCCCTCTCAAGTCACAACACAATGTGACAATGTTCCTTAAAGTTATACAACATTTTGTGTCTACTTACCACTGTCCTGCTTTGAAGCTGAAGTCCGGGTGGACAGATATTCTCAAACGTCTCACAGTCTCCGACTCATCCATGATGCCACATATTTGAGCTGGATACACAGCCTGTGTTAGGCAAACACACACACACACACACACACACACACACACACACACACACACACACACACACACACACAGAAGAATGGGTTAATGACCTACAGATGAACTGTCAGCAAATGATACTGTTAAAAAGTGTCACAGACCGGATGAATGTATTTAACTAGAAAATAACAACTTACATTTTGTCTGTAGTTGCTCGATGTTTTCTCTAGGTGGTCCATTTGACTTTCGGAGGACATATTTCTTCTGAAAAAAAAGGAGCTTGTTTTGTATCTAAAACATTCTCGATAGAATATTAAAAAACTACAGGTGGACTTTGCGCCCCTTCTCAGCAAGCAACAAAGAAACCTTAAAGGGCCAGTCCACCTAAATTATAACTCAAACCAAATTGTGTCTAGCAATGCAGATAGTTTCACATGTTGGCCATTTACATTTTCGCTGCTGCCCCAATATAAACAGAGGAAAGTAACCTTTTGTTTTCGGGATGCCAACAAACATTTGAGAAGCTCATCATATCACCACATATAATCTCAGTGGTGACACTTTTACTCCTGGTCGGTGATGTAACCAGCATCCCCCTGGATGATGTCACATTATAGATCCCTTGCTACATTGATTCATGAGTGAGCAGCCGGGGCAGCAGAAGACAAATCAACAGAGCCGATTCTCTCAGATAAAACTCACTTTGTGGGGCCCAGCAGCCGGCAGCAGCTGAGCAGTCCTGCAGTGGGACTCGGCTGAATGAAGCGTCGGGCAGCGGAAGACAAGAAGCAGCGGGCGCCCATCGCGACCTGGGCTGACATCAGAAAAGACCAGAAACAAAAGGCATTAGTTAGCGAGCTGTCACGGCCGACACCTGTCATACGAGGCGAGCGTCACGTGCTCTTTGCTTGTGGATCGATAGATCCCTCGTGCAGCGGAGCCCCCTCAATAACAATGCTGAGCTGAAACGTCACCTGGTTGTATGACACCCCACACCAAACTCACGGAACAATCTAGTATTAGTGTCAAGTCAGAGCGTTTTCCATGTCGGGTAAGTTAAACGCCACCTCACGTTGACTAGTTAACAGTTACATCACCAAACGTGCCCTGGGACGTCAGCTTTCATAATACCAGCTGCGCCCCCCTTGACCCCGGTGTCTTCTGACGGACAAGAGTGACAGGAAGAAGAGGAAGATATCTCCAAAATGTTAGTCGCCTTCTGATAAAAAAGAGCTAGCGACAAGTGTGATCATCTTCAACTAAGTTTGACCTCCTTCGTCACGCTGGTGGTAAGCTAGCTCGCTAAAGCTCCCGGCCAGTCAATGCCGGTTTGTCATCTAACACACATTGCGAGCACCTCTTCTTACCGAGATGAGCTGGAAGTCTGCTTTTGTCAAGTGATATTCATATTTCTCTCCGGTATCTTCGGAGTAACATTGGTCTTCATGTTTAACGTGCCAGTACTATGTTTTCTTCTTCTCCTTCTTCTTGGACCGGTACTGCGACTAACGTCTTCTTCTCCGACGTTGAGCGTTTCAATGTATTGCAGCAGCGCCCTCCTCTGGCGGGTTAGAACACGGACACGCGCACACACACGCGTACACAAGCACGCGCGCACGTTTAAAGTTGTACCAGTTATATTTTAATCTTAGTAATGTGTGTCCTCAGCCAGGGGCGGACTGAGGGAAAAAAGTAGCCTGGGAGTTAATGTCAGACAGGCCTACTCAATACACGATGCGTTGCCCATGCACTCAATGCATCGTGTGTGTGTGTGTGTGTGTGTGTGTGTGTGTGTGTGTGTGTGTGTGTGTGTGTGTGTGTGTGTGTGTGTGTGTGTTTGTCATAATTAGCATTTATAATTTGGTAGTCAAAGGTCACAGTGACTTCACAGAGCACAGGGGCGGGTGATATAAGAAACAGAGAAATGCTAAATATAAAACAGAGTGGAAGGAGGAGGGAGTGTGGATATTTAATTGGGAGTGTTGAATATTTACAGTTGATTTTGCAGGTAATAAAAAGCAAAAAATAAAAGATTATGTGTGTGTGCGTGCGTGTGACACAACGTCCCCTTGGTATCACACCGCGAAGAAAGAATGAGCAAATAAAAGAAAAAGGCCGGTTTCATTTTGAAAACGGACCGGATACATCGGTCTGTGTGTCTGTGCGAATTATACTCTTGCAACTACAACCGCGGCTGTCCACGCAGTTGGATCATCGGACGAACAAAGCGTACACGGACCCTTCATGCGTGTCTTGCGTGCTTCCGTCTCTGCGTAAAACCCGAGTATAAGTCAGCCTTGAAACAGCCTTGACACATGTGACACGCGGAGTGCCAGCAGACTTAAAATCAAGGCAGAATATCCTAAAATGGCTAAAATGTTCTGAAAAACCTGCAAGCAACATCCAAATCCTGATTGTGAATACACATCTTGATTAGTAATGTTGCATGCTGGGTGTGGAAACCATGAATGAACACATATCGCAAGGAGTAGTATAAACTTTAGTCAGGGATTTCAAAACTTTGAGGTTAGATTGAAGATAACGTGTTCAGTAAAGCACAAGACGTGGCGGGGCCCGGCAATGTCAGAGTAAGGGCCGGTTGGTGATGGAGTTGGGTTGGCCCAGATCCCGTCGGCCTGGGGATCCCCCAAGTATCCCCCATGGCCAGTCCTCCCCTTGTTTTGGCTAAACTTGACTGTTTGGTTCACTCTCAATGCTCTCGTCAATGTTGTTACAACCATTATACCAAAATATAATTACAAGTGCAATGCAATATTTAATCTTTAATCACAAATAAAATGTGGTTTGAGGTTGTTCATTTAGCTTCGTCTTGAAATGAAATGTGTCTGTCTAAAGCATTGCTCACTTAATTGTCAGCTCCTTCTCAAGGTAATCTTTTAGGTCTTTTTAGATTAAAACATTAAAATGTGTAAAATAACTCAAAACCTGGTTCTGGTAAGTCTATGCCACTGGCAGCTTTGGCATTAAATGTAAATATTTCACTGATTATCCACATGTAATGACACCCAATCTGGTGGTCAAATTACAGACAGCACACTGTTTTGTGAGAATAATCTTGACACACTTTTCTCATGTTGCTACTTTGGTCAGATTTTATAAAAATGTTTCAACATTTGTACTCGGGCTCTCCTGATACACCCATGTTACTCTAAGTAAGTGGATGTTGTCAATGCTACAACGGTTGATTCACTATTCCTTGATATTGGGGAAAAGTGTGAACACTGCGGCTTTCTTTTTTATTTATGTATTGGAACATGACAAGTTCAATTTAAATAGGGCGGTTTCACATTAGTCGTGCAATCAGTGTGTCCTTATAAGTATAGTTTATTCAACCAACTATGTGTGTGTGTGCATAGCTGCATGTCAGGTAAAAGAATAGTACTTCAGACAGACGGACAAAGAACAAAACAAAGAAAATGTCCAGTAACAGTAAGATTCCTTTCTGCATTCCTGACAGTTTCATCTTCAGCGTCGGCAGTGAAGCATAGACGGTTTACTCGCTGTTTGATACCTCTGACAGGTACAGTGGAAAACCGGCCAAACAGTACAATCCTCAAACCTAGCACACAATGCAATACATCGAAACTCATTATATTCACAGGAACAGAACTCAGCATGCTCCACCCAAATGCACTGGACTGTTTCTTTGTTTAGATAGAACAATTCCCTCCTCTGTTAGACCCATATCCCCATCAGCTGTGAGCCGGAATCGAGGACATTTGTGTACCTGTGCGGTGGCCGGTGTCTAAAAAGCCCTGAAAGTGTTTGTGCTGTCAGACAGCCAGTAAACCAGTTCCGTGCGTGCTACTATCCTTAGACACAGTAGCTGCTCACTTCCTGTGAGAGGTCTTTGTGAGCTGACTCTACCAGTCCAACTGGCTGCCTTCCTGCTCTCTTTCCCATGGCCAGCACGCCACGGCTCAACCTGTTGTTCAATGCTGCACAGTGACGGATATTTTCAGGTTGATCACGTCCCAGTGACTGACTGGACTCATACGCACACAGGGCACATGCGTGATCAACCACACTACCGTCATCAGACACACACAAACGCACGCATAGAGGGCGAATGTAATTTGATCTGTGTGAATCTGCGTCAACATAAATACTAACACATGGTTGACTGAGTCACTTTGTGTTTAGTATGTCTCTAAATCTGTCTCAGTTAGTGAACAGGACAGTAGCAACTATTTATTTTGATCAGATCAGGCCTTTTTGAGATTTATAAATACTTATTGCATGCTGTTAATTATTAGATTAGCTAGATTAAAATGTGACTTTGTGTCTCTGCGCTATAGGAAAACAATATGTAGGATTACACTTGACAGTCCAAAGTTGTTTAATGTGGCCTCCAGATGTTCATATACACATTTGTATTTTGAAATTTTCAATGAAAAAAAGAGACAGAAACGGATGCAGGTGGAGAGCATTCCCTGAGGCAATCCCTGGTTCAATGTCTCTCTACGTCACTTAGTTTTCTACACACATTCTACACATGCCTCTCAGTCTCAGTGGGCAAACGCTCAGCTTTCAGCCTGAGGGAATCCCTGTCAAAACTGGACCTTGTTCAATGAGACATAAGTGCATAAATGTTTTCTTTATCCGGTTAAGATAATGATCACCTTTCAGAGAAACTAAATGTGGTTTGTGGAGGGGAAAGCAGATTAGCAGATTTGAGACAGAGGCAGAGTAAAACTGAGAGTTGATCTAAAAAGATAACATCCTGTGATCTTGATGCTGATGGCTGCAAGTGAGGAGGACAGCAGGACGTATCGAAGTTTATTATCTGTTATTTAAAGTTTTCATCAGGAAAAACATGTCAAACAGCAAAGATGAACAGATTCCAGCTTCTAAATGTAAGAATCTGTTTCTTTTTTCTAACAAAATGTAATATCTTTGGGTTTTTAATACTTTTGGCCTGACATTCCTAGTCCCCATCTTTGGCTTGGAAAAAAATGAGATGAGCAATTTTCACATATTTATCTAACCAAGCAATTAATATAGTTATCATAAAAGATATAACTGCTATATCAAGTATAAAAAAAGAAGATAGAGTCAATTAATTCATAGTTAAATGAATTATTATTACAGCACTAGAGTGTTGATCTGGAGGGTCATCCGCCTCTGCATTGATTACACTGTGTATTCATGTGTTTATATATCCATTGCATTCATGCATACTTGTATGTGCAGAATAATGCACAATGAAGAACAGCGTGCTGTGTGTGCTGCAGAGAGGAAATGAGTCCACAGAGTTTCGACTGTGATAGGAGTTATGAGGAGAGGGAGTCCCCCAGGTATGCAGGCCACCGGCTGCTGAAGGGAAGAGAGAGACGGCTCACATTCCTGTTGCCACAACAACTTTCCTTCCAAACTTTGGAGGAGAAAGACAAAAGGTATTACCTGATTCCTCCCCCCTTTCTTCTGTCTTTTTCTATTTTGCTTTCAGACTCTGTGTCTTTGACAGAAACCATTTGATAATCCAAAGGCACACCAAGACAAAACCGCCTATCAGGTTAGGAAGATGTCTTGTCCTCAGCTGACACTTTAAAATGCATCTGTTACTCAATAGATATTCCCATTTGTTATGCCTCATGAGACTAATGAACAATATGTCCCAATCCGCTACAAAACTCTGATTATAATTCAGTGGATTTTTACGTGGTCGCTGCTTGAACTTTTGTGCACAAATGAAGTGTGTATTGTAAACATGTGATGGTGTTTTAAAGATGGGCACCTCACTAATGCTGTTATTTCAAGAAGGTTTGTATTACTGACATTTTGCAGTTTGACATAATGTGTGTGTGTGTTGGGTTTACATCATGTTTTCATATTGAGGCTGTGGACAACATTATAATGAATAATTTACACAACACCATGTTGAGAAAGAAAACGTTTGGCTTCTCATGACACATGCTTTGTCTTAGCTTTGGACCATCGAGAAGAGTTGCAGGGCATGCAGGGCAATATTCTTTTAAGTATTTAAATCCTTTACTGAAGTAAAAGTAGAAATACACAGTAGCATACACAAATACTCTGTGACACCAACAAATCATGTATTGCAATTGTAACTAAAGTTGAAGTACAACATTATCAGCGAAATGTCCTTTCATATTAAAAAAGAGGTATTATTGATATTGACGCATTCCTGTGAAAGTGGCTCTTTACTCTAATAGCTGGTCCAGGTGGAGCTTAATAGCACTTTCCACTACTTCTATTATTATAATGACCCATCAATTAACTTAATATCAAATGACTGTAGATATTACAGATTATTAGAGAGACTAATGTCCCGTTTATGGATGGATAACGGACACATTTCTCAACCTGGCAACCCAAAAGTTGTATTAAACATATGTAAAAAACAAAAACTTTCATTTATTTATGAGACAATGCTACCCCATAAGCTTAATACAAACCCTAGTTCACATTTTGTAATTGTTTTTTAGTTGTCAAGAAATCCTACTCATTTCAAAGATGTATCTGTACAAATGTTACTCTATGAATACTGGGCTGTAGACGATGCAGCATGGGTTGATAACGCCATGATAACAGAACATGTTGTGTCCTTGTGACAGAATGAAACTGATGAAAACTGACGCCATGCAGAGTTGGACTTATAAGTGTCAGGACCTCCGAATAGAGTCACGCTTGACAAGTAGCCAGCCAGGTGAAACCGGCGCCAGGCCAAACTGCTTCCCCTCACATAATGTAAACTTACAACAGAAACAATTGCATGTCTAGAGCAGTAAAGTTATTTCAAAAGTCCCCTGACTTCTTCCGCCCCCTCAGGTCTCTAATAAACCTTGGAGCCTAACCTGCTGAGTAGCCAGCAGACTATTACTGTTGTTGGCTATTAATAACATGTAATTGAATAAAGCATTCTATTGCATTCCTTTGCATGACAACGTACATGTCAGTGTGGCTTAAAGAACTGGGCGTCCAGAATTGTAACATAATTTGGCTCTCTCACTTGGGTTGGGTTCAGTTGATACAAAGGGCCCTTTTTTTTTTTTTTACTCCGTCGCCGAAGAGGTGCAAGCTCCCATGGGGTATGTTGCCACGCAACCACAAGCACCGCCTACCATCACACTGTATTCACCTGAGCGAGAGCTCACGTGACCGACTCTGAGCATTCATCCAATCAGGAGGGAGGACAGGTGCTCCAAGAGGAGAGTTTCGGAGGCGGAAACCTGGTTCAGTGAAAGAAAGACGCTCCTTATAAAAGTCTCAACTTGTTTGTTATAGTGTTAAGAATTGCATTAGAAGAGTAGAGGTATTCGACGAGAGCAACCGGACGAACATAAAAGATGCAGGGAGGTGGGAGATGCAAGGAGGCAAGACACCTGGCTCGTGCGTAATATGGATTCTGCTGCTCTGGTCTCTTGAGGGACTGCTGTCACATTAGTGCTCCACCACTGAAGAAGAAGACACTCGCCTCTTACGTGGATTTACATCCCAGAACAATCAAAAGTGTGACATTTGCACTTTGCTTCGGGTCGTTTTGAGTGTCCACACACTGCACCAGGATAGCTCAGGTAAGAGTTAACTCGAGCCTTGTTTTGCACATTGTTCCCCTGTGAATCACTGCTGAGCTTTTCTCTTCTGTTCTCACGACTCAATAAACCAGTTTTACAAAGAAGGTAATACTGGTTACGCTCAGGATTAGCTGGTAAGAAGTTGTTTTTCCAGTGGAAAATCTCCATGAGAGTAGACATTAAATTACATTCAATTTGAGAGAGGCCAAATCATAACATTCAAACATAGAATAGGATTTGTGATGATAATGATGATGATGATGAGGGTGAGGATGAAGCGTGATGAATGTTAGGACATTAACGTGTTAGTGCAATATTTTATTGAATCATGACATGCAGACACTGTTTTTAAAGGGATAGTTTGATGTTTTACTAGACATTAGAGAGGAGTCAGCTCAGAACATGAAGACCTCAGAGATCACGAGCCTTAAAATAATAATGCTGAAGCAGCAGAGAAGATCGCAGCTGAATGAATGACAGTAAATGTTTCCTGTTCCAGTGCCCTCTCCCTCCAGTCAAAGATGACGGCAGAGAGGATCCCATGGTGGAAGGCCTTCCTGCCAAAGAAGAAGAGCGGAGGCTCCAAGGAGACCGGTTCATCCAGCACCTTCGATGTGGACTTTGACCCTTTTGCACAAAATGCCGAGAAGCAAAAAGACCCCGCAGGCTCCAAGGCCAGCGGCGATCTGTCCCTGTCTCAACACGAGTCCAGGAACTCCAACATCCTCAAGGATGACACCTATGACGACTCCCACCTGGACTCTGTCTTCAACGAGCAGACATGTCGCAGGAACATGAAGGTGTCCCGCTCAGGTCGGTTCAAGGAGAAGCGGAGGGTGCGCTCCAGCCTTCCTGTGCAGGACAAAGAGACAGAGAGCGTGGCATCAGGGAGGGAGGACATGCGGTGATGGTGTGTGTGTGGAGGAGATGATCAAAGACTGCTTTGTCTCAAATGATGGATTTGAGTACATGAAGATGCTTCGTTCTCTTGAGACATACCAAGAGGTCTGCTGTGTGTTGGTTAAGATTTTGATGATGAAGATGACAAGGAGCGTTCAACTTTTAGACCAATGTTAGAAATTTTTACATTTTTGTTGATGGACATTTGCCAGAAGGCCACAGACACAATAATAAATGATCTGAAATGGATTATATTTGTTCTGCAAGATGGTTACCAAACCATTTTGCCAACAATATCCCATAATAACAACTCAAAAGTATATATATAGTATATTAGCTGTAAGTATGTAAGAGTACAGTATTTAGTTACATTCTTACAGTGTCCTTGTTTCAGTCACGGTCTGTGTCATCAATGAACAACTCCTAAAATGACCCACAACCTTTTAAAAAAAACACAATCCTTAAATGCAATTTTTTTTGCGTGATATGCTCCTAGAAAACATTGTCCATAAGATGTTTACATTATGAGAAGAATAATATATGTTTGATAATGAAGGATATGTATAATGCTCATTATACAAAAAAAGTTGATTCTAAAGGGTTAGAAGGATATTTATGAAGGTGTAAAAATGATTTCATAATTATGTGTGAAAAGAAATCAGTTAGCTGAAGAAATGAAATGATGCTTAGGATGTGCTTTTAATCAGATACATAAACTACTTTGAATGAAGGATAAAATCCAACATGTTTTATGAGATGTTGGGTCCAGCTGAAGTAAGAATCATATTGTGATATCGAGCTGAATGAAATATGACCATGTCGCTCAAGAAGTATGATCCAGATGTAGTTTGCTTAGCAGGACTGCTGTATTTTGGACCACCTGTGAATACTTAAATGAAGGCAAAAATCTGATAAATAAATCTGATAACTGCGTGAATGTGCATGTGCTTTATTATTATGTGAAATTACAAGCCGATGGCTCATCTTGGACAGTGCACGGTTAATATAATGTCCCTCTTGAGACTGTCTCAGTGTCGTAAAGTGGACACTGATAAAAGAAAGAGCAGAAACCAAACTTTGTGCAGTTACACTACAAGAAAATATAATGAACACAAAACAAACAGTGCACTCCACTCCTCTTGGTAGTCACGTTGTTGCCTCGTCATCGCTTTACTGGAAGAGGCAATGATCAGGGCCGAAGTGTGATTATTTCATTGTCTGAAAAAGATACATCTGGGGAATGCCTGCCATGTATACAAAGTGTCTGCAGTGTCAAACTAGGGCTTAAGTTCTGATGTTTAGAGGGAGGAGCGCGCCTGTAGCTGCATTCCTTTGAGATGATGAGGTTTGAGGTGTTGATGTGTTGATGGAGATGGGTTATGGTTAATCATTTAAATTTGCTTCATGATTCTCAGATGTCATTAGTATCTCCTTTGTCAGCTCATTAAGTGAAACTGTTTCTTTGATCTACAATCAGCTTTGAATCAGGGGGACTTGTAATGGGACGTTTCCAACACAAGGGGGCGAAAATGTAGTGTAACTCAAGTTACAGTCAAAGTTTCATGACAACAAATTAATTGAGGCGACAACACAGTCTCTCTCTCTCTCTCTCTCTCTCTCTCTCTCTCTCTCTCTCTCTCTCTCTCTCTCTCTCTCTCTCTCTCTCAGAGCCAGATAGAGACCGTTGTGCGCGACCACGCTTTGTTTTCAGCGTCTACTCAATGGGCACCAGCGTGAAGTAAAATTAAAAGTTTGTGGAACTTTTTAGGTATCGTCAGCCCAAACGCCGGATACGTGTTGTCCTCCTCCTCCTCCTCTTCCTCCTCATCCTCCTCTTCCGACTATAAATAAGGCGGTGGAGCGCGCGCTATGAGGTCAGTGTGCTGGGGTCTGTCGCACTGAAGCTCTCTCTCTAACAGGTGGATTTCGTATATTTTGATAAGGTAAGACGCCGCTGCTGTCTGTTATTCATGCACAGTTGTATTGACAGGAGACATTGTTATATCTGCAAAATGGAATGTGTTATTATAAGGGAGAGACAAAGGTGTCTATGTTTATTTAAGCACCTTGTCTTATTACTGACTATGGTGCATCAACTGTTTTATTGGACACATTGTTGCTATTTATGCGTAGAGGTCAATTAACTCTCTCTTACATGTATAATCTGTTATAAAACAAAAGAAAATTGAAATAAAATATTTTTATTTAGAATGTAGCTTGTGCCGCATAAAAAGCAGGTTACTGTCAACACAACAATCACAGACTAAATGAAAACCCACTGATTTAGAGATACACCCTCTCCATTCATCCATTCATTCATACAGATTCAGTACTGTGTCATACTTCAGTCAGCCTCAGCTGGGGCTCCATGGGCTCCATCTGGTTGCATGTCATTCACATAAAAAAGTATTAAAATCGCTTTCGATAAATTAAGGCTGCAGCAGCTGCCACTTCCAGCTGCGTGTGTGCGTGTTTCATCTTCCCTGCTTCAAGAAGAAGTGTGAGAGGACCATTTCCACTCAACTGTTCCAGTAGGGCTCAACTAACCAGTGTCCAGCTTTACCCCTTTAAAGACACACGAGTGGTGTCACAGAGGCTGCTTGACACAGATATGAAGATAGAAATAGCAACGGAGGACAGTCTGCCAGTTGCATAGACAAGAGGCATGACTTGTACACACATGGACAAAGAATAGAGGTTAAACAAAAACAAGTTCTGTTCTGAGCTTTATTAAATTGCTCAGAGAACCTCAATGTGCACAAACCTCGCTGTGTTTTCAGTCTTTCGCAGCCATGCAAGAGAGCTCGTCAAGAATTTATGATGTCAGAAAAGTGTGGCGAGCTCAGTGACTGTTGCCGTGGATCATTTACTCGCTGAGTTGCCAACAACATGTGGAGACTGAAAGACGGTGACATAATCTGGGACTTAAACTGTTCCTGGACAGTGGCTGGTTGTCCACCGGTGCTTCTCACAAGACACCATGTTACATGTTCAGTAAAAAACTGGGGGTTGGGGGGGGAGAACAATGCAAGTGCACGCCTTTTTCCTGTTGAGTTCCCTCGATGTATTTTCTATTCACTTACAGCAGTGGAGGCCTCTGAGCGACTGAAGGCTAAGGGTCCATTACTTTTCACACAACACTCTCCATTGTTCCTCTCCCAAGTCTTGCCACAGGGCATTGTGGGAAGAGCAGTATGACAGGGGCGGGCGGGAGGTGGGGGGGAGGAGGAGGGATGTGTCAGATTTCTCTAGAGAGGATGGAGCGCTCGCTGTTTCCTGTTTTGCGCTGTATGCTGGTGAAAGCCTTTCCTGTTCAGGGAAGAGGGTCGGAGGTCACCGAGCGTGCCCCTTCACACAGTAGCAGCTGATAAACGTCCTAGAAGGTGGCCAGTGGCTGCAGTGCACGAATAGGATGGCGACTTGTTTTCAGTCATGTGGCATGCATTGTCTTCTGCAGGTATCTGAGGCATCAGCATGCCGGCCCCCCCTCCACCTCCCCTTGCTCCCCCTCCGCCACCGCCGCCCAGCGCCGCCCTGCCACCAGTAAGACGTTCCCTCTCTAATTCTCTCTCATGGAAAATTGCAAACACCCACTTGTGTCCTTCTCACTGACCATCAACCATCACCTGTAGGTTACATACATTATTGATTGAGGTAATGCACACACACACGCCCACACACACACACGCTCACACACAGACACACACACAGAAGGGCAGGCAGCAGACTGTCAGTAGCAGGAGAGTGTTATGTTTCTACAGCAGGCGCTCAGTGTCCTCATGCTAAATGAGTCGTCACTGCCAGCGAACTGTGCCACACTGCACGACACGTCAATGTACTGAAGGCTTTCACTTCATCTTCTTTTGTTCAAGTACAACTTGAAAATACACTTAGAAGGTGCAAGTATTTATTATTTCTGTTTGCAGTTTCTCTGTAGATTCTTTGGGGGATTCAATGTTAATAATTTGTGAGAAATTAGTAAAACTTTTCGAAAATGAATGAAAGAAATAGTCCAAATATGTTGATTTCCGATCATCTATCCAAAATGAAGAAATCATATGGAGAGAAAAAAAGTACCACATGGAACCTACATATTTGTGTCATACATTATTAATTGATTATCCAAATAGTCTGTAGTACAGTTAGTATACTGAAGTGGACCTTTACTGTAAGTATTGGGCAAAGCACTTGTCACTGTTACATAAAAGCTCTTTTTTGTGTGTGTGTGACAGTGTCCATCAGAGCCCCTTAAGCCCCAGTCTGGTGGTGGAGCAGGAGGAGGAGGAGGAGGAGGAGGAGGAGGAAGGAATGCCCTGTTGGCCGACATCCAGAAAGGAGCCAGGCTCAAGAAAGTCACACAGGTCAACGACCGCAGTGCCCCCGACGTGGAAAGTAAAAGCAACATCCTTACCGTGCTACAAACCCCTAAACAATACTCACATTCGTCCGCTGTCTAGTAATCTAGTAATTCTCAGTGGAGTTCAGATGAAGGTGGTTTAGTTGTGTGTATGTGTGTGTAAAGATGCTGTTGTGTGATACAGTGTAGAAGGGTAAAAAGAGAGTGGTGCAGGTAGTATTGAATGTAGTTTATGGGGAGCATGTTGTTTCTCTTTGACCTATTTAAGAATAGAGACACACCAAGTGGACTCTTCAGGAAGGAATGTCCTGGAACAGATAAAGATGCAGGCAGAATAAGAAACTACTGCAATGTATACACAGCGGCAAACATAACAGGCAACACATGCATTGTATCTACAGGATACAACAAGATTAAAAATGTTTATGCGATGTTTATGTAGCCTTCAGTTTTTTTCAAGTTTAGGTGCATTTGAATACACATTTTGCCTGTTTGTAGAGGTGAATTAGATGTAACTTTACATCTGAGTAATAGGTGTACATTCCATCAGAAACATTTACTCTATACCTGTTTGCCATCCTGGTAAGTCACTCTGGTGCATGAGTTTTCCTGCTCAACCAGAAAGACTCACAACCTTCCTTGGAAAGAAAACAAGGCTTCAGCTCCATGGACTCTATGCATACAACGAAGATGCTGGATTGTTGAAATACATTTAACATAAATGTCAGTGTATCATATACTACTTTAACGATTTGTTATTTTGCATTAGTTAAACTTATGTGTAGCTTAAAGTAGTTTACAATGGTTTGTAGTCGGCACTCAGGTGATTTAAGTAATGCAAAATACTGATGTCCCTGCCTGAACTACTGAGTCTCAGAATTAAGAACACAATTTCCACGACTATAAACCTGCAGAGCGTGTAAAGTCTTGTAAAACAATAACTTTATGTGATAATGTAGAAAACATATAATGATTAAAAGACACCAAAAGGACAGTGAAGTCATTGTCGTAAATCATTTGTAATGAGCACTTGTGTTGTTCCCCAGAGCCCAAGACTAGCACTGGAGATGTATCCAGCAGTGTTGCTGCTTCTCAGGGCTCATCAGGAGGAACGGCACCCATGGGACCCTCCTTGGGTGGGCTGTTTGCAGGAGGGTTCCCCACTCTCAGGCCGATAGGACAAAGAGAGCAAGCAGGCAAGACGCTCGGTGGGTACAACATGTCTTGCTCTGGCTAAACCTTTATATTATTATGTCCTATAATGATCACTCAAATTAATCCTCTTGTGTGTGTGTGTGTGTGTGTGTTGGTTAAAGTGTCGCGATCAAGCTCCTCAGCTTCGCTGAAGCCTCTGTGGAACCCGCCCGCGCCCGCGCCAGCAGACACGAGCGGCGTCTCCGAGCCTCTCAGGACGGCGGAGCTCCGAGGCTCCGTCCACTGTCCGCTCGCCCCCTCGTCCTCTGCACCTCCCTCTCCTTCCCACAGCAGCAAGCACCCACCTTCTTTCCCTGCACCCTCCCCCCCACCGCCTCCACCCGCCCCTCCCTCTGCTCCTCCCCCGCCTCTCCCACCCCAAGCCCTCCAGGACCGGCCGCCCAACAGGCCTCCGCCCCTCCCCTCCTGCCCTCCTCCTCCACCCCCGTTCCAAGTCACCAAGCCCACCTGGCTCCCCATCCAGCACTCCTACCACTCCATCCTCTCCCAGCCCTCTACTCCTCCTCCTCCGCCTCCTCCACCTTTCCAGCCACCCTCTGCTGTTCCAGGAGACCGCTCATCCGGTTGTTTCTACCCTCTGCCGCCCTCCCCAGTCCACTCTGAACCTTCGAGGTTCCCCATCCTGCGGGACAGCCCCCTGGGACCTCCTCCGCCACCTCCTGCTCCCCCTCTAACAGCTTCTTTCAGCCCTAACTGCCCGCTCCCTCCTCCCCCGCCCAAGGTGGCAGCAGTGCCCTCCCCAGCCATGCGCGCTCTGCCTCCCTCGTACCCTTGCAACGCACCGACCCGCCGTCCACCTGCTGTGCCCAGAAGTGCAGGTAGGAGCACACCAGGATGAGGCTTCAGCATAAGGTTGTCTCAGTACATTGGATTTGGATGAAATGTTCATGTTGCACATTTAATTGATGTCTGACACCCTTCTGACTCCTCCGATGTTGTCACCCATGGCAACAGGTGTGGGTCGGCCGGCTCCTCCTCCGGTTCCCCCTGCACGTTCCCCGTCTACAGAGCTGTCCAGCCGCATTCCTCCTCCTCCACCACCACCTCCTCTGCCTCCGTTAAGTCTCAGGAATGGACACCTGCACAGTCTGGGTGAGTCTTCGAGTTATACTGTATATCTGGCAGTATTTACATTATAAATTACTTTTGTGGATTTTATTGTATAGAGTGGCTTGATATAATAGTAAAAGTACAATAATGTAATTTCATTACATTTTATTTATTTTGAATTAGGGCTATCACAATATTATATTGTTTACCTCCAAATTATAGTGGCCAAATTCACGGCAACGATATTGTTGCAATATATAAAGAAAAAAATGTACATGATATTAAATAACAATGCTAATAGTGCTAATAGTAAATTATCCTGTTAATGAGGAGACACACCTGCATGTGGACAATATGGACTGCTGTTTTAAAAGTATATGGCAGGTTAAGAATACATTTCACATGCACTGAGCAGTGGAGAGTACGACTAACTTGTGAGGATATATTTACCTTTTCACACTTCTGTTTTATTGCCTTACATGTTGTTTTGTCTACTTTTATGTAATGAGGTTTATATCTTGTTAGTTTGATTATCATAGGAGCACAATAATTGAATTTGATTGTATTGATGGAAAGTGTAAAATTCAGAAGCCAGATTAGGAAGGCAGACCTTGCAAAACCTTTTATTGGAAAATATGAAGAAAATGGCAGCTTTTGATTGTACCTTTACTGTATATATTAGCAGATGATTTTGAATCAAAGTTCCAGTTCCACCCTGTTGAGGACTTCCCGCCTCCCGATGAATTCAAGCCTTTTCCTCGGAGCTATCCCAGCAAAGAAAACAGAGGTAGCACCACAGCGCACTCTCCATTTCTCTTCTCCACTCATGACTTCAGTATCAATGAATGCATTTGCCTTCCTCTTTCCGCTCTCTTGCAGTGAACCCCAAACCACCTGGGATTAGGACACACCTCAGATGAGTCAAGGCCTCAGCCTGTCCATCATCTCCCACACACGTGTCAGACAGTTTGACTCAACCCTCCTCATGACAATAACATAACTGTCATGCTGCTCATGTGGTTACAGGCTCTGTGTGTATGCGTGTTGTTTGTGTTTAGTGTGTGTGTGTTTGTGTGAGTGTCAAACAGGGTCCCGCCTTATACTGACTATGTGAACTCTGATCTTTTCTAGTGTGGAATGTTTTGAATGTGTGTGAGGAGGAGGGCTCTCCCCACTCATAAGTTACATTCACACACAGTGTCTTCCAGCAGTTATATTTAACATAACTCCTGACTGTTTGCAAGCATTTCATGGAATAGCATATTTTTTATTTCATGTCATGTGTCCCTTTTATACAGTAGCACTTTCAAAGTCTGCATGCAACTCAGAAACATTATGAAACACACAGATGTAAAGCTTTGTGGTCCAGCAAAAACTACTGCAACATTTCAACGATGACCGGCTGTATACAGCAACCGCTAGCAGACTGTAAACCTCATCTTTAAATGTAAATACTTACATATGCTAACCTTGGGGGTTCATATAGTGGTGCTTGCCTGTGTTTGTGTAATTATTTTTATAAAAAACAAATGCATCTATAAAAATGTTGAAGAGAATTTATGGACATTTTAGACGTATGGATGAGTTTTAAGTTATACTGAGGTGTTAGAAACAATGAATGAGGTTTCCTTTTTCACTGTATTAACAAATACTAACACCTGGGAAGACAGTGCCACCTGCTGGTTCAATGTGTACAGTATGCAAGCAAGGTGTGACTACCAAATAAAGCACAGTATTTTGTTAAGAAAGTTGATTTTATTGATCACGTTGGTTGTAAAATACCTTTCAAATCAACCTTCACCAGAATATTTTTTCATTAAAGAACCGTAAAGCCACATTAACTGAACCGTGCAAGAAACAGCAGGCTACATTTATGGAAGCAGTTCAGCATTGACATTGCAGTGTCTGCAAGTGCATTGCACCTTTCTCACATGACAATCGGCTGTCTCTAATAATAATGGTATTGGCTGCATTCCATATATGTTTTCCAGCACCAGAGTGTTGTGTATTCTGGCTTACTGGGAGCACAAAAAGAAAATTAAAAGTGTGATTATTTTCTTGGTGACACCTGCTTTTCCTAGTATGTCAAGTTACTGCTGCCCTATAAAAAAAAATACAATTTAACTGCTTGATAGGAAATAAAAAGTATTAACGTTCACATTTTTATGACTTAACTTAAACTCACCATCTTTGCATACAAATGGTTTGAATTTTTCATCAAACAGGAACAAAATTAAAGCGCCATTTCTTTCCAAATGGACCCTCCAAAAGATAAACTACATTGATCTGGTTACATTTTGATAAAGAAATAAAGACCATTAGAAATAAAAACCATAAAAAGGGGCATTTCACAGCCAAATTTGGTGAAATACTTTGTTAACAATAAAAGGCTGTGCCAAAGTATTTCCACAACAAATCAATGAAAAGTGGAGGACACCGGACAAGAGAGGGATAGGCTGAGGATTTAAAGTTCATCGTGTTTGTAAGTAAACTCTCTGGAGGATATGAAGCCGTCTTTGTTCTCATCCTCTTTGGTAAAGATGTCTTCCACCATGTTCTCATGGAGGGTGTCATTGGGAGGATAGCCGTGACGCTCAAACTCTTTCCTCAGATACACTTTCACCTGGTCAGACGGGCAAATAATGAGACAGAGAAAGGTTGAGACGATGAAAAAAAGAAAAAAAAAGTGTACTGGGAGGAAAACCAAACCAATCAAATTCAAGTAACATCCTCACAATACAGGATTAAAAATACAGTCTAAAATCAGATACTGCTAGTATTATTATATTTGAACAAAAAACATGCAATTAACAAATGGCCAATACTGTTTTTCAATTTCAACCTTCCAGTCACCAAGACTATAAAACAATATATTTGCACATCACTTGTAGTTTGGGATTCAGCTTTTAATGTGCTCCTAAATCCAACTTATTTTCAATGACTGACATTTGGCCCGGTTGGTGTTTTCCAGCTCCAATAAGGAATTAACATGGGAACGTCTAATTATTATTTTGAGCTTAAATGAGATGTCATCTTCATTGACATTTTTAAAAAATATTTTAATAACATACATTTCCAGTCGGTGGAGGGCCACCCAACTCAGTGGCCGATTGGTTCAGAGCAGCGGTTAAATCTGAGGGGTCTTGGGGTGATTAACCGGTTTGGACAGAAAATTTAAATAGATAAAAAACTATAATAACACAATCTGAGATGGGAACTACTCCTGGGACTGAATGGGCATTGTTTAGCTCTATGTGTTCATTAACCAAAAAAGTTGAGACGGTTGGCGGTGGCTAATTCATCTACTTCCAGCGTGTTCTGGACACATTTGTGCATACCTCATCTTTGGAGAGCCTCCAGTCATCGTTGAGGTCCATCTCCTGGAAGGACTCATGTGACCTTGGTCCATTCCTGATCTCAAGCACCTCGATGACAAAGGTTAGCGTGCTCTCAGGTGGGATCTTACCTAACCAGACAACACCACGGGGCAGGAGGTCAGCTAAAACTGAGAGTGGCTATCACGAGAGGTTTCTGTGAGGTAATACTGCAGAAAAGATGTCACCTGTGAGTGAATGCAGCAACACATTGAGTTAAATTGTGAGTAAATACGTTAGACTTCTTGAAAGTGTTAATGAGAAGCAAACTTAGCTTGCATTATTCATGCCATTGTTGTTGTCGTCGTGGTAAAAGTTAGTTTGGCACAGACGAGATGGATGTTATTGTGGTGTGTGCTTACCAGGACAAAGCATAGCATTGTTCGCATGCTCCGTGTTGACAAAAAGTGGACTAATATTGCTGAATGAAACCTTCATTCAGCGTGGGAGTCCTAGAGAACCATTTAAACAAGACAGAAAAGTATAATATACACGTACATGCATAATATACGTGATCATATTTCATATATACTAAAACCCTCACACCCTTTTACGAAGACAGTGCTGTGTATCTGTATCGCAGCATGCAGTGACGTTTGCATGCAGATGCACTAAGTCACAGTACCTCTCCCTTCCTTTCCATAGGCCAGGGCTGGAGGTACGGTGAGTTTCCTCTTCTCTCCAGAGCACATGTCCTGCAGGCCTTTATCCCAGCCTTTGATCACTTCTCTGATGCCTAGTGTAAACCACACCGCCTGCTTGTCACCTTCAGTTCGACTGGTGGACAAACACAAGGTGGACAGAGGAGTGTTACAGGGACTGTGAGAAGGTCTGGCAGACCCCTTTTAGAGACATTAACAGGTTACAATAGTTAAAAACTCATTGTTACTGGGCTATCTTTTAATGCATTTTCAAAAAGGTATTTCATGAAAATAATATGTAATCATTCGTTTTTACACTTTTTTTTCTTCAAAAGTGGATATACATCAAAAAATGTATATGTGGTTTTATGGGATTTTTTCCTGGCTGAAACTTCTTTTTTTTTGTTCGAGTATTATTATCAATAAAGCTTAATGTGTTTTCAGATCAATCGCAGTGTCAGGACAGAAATAGGATATGCGAGAAGAAAAATCAAGAATTCTTGCTAAAAAATGTTCTCACATGACTAATTATAGAGCTCAGATATTAAAAAGGGTCAGTTAATCCAAATCACAAAACATTTTTGCACTTAATCACACAAACGTAACCTGACTGGGACACGTGACACGTGGTGCTTTAAGACCAACTAAAACTCCATGTTAGAAAAGCTGTGTTTTTCTGCTGATGTAGTGCCGGTTTCAGAGATGAATGTATAAACTGTAGCGCACACAATATCACGAGGGAAGAGAAAACGTTTGTATTGTAATTATTCTTGGCTATATTGACCCTTCAAAATGTTTTATCACGTGACCGTAATAAAGGAGGCGACGCCAAAGACATTTAACACGTGTGCACTGAAAAAAAAACCCTAGCATTTCAAGTTTACAAATCATTTCTATGCTTTACTGTTTATCAAAATAGAAAAGAGCGAGTGCAGCATTTGGTTTCATCCAAACGAACAAACGTTATTAATTAACGTTCATGAACCACCAGGTGTGACTGCAACAACACTTCTTATCAACTCAAGTCTCACAGAGGGAACATTCACGAAACATACCTGGAGTGAAACACGGTCCCATTCTCAAAGTATCCATCATGATGCACCAGCAGGATGTCTCCGTATTTGGACTTTCGGTGACAGAGAAAAGGTCTGTGCAAAACTTCTATCTGCACCTCGGCTTCAGGCAGCTTCCCCCCGCTGACAGACACCAGCAGGGAGGAGCAGAGCCAGCTCAGCACGGTCAGCAGCATGTTGACACTCTCAAACCGCCAGGAGAAACGGCCCAGGGTGATGTTTCAATAAGTTTTAAGAGGAAGAAGAAGAAGAAGAAGAAGCAGGAGTGACGCGCGTGCAGTTGGTCCTCTACGTGGCAGTGACGTTTCATCATACGGTTTGTTGCAGGAAGTCTTTTTCTGGTTGGTCCTTTTTTCTCCAGAAAAAAAAGAAAAGAAAACCACGCCCACAGTCGGTCCCTCTCACCAGTTACATATCCACTTTGAAGGCCCAATCTTTATTAGTGTTCAGTGATTTATCAGTTTTACAGTCATGCAGGCAGATTATACAGTAATCACACTACTGAATCCACTGTGGAGGCATTCTGATGTAAGAGCAGTGTCTTCATGCTGCCGCGACAATCAGAGGGGTTTTTCTTGCTGTTGTTGCAGTATGACATTTCATTTGTTTTCCTCCTGTCGGTATTCTAACATTCACTTCGAAAAGGCCATACTTCTACAGCACTGGTTAAAGCAGTCTTCTGTGCACGCGTACACTTTACATGCAATATCACAGCATTGCACTTCATAAATACATGTTTCCTAATACAATGCACAGGAATAAACACATTTACACAACCCAGATTTGCATACTACAGTGTGTGTATATATATAGTATCAATAATATATTTGCCTCTTTTAGAATGGGCTATCTCATTACAAAAGAAGTACAGAATACACAATTGTTCTGTGTTAACAGTCAGTAAGTCATACACATTGTAACTATTTCTTTTGATACAATCATTAAATCATTAAAATGTTCCCCACTGTCACCAGCGTCGATAACAGTGCTGCAGCCGATGGAGTGACAGTAACAGGAGGCCGCTTCCTGAGGCCGGTAAAGGAATTGAACCTCCAGAGAAGACAATCGATTCAAAGCCGACTACCATGACTTTTCATGGCTCAGAGCAGGCACAAGAGCGCTCCCTCAGTCCTTCAGGTATTTTTTAAGAGGTAAAGACTTCAGTATAAATCCGAAGTGTAATTTGCAGTGTTGCAATCTGACCTTTTGTTGTTTTTTTTTGCTCTCCAGTTCAGGTGAAATACTTGCAACCAGTGGAATCCATGATGCAAGAGTCAGTGCATCTGAGCTGCCCAAAGGACCTGCAGAAAGACATGGACATTTATACTGACAAGTACATGATTGTGTATCCAGTCCAAATATCCACAATTTGCTCTATTAAAATGAATAATTCAACATAAAAAAAAACATTTTAACATGGTCAGTACAGGGAGTTGCATTTACAAATATGTTATTGGTAGAGAGCAATACATTCACAGGATATTTTGTTTTTGTAGGGATTAATCAAACAAGATATAAAATGTTAAGTGGCTTTAGAGGGGCTGGTAGTAAAGATTTGGGCTGTATACTGTAGCTGTTTTCCCTTCAACAGCTTTAAATCTATTAGCTAAGTTAACAGGGGTATCAATCTTCTCAACTCAGCCAGAAAGCCAGTAAGTTCTTTCCCCCCCCCCAAACTATTGAACTATTCCTTTAAATATAAAGCAGGCAGAGCTGTTTGATTAACTAGAGCAATTTGCAGCAAGTGGTGCCAAGATAATGCACCATCATCGCTGGATGCTTTCAGTGACACCACAGTAAAAGTACAGAAGCTCATTCAAACGACCTTTACAATCCTTGGATGGGTGGTGCAGTATAAATGTGCTGCGGATTAAAATGAACTGCATCGGGCTGTCTTGGCATGGAGTCAAAGATCCATAGTAGCAATGTGTCCCCAAATAAATGGACACTTGAGCATATGTTCGTGTGTGCACACTGAACGCCTCACCCAGGAAGATATGACTTGCAGGTCTGATAACCAAAGTCCTTTCCATCACACTCCTCAATGCCGTCGTGCCGGTAGCCGTCTCCACAGTAGGCCCACTTACAGTCTGAAGTGAGGAAAGAAAGGAGATTAAAACGTAGTGGTGGCAGTTGGAAGAGAGCAAGGGAGGGAAAGGAGAGAGAATATGTTACTGATTGCTTTGGCACTGCTGTGTTTTTCAGTGATGCCAATACAGCATTTTGCTGCTAATTTAATTGAACAGAGGAAGAGAGAGAGAGAAGTGAGAGGACGGCAGGAAAAGAGTGGGCGAGATTGATGAAAGACCAAGGAAAGGTCTCACAGTGCCTCCTGCTTTTATCCTCTGTCGTGTGGTTCAGCCTCTGTGGTGCACAGTAACTCTGCGGGGCATCGCATGAGCAGCTGGGTTGGTGACAGCATGGTGCCGTTTGTGCAGCAAAACGCCTAACCTTAAGCCTATTTGATTAAGCCTAATCTTAATTCTTGTTACACTGTATTACAATAACCGTTATATACAGAGGTATTAGAATCACTGTCTGTAAATCCTTCTTTACTCACTTTTTCTGTCCCCTTACATTATGTGTGCATGTGTTAAACTCAGCAAGAAATGCATGTAACTCACTGAGACAAGTGTCAGTGACAATCTGGTTTCCGTCGTCACACTCCTCTCCGTGCTGGGGCTGCACCTTTCCGTCCCCACACACACCAACTCTGTCCGGGACTTTCTCTGTGGACTGGAACGGCTGTAAGGGCTGGACAAGTCGTAGAGAAATCTTGGCTTCAGTGTCAAAGCATTGAGGCTAAAACAAGGCTTTATTAGGTGTAAAACATCAAGCTTTATATAACCTGGTGTCTTGTGCTTTAAACCAACTGTATCCCAGATAGACCAAATAAATCTAAACTCAAAACAAGATGGTGCCGACTGATGGGGACACGCTCCAAACCTCTCTGTCCTCTGAGGTGTGACCAGAGGCCTGGAGGATGGTTTATACCCCTGGGTGGTTAGACTGCTGAACAGCAAGCACTTAAACTAATGCACAAGAACTTTAATGACCCACAGTGATTTATTTATTTATTCATTATTATAGAACGTCTTCTTATATTTATTAGGTTATTTATTCTTATTGTATACAGTTTTTAAAGGATCAGAGAGCCGGGCAGATGCATTTCATTGCATTTACTGTACAACTGTACTTTTTAATGTACATGGCAATATACTTTAACATATTAGCTTTACAACTGCATGTCGTGGGCGTCCTCGGCAGATCAGATTTGCTCCGTTGTCATGTTACACATTGATGTTTTGACGACAACTGAGCGCACTCCAAACACTGAGGAAGAGACGTCAACCTTAGGTTGAGATTTTTTCATTTTGGTCAAACTTACTATTTTTTAAGGTCACAAATAGTCTTTCACGCTTAAATGTTGCCCACTTTTAGCCGAGACACATAGATGTGAGTTGTAAATGATAAATGATGTGCTCCAAAAATCACAGCCCTGGTTATTTAAAAATCTGCAGTGTTACAGCTCAGCATAATAATACCAATAGTCATTACCTGTATGGGCCTCCATCCATCTTTATCTTTGAAGTAGAGCATCCTCTGATCCTTCCTGAATGCTATTGCGTTGTCTAGACGTAGGCGGTTCATCTCCTCCTCACTGTTCACCACAAATATCTGCACAGATGCATACAGCAGAAAGCGAAAGCCGACAAGTAATTAATGATTCAGCGTGAACAACATGGATTCAGTTTGGATGGAAATATTGGATGGAAGCTGTTTCATGTCGGTGGCATCTTACTGCAGGGACTTTATTGAGGCCACCTCTCTGGGTGTAGCTTCCATAAGGAGCGTTATTGGCTCCAAGAGTGGAATCACAATCACAGCGACCTGGTGCACCCGGAGGACCGTCTTCTCCCTTTTCCCCCACAAGATAGAGACCTGCAAAAAGAAGCATGACAAAGATAAGGGTTTAACACATATATGACGACCCTTCACGTTGATATTCGACATGTTAGGTGCTACCCCCCTATTGCTCTTTGAGGTGTTGCTAATCTTACCCCTGACCCATTTAAGGGAGGCGAGTAGAGAAGGAGGTTGCTCTCTCTCAGGCAAAGTTGTCTGCTGCTCTGACCGCCTGTGTAGTGCAGTTTATTTTGTTTCTTGTTTTGTGTTGATTTCTTTTAAAAAAAGGAGTTGGGTGGTCACGTTTTCGTGGCTTTGTTTATAGTTTTGGGTGATGGGGTCCTTCCTACAGCCCCTATAGTGTGACTGGTACAGTCTTTCTGTTATTTTTCATTCACTGTTTGGGGGATGATTGCACATGAGTGTGTGAGTTACTGTACCTGAGGCAGGTGGACCGGGTGGCCCTGGATGGCCGTTTTGACCTGAGGGTCCTTGGGGGCCCATGACTCCAGGGGATCCATGATGGCCCTTTGTGCCCTTTGCAAACCAGGGAACATCCCAGTATTTCAAAATACACACACAACTCACACACAGACACATACACTGAAGGTGACCTACTACATGACACTGGCACACTGTGTGTGTGAGGCATAGATATAGGTGAAGAAGATCTAAGACGCCAAAGACCCCGCAGCCCCTACAGAAGTCTATACTTAGTGCTGGAAATATAACTTGTGTCACCGAATTAGCCGGTGAGAGGACGCAGAGCACGGAGGACCACATCAGGGTTAAGTGATGCTGTCAGGGTGTGCATCATTCTTGTTTTGTTTTTTTCCCCTCACCTGTTTGCCTCTCTTTCCAGGCCGTCCAGTAGGTCCTCTCTTCCCTGTGAGTCCCAGCTCTCCCTTTGGTCCCTGCTCACCCTGGGAAGGGAGTTGAGGAATTATCAGTTTAAATCGGATTCTTTAATTAATGATCTTGTTATTGACTCATTCTTACCTTCTGTCCAAGCATCCCAGGCAAACCAATGGAACCCTTAATAGAGATGAAATGAGAGCTTGGAGTGAGGAACGTCATTATCTCAGCAGAACAGGCGCTCATTGATTGTTTAATCTCGAGCTGCCTCTGAGATAGGGGCCTCAAGGGAGCTTGAAGTGTTGAAGGAAACTATCACTGCTTTCAATTCTAACCAATTGAGTAAAGAGTGTTTCACTTTAACAGTCCATTATAACACAGCATGACGCAAAGGGCTCATATAGGCAAAGCCCCGCATAAATGAGCGGTACACAACACAATATTTTCACAAACAATTTGAGGACTCTACCAACCTTATCACCTTTTGGTCCTCCTGCACCAGGTTCACCATAAACCCCCTTTAACAAAAGAACAGATAGAAATGTGATGGAGGATTTCATATTTTTGCAGTGACAAACAAGTGACAAATGTGCGACGTCGGTCAGAACTTACCTTCTCTCCTTTGTAACCAGGCGAACCCTGAAAAGATACAAAGGAATATAACAGCACATAATAATTAATCTTGCCAAACATATACATAATTGTGTGTCTGACGTTGTAAAGATGTGACTAACCCTAGTGCCTGGTGGTCCCCTTAGTCCTGGTAATCCCATGAGACCTGGATCCCCCTTCTCCCCCTAAAAAAACGCACACATACATGATGGTCCATATTGTATTTGAGATATTCCATAAACATTTGTGTAAAATCTCAAGACAATACCCTGAGTGATGTCATGAGACTTACCTCGGGTCCCTCTGGACCGGGCCATCCTGATAGTCCTGGTTTCCCGGGGAGGCCTGGAGCCCCTGTGCGGCCCTGCAGAAACACAACCAGTACCTGCACTCAGTGAAAGGACTGACGCAGTTTCAGCTTCCTCCTGCTGAACGAGTCTCTTGCTTTAGATCACTTGAAGGTGTTCAAAGTTTGATCTTCAACAGCAGGGCATTTTAACCTCGTTATCTCAAGTCAAATCTCCTTTTGCATTGTTTATTTAGGATATGACTTAAATAATTAAATCAACAGAATTAAATGAGACTCTTGTGTCTATATGGACTATATGATGCTACATCCAGTAGCTGGTTAGATTTGATGAGCTTAGCATAAATTATCAAAAAAAGTGTGAACAGCGAGCCTGGTTTTGGCCAACCGGAACATGTAAAGCTAATTTATTAACATGTTATATCTTGTCTAGTCTTTATAAAATGTGTAACAAAGTCTTAAAAAATTACAAGTTGTAGTTTTTCTGTGCCAAACAATGCCTTGGCCAGGTTTAGTCTCAGCTGGTTACCTGCCAACGATCTGTCTTCTTATCTAACTATTGGGAAGAAAGCAAATACAATGTCAACTAGTTCTTTAAATATTGACTCGTATTTTCCTGCTTTTCTGCGAGACATGCTGATGATCTGTAGCTTTTAATGCTTGTTAAGTTGCTTTCATCATGGCCCTGTTTTCCATTACAAATAGATACTGACCTTTACAAAGACTAACCAGGTTAATTAGCTTTAGAAACAAATATGTCAAACTGCCTATGATTTCCTAATCGAACATAACAGAGGAAAAAACTTGCATGCAAAACTTTAACAATGCCAATGAGATTTGCTATTTAGCCGATAGTAACAAAGGCTTCATCTTGCTCTGTTGCTCGTTGCCTGCAAGCAGAAGACCCGGATGTTTTACACCACAGCCTCAAATCTCGGTGACACGTGAACGAGTATCCCAGAGCTGCTGCCATGCTAGTAGCGTGCTCTCATTTAGCCGCCTGTCGTTAAAACAGCAGCCTGTAGAGACACCGTGGACCTGTCGCCGTGTGGAGTGATTTATCACGGGGAGCAAAAGCACTTAGGGAGATTAAAGTGCAGAAGTGGAGTGCTGGAGAGCCTGGATCAGCAGGACTGGAGTCCAGTACAAGGACTGATGGAGCCTGGCCAAGGAGAGGAGAAGAGAGAGCAGCAAGAAGTAGAGGCAAAGGAAAGAAGAGGGGGATGAGAGAGAGGCGAGGAGCCGGAGGATGACTGCAGACATCCAGGGATGTGATCAAGCTTTGCTGTGCGGTTCAAGCGGCCACTGAGACAAATGCAGCATGACCCATTTAGCAGCTGCAGAGGATATTCTGAGCACATCAATAGACAAATCACATCACAGCAATTGAGGATGCATGGAGGGGACGAGGGAGACAGGAATCCAGATCCCATTATTCCAAGGACATGCGAGATGGACCAGAAAAATGAGTGAGTGAACGAGACGTGCAGGAGGGGAGGAGCGGCTCACCTTTGACCCCGGACGTCCAATTTCTCCCTGGAGGACACATGAGGGGAGAGGAGACGTACTCATTAGAGCAGAGAAGAACACAAGGACACACGCACACATACTTCCATAGAGCAAAACACTAGAGACATATTTCAAAACCTATAAAGACAAAAACACACACCTTCTCCCCTTTTGATCCTCGTATGCCAGGTAATCCACCCTGACCCTGAGAAATGACACCACATTAATTTCCATCTTACATATTCTGAAAGAGCATGGTACAATTGTTGAAACATCAATAAAAGGTCCTTTTATTAAATTTCCTTTTAACAATACGGTTCTCTGCCCGATGGATGATTTAATCAGACTGAAGAGAAAACAAAAAGGCCTTACCTCTGGGCCCTCGGGTCCTGGAGGTCCTGGAGGTCCAGGTGAACACCCAGGTATCACAGGTTTACTTTTTTCCTGTACCTCTCCTCCAAAAACACTTGGCTCTAACACGCCAATACCATCCTTTAATCAAAAATACACAACATCCAAGAAAAGAGGGTTTCAATGAGAGACCTAATGTGAGCAGATAAATGTGTGTTAATGATGTGTAATCATGCAAGCAGGTGTGTGTGTGTGTGTGTGTGTGTGTGTGTGTGTGTGTGTGTGTGTGTGTGTGTGTGTGTGTGTGTGTATGTGTGTGTAAATGCCTACAGGGCTGCCCCGCTTCCACAGCTGAGGTGGCGGAGGGAAAAGCGGCGGCGGAGGCGGTGACATGAGACAGCAAGGGTCAAATGCCAAAGGCTCCTCCAGGAACCTGAGAGCTGAGGGAAAGACAGTCTGCCATGATCACCGTCCGTGTTGAATGCTCCGTGAGTCAGTCAGTCTTACTCCGGTCACTCGCACAACTTACTTGAGCGGGCTGAGAGGATGCTGTCCATGTAAGAGTGGCGGGCCCATGCAGCACACAGAAGAACGTGGAAAGACACTGCAAGTTTGACCAGATCCATCTTGACGGTTTACACAGGACACAGGCTGTCACACACACAAACACACACATGCGCGCACACACACACACACACACACGCACACACACACACACACACACACACACACACACACACACACACACACAATTTTAGCTGATCCTAATGCAGTTACTGGCAGCTGTCACTTCTCAGTAAGGTGTCACTATTTGACTACTCTCTCTCTCTCTCACTCTCTCTCTCTCTCACTCTCTCTCTCTCTCTCTCTTCTCTCTCTCTCTCTCTCTCTCTCTCTCTCTCTCTCTCTCTCTCTCTAAAAGGACTCAAGTTAGATGCTGACATGTGTTCAGTCAGACACAATGCACTGGTAGTGAACTTGTGATTTGTGTTTGTTGTTTTTCTTTACTATTTATTTATATTTTGGTGTACATTTTTGATAAACAGTAAAACTGTAAACTGAATTGATTTAGAAATAAAATACTACACACACACTCTCTCTCTCTCTCTCTCTCTCTCTCTCTCTCTCTCTCTCTCTCTCTCTCTCTCTCTCTCTCTCTCTCTCTCTCTCTCTCTCTCCCTCGTTCTCTCTCTCTCTCTATAGCGTAATAAACTTGTTGCAGCTTCACACTGCAGCAGATGCAGCCACCGCTGTAATTCCAGCCGTGCACCAACCCCCTACAGCCTTGAACCAGAATTAGACCTTCGGGAGGAAGCCTGTCACTCAGGCTTAATATGACTTCTGCCACTTTATGAAAGAAGTCATAGTAGAATGCTTTAGCTGACACATGTTCATGCACACAGATATTTCCAGTATGCTTATATCTCCTCTGCAGTGGGGACAAACTACAACATTCTAATCATGTGTTAAGTTACATTGATGAAAAAATGCCTCACCGGGTTCAATCAGCTAATTCACATCTTCATTATTGCTCACCATCTTGCCTTCGATTTTGTCTAATTAAACGGACAGAATGCCTAATGCCCTGATGGTCAAGCAATGTCATCTACATCCATGGCTTTTAATACACAAGATCCACCTTACCTTCCACGTGAAATTGTGCCGTACTTGTAGACACGCTGTCTGTCGCTCCTCATGCGCTAAATGCAATGCGCGGTGTGCAGTCCCGAGCACTGGGGCTGCTCTGGCATTTGGCGTGCTGTGGCCAACCTGGACCGCTAATAAATCTGATCCACTTATCGACCCGCTTCTTTCCCTCCACCGTTTAATAACGACACAATTGAAGGGGGAGGACCTTTTTTTTCCCCTCTCGCTGTGGCCAGCAGAGGCCACTGAGTGGAGCCAACACAGCGGTGGCAGCTCCGTGCCGGCGGGTCTGGATCAGATTACGGTTGTTGTGTCTTCTGGATCGACTTCAGTGCTGCTGGCTGAATAGCTGATGGCACTAACAGTAGAAGTCAGCATGCAACACCCACTTGGCACGTTTTATATGCTCAGTGTTGATGGTCTCTTCAGCAGTGAAATGGCGCCATCTGCTGGCCATTTCTGTTAATTGACGAAATAATAGTAAGAATGTGTGTTCAAGAAAACTTCCCTCTGACATAACGTCACTCTCCATTACAAGATATCTGCTGTGCAATTATAAAGATGGCATAAGGTGTATTTAAACTACACTCCATCCCTAACACATGTCATTGTCTGGTTTGTTGAATGTGTCCATGCAAAATTATAGCTAATAAGTAACTAATTACATTTTATGATAATAAAAAAAAATGTGCATCATGTTCTTGATGTTGTTGCTTACTTTACTGTATTGTGTTAAATACTATTGCACTAGCTGACTGAAGAAATACATTTGAGTAAATAAAATGAATACAATTTGACCTAAATTTGTCATTACAAGGTGGAAGGAAACAATGTGGAAAAAAATGACCGCTGAAATCATCAAATAGGGCAGAAGAAACATTTTATTGCCCCATCCTCAAAGTATAAAACAGTAACTCAGTACAAATAACATTATATAAATGTAATAAAGTATTTAACAGGCCATTATTAGACCGAGTTGAAAATATTTGTTAGATGCTATACTTTAACAAAGAAAAACACCACTGCTTTTCCAGTAGATTACACATTTGTTTGACCTCATGGTTCTTAAGTCACATAGACATGCATTAATAAAAAGTAGGGATACAAAAGACTCATTTCAAAGTGCAACTTTATAACCTGAAACATGATTCCACGAATAGCTTAAAGGAAGCAGGAGGGGATAAACAGTCCAGCACCATTTAGCACAAAAACGTTGAGTATGTAGGAGACAACTGCAGAGAGAGTAAAGAGAGAGTAAACAAGTGTGGAACATAATAAAACAGTTTCTGTGCAAACAGTAGTGATATATAAACAACTCTGTTTTTAGAAAATCCAAATGAAGGGCTGCCTCTTTAAGAAGCCCTGACAAAGAAATATCTGGAATACTCACAACTTGCACAAAGTCTGACTCATACCATAATCAAAAACAGTCTCAGACACACAAAAACAGAGGGGCAGCCATGTGGCGGTGGTATATTTTTAAACTATTGTTCATTGTGAACTCAAAATTAAAACAAAGAACACACTATTATTTTCTCCTAAATGTATATTGTAATGCTTCTGTCCACTGAGTGTGTTTTGTGTTTTCAGTGCATTAGGAGGTGGCGTCCTTTAAATAGGCGATAACATCCAGTCTTTCCTTTTTCTTTCTGATCCCATTGAAGAGCATCTTTGTACCAGGAATGTACTTCTTAGGATTTTCAAGGTAGACATTCAGAGTTTTCTCATCCCATATGATACCTAAAACACACACACATGCACACACACACACACACACACACACACACACACACACACACACACACACACACATAAAGGCTTGCAACATGTTTTCATGTACTAATTTGTGTAAGTAAATGACAAATATGACTGTTTAGGTTGTATTGCCTTATGTTAGAGCAGAGCTCAGAGGCAGAGTCTGCCTGTTCAGGCCTGTCCTGCCCCACTACAAGGAACTACAAGGACCAAGCTGCTTGTCAGCACTATAAACTGTGACACTATTACTTCACATAGCTGAACATACACATGCGCATTTGTTGTATTCATGGCAGGAAGGACAAAGTTGAAATACATACAATTTTGGGCGGATGTATCGAGAATTCAACTGGATACTGAAACTTGGATTATTCAATTGTATTGCATCGGAAAGGACAACTGCTTTTGTAACTCCATGCTCCATGGAGACAGCAAGTAAACACATTTTCTCAGGTATTCATTCTGCCAGGTGAATTTGAAGATGAATTTGTTGCATACAATAAATCATTAGACTATAAATGGAGGAATGGAAACTTTTCCCACTGCTTTCCTTTAAGAGTAGATTGAGCATGCGACCGAGGCATGGTGTTATGACAGGTAAAAGAGGACCAGGTTTCTTTTTAAAATTAAAGAAAAAAAGCAAGCGTTCAATCCAAATTAGCAAATGTACTATAACAAAAGTGGTCTGTTATGTGACAGACCTGGTTAAAGATTTTTTTTCTGATAAAGTGTAAAATGTATTATATTCTAACAGCCCTTGTTAGAATATAATTATTTGGAGACATATCTGCCTGTCATGATCAAATAGATATTTGTACGATGTGTCACAGGGATCCATACCTTTGTCTACGTTGGCCTGTGTGTAGGAGAAGCCAGGTGCCTGGCCCGTCTTCCTTCCAAACAGACCCCACAGATTGGGTCCCACCTTGTGGCTTCCCCCCTCCGTCACTGTGTGGCACTGGGAACATTTCTGGACAAACGACTTCTTCCCTTTGGCGATGTCCCCCATGACCAGCTGCTGCGAGGAGAGGAAACTATGGCAGTGAAATGAAGCTGCAGTCAAGCACAGTCTAAGAATCTGTAAGTGGAAAAATAGAAAACAAATCAGAATGTGACAGTGAAATAATGAAGCGAAACGTCTGATAGTTTTTCACAGGACACATGATGAGTTAAGTAACCACACACTTCCGGATCGTTGTTGTTGAATACGTCACGAAACGGGTTATTGTGCAGGCTATAAAGATAACTTGAGGTTTGAAAAACAGACTTGTATATGAAAAAAAGGTTTGTTATGTAACGTTAGGCTACAACTGAAACTAAAAGTGTGTCTACTAATATAAACAAAAGATCGCTGTCACATAAAACGGTTCTCCCATTTAACTGTTGGAAACACAAGCCTGCGTGATAAACAGTAAAGTAGGTAAATACAGTACACACATACACACGTCGCGGTGTTTTGCAGCGCAGGAAGCCACTGAAAACACAACAAATCTAATATGACCAAAAGGTGAACCTTACCGTGGGCTACCTGACGGGATGTGACGGGATGTGACGGGATGTTTGTGTGTAGTTGAAGTGCCTGTAGGTAAAAGTCTCCTCCACTTTTCAAAGTCTTAGATATCTGTGTTGTGTGCGAGCTTGAATTAAGCTTCCTGTTGTAAAAGCTACAACACGACTGGATCTGAAAACTCCAAGCAAAACCTTTCAAATGTAGGAAAAGGGAGCGGCTGGCTCGGGTTGAATAAGGTGCTAAAACACATTGCGCAACTCGGTGAAGACAAAGTATGCGGGTCACACCCATGTGGTTTCCAAAGGTGAGTTAGGTATATGTGTTATTATTATTATTATTATTATTATTATTATTATTATTATTATTATTATTATTATTGTTATTGTTATTTGTATGGGGATACTTTCACCTAATATAGCACATTTAATGAGATGTTTGTTGGTATCAACTTAGGTTTGAATGGGTCACTTTTACTTTATTATGACTAAGTGGATTAAGTAAAATTATTGTGGTTTGAACTGAGGCAGAAGAACAAAGTTTCTTCACAGGTTATATCTCTGTCACTGAGCTCTAATTGTCCCTCTGTCACACTGCAGACACCTGTGTGGACACCAACCTTCTCCTGTCGGCCTACATGATTCATACTTAAATTGTCATAATTAAAAAATTGGCAGAATTATGACTTAAAGCAGTACAAACACAATCTAATCATGTCTCATACAGATTTATTTATCATTGGCCCACACTGGTAGTTAGGACATAAGCGCTCTGAACACACTCCTACCTCACAATGTGCATGTGAGCTGTAGGGCCTTTTTTCACAGCTGCATTTATAGCATGTCACAGTGGTGAAAGCACAGGTGTCAGTAATCAATTTAACGATGGCTGAATAAATGATCACAGTCTAATGGCGTTACTGGGACACTTTCACAGAACAGAGCCATCGTTAATGGTATTAGCAACACCTGTGCTTTTCCGATCAAATCAAAATCGCTGCCGTAATAAAAAAGGACCTTCCACCCTTTTCATTGCCATTCTGTTGCAAGCATGGATGTGGTTGTTAGAACATCTTTGGTCCAGGTTTACTTCTTGTGTTATACTGCATTAATACACAAACACAGCGTTACAAAAGCAGCCCATATTTATTGTGTATATTATTACGTTTTAAAATGGTCTATGGTGTCTTACGAATGATGTTTGTCTTAGTAACTGTTATTAGTAACTGTTATTGGTGAGCCAGAACAAAGCCTAGCGCTTTGTTCTGGATCACCAATAACTCACCTAAATATAATGCATCTATTGTTATTGTTTTTAAGTGCTTTGCTCATTCATAAGGGAGAGCAGATAAGATAGGTAATAAGTGATATTTAGATTCTTGATAAGCAGCCTTCGTTCCTAAAGCACTTCTCAGTGTAACTATTGAGGACAGTGGAAGAGGTGTTCCCAAAGCACTGACACCTTCATTAACCTCTCTTATTTACTGCTACAAAGATGGAGGATAATATTATAAAATCCATCAAACTGTATATTTTATGCTTCCCTTTTGTCCTTTGAAGAGCGTGTGATTTGTACCTTCTCTGTTGGCTTAGGAACCCTGGAAGAAGTTCAACCTGGAGACTTTGAGTTGGTGTTTGTCTCCCTCTCTTGGTAGTGACGATGTACTGCATTATCTTTGTGGTTTCAATGCTTCATTTACAAGTTATGGTTTCTACTATCTAGCAGTTAGATATGTGGTTGTGAATTGACAGCTTATTCGATTGAAAAGAGAAAACTAAAATGCAGTTTAAAGAATATAAATAATATAACAGAAAAGGTACCACTTTTGTGTAATCTTTCTAAAAGTGCAAACCATCATATTTGTAAATATCTTATCAATCAGCTGATTGTTTTTCACAAATAGATAGTACTTAGGTATTATTGTCCAACAGCAGGAGCTGATAAAGACAAGGAGTCTGCTCTCTGGATCTTTTTGTGCCAGAAGCCTCATACAGACACTGTTCACAAGTATGAGTCAAATTTTAAAATGTATTTAACAAATAGTATTCTCAAAAAGTAAGCAGGACTCAATGAAAGTGTGAAAAATAAAACCCAAAGCACTGTCACAATATAATTTTTATTAAAAGGGACACATCAATTTAAATATTTGAACTTACGAATCTATTCTTGGACATTTTTATGTTTTGCCTTCACAGTAAAAACACTGATATTTACATTAGCAGACCTCTGTGTTTGGCCTTTCTAATCCTTTTTCATCCTCTAAAGGACTTCTCTTGTATCTCCACCTCGCCTGAGCTGGTTGTCGAGTCATAATATTCAGCCCTGTGGGAAGAGAATACATAGTTAATGTTATTCATAACAAACACAACGTATAAACGTGCACGGATGTTACATTTAATTGGAAATAAAGGGTTTAGACTTGCCTACCAGTGCAAGCCAGTATTTAATAACTTTGCATTGAGCAGAGTCCTAAGTAGGCTCCTATACGGATTGCTTCTCCCAAATCTCTGAGGCAGCGTCTTTGGTGCTTCTCGGACTTTCGGGCCATCGGCATCCCTTCGAATCTCCTCCGAGAACCGACCAAACCTCTGGGGCATGTTGGGGGTCGAATTGGGCTCACTGTCGTCGACAGGAACACTCTCCCGTCCAAAGCGCAAGGGCATGTTGGCACGCAGGTGGAGAGGCTGGGTGGTGGGCGGGTAGAGCTTGATGATGTGTGGGAGGCTGATTTTGTTGGTCCTGGGGGTCACGAGTATGTTGAAGCTCTCAAAGTCCAAACTCCTGTGGATTTCACTCTTTGTCTGGAAAAAAAATCATGTTGGACTCCAGATCTGACTAAATAAATAATATTTTCATGTGGTCTTTACTGGAGTTAAAACTATTCGTTGATTATTCCGTAAATAAATGACTCAACATAATCAGTTATTTTTTAAGCAAAAATGCCAGATGTTTGCTGGTTCCATCTTCTCAATTATGAGGATTTAGTGTTTTTCTTTGTCATATATCATTGCAAATGATTATGGTGCAAAATCTTAGCTTTTTCGACAGATGATTGAACTAAACAAGCAATTAAAATAAGTCCTCAAGGCTTACCTTGGACTTCTTACAATTATTTGACATTGTGTTGAAAAACTGATCAATTTATCACGAAATATTAAAAAATATGAATCTCTTAAGAAAATAATTGTTTGTTGCAGCCTTAGTTTTTACTCCATATATTCCCAAGTTATTTAATTTTTATGTTATGTTATTTCATATAGAAATAATTCTATAGATGTCAAACACTATCCAAATAATCCAGTGAAAATGATTTATTTGATTGAAACTGATTTATATTGATTAAATAGTTCTGACCTGTTGGTGTGGCTGTCTCTTCATCGTGTGTTCTCCATCATTGCTGCTCAGATTGATTGATTTCCCATAGACATGCGAGTCAGACGCCGCCGCCCCTCCAAGACCCCCCAGCATCAGGAGCGTCGACAGAAACACTGTGGTCAACATGGTAACGGCAGGAGACGTGTCCTCTCAGCACAGCTCCAGGACACACGTCTTATGACCAGTTGACCACAGTGTTAATAAAGACCCCTGAAAACATACGTCAACTGTCGCATGTGATGGACACACCCACACACGTACATACAAACTGACCAACACACATATACCTTCAACCACTAATATACACTGAACAAATTCCTGTCTCAATAATTATAATGCTATGGGGAATATATTTGAAAAGGCATGTATGCCCTAATTGGGCTGATTAATGAACCAGTTGGTATTTTCAGCACAGGAAATCTGAGCGAAACAGAACAAAACACAGGTGTTCAATAGAAAAACTGAATGGCAGCCCCATGCTCATGTGCTATGATGTTGTTATTTTGTGTAGCTGAAATTACAAATTTCATGCTGCTTTTACTCTTTACTACAGGCGTTGCTAATTATATCTGGCAGGCAATTTCAAGGAACAAATTTATATTTAGAAAGCATTGAAAGATCAGATACACAGATACAGTTAATTAGCTGGTGAGATTTTTGGAATAGTTTAAGAAATAAAGAAATAAAGAAACAAAAGTGAAAATAGATCTAACATTCCTTTCATCCCTTGAATAGTCGTAATTTGATTTGAAATACAATGCAAATTGGTACGTTAACACTTTCATTATCATTAGCTTTGACGTCATTACTTTTTTTTTTTTAGACAAAGCTGCACTTGCAGCAATGTTTGGCAATATTTAAAATGGGAAAAGGAAAACAAACTGGTTGAAGGTAAAATATTCAACCAAATACAATACAAACCAAGATAAAAACAAAACAAAATGTTAAAAATGCATTGTGGGAAATGTAGAATCCAGTTTTTTTTCTAGGATGACAATAATACTTATAGGACAAAGATATTGTATATTTTTGTTATTGTCAATTATTCCGACAAACTAACATTAAAATCTGTTGATATACTTTCAGACCCCAGCTTGTGTGTCTCTAGGTGGCAACCACTGAAGACATACACCTTTAAATTGATCAAAATATATATATTTACTGTTAAAAATGGTTATGTGATTTGTGTTTTTAAAAAACAACAACAATTTGAGTAAATACATAATTTGTTGTTTGGATTTTATGTTCTAATTTGGTACACTATCCCCTCATATAAACATCAACAGTATCAGAGTCAAAATACTTGGCAAATAAAGCTGATCTACATCTTAATCTGATAAAGTTAAAACTTAAAGGGGCACTTCATAGAGTTTTTTTTAGTTTGATTACTACAGATTAAAATAGAAGGGTCAAATCAATGCAGCAGAGGTCAAGTTTCCCTGTACCTTGTATCCTTCACTCCCATAAATGCATTATCATCCATGCTTTTAAACACTTATCATCTCCTCAGATTGTAATGCAGGCTTTCTAATATACATTTGAAGTCCAAGCCAAAGCCATGTTGATATCCTCAGGGTTGTTTTTTAATGCTCGACAATTTTCCTCCAGAGCCACAGAGGATATTAAATGTCTTATTGAATTTTCTTCATATTGTACTTAAATTGGCTCTTATTTTTTGTTGCAGTTATGCTTTGTAAGTCTTACTTTGGAGCAAAGACAAACCTAGTGACAGGCAACATTTTCTCTGTCTCTCTTTGCTTGAACTGCAATTCTTCTATTCAAACTATTGTATAGCAACCGTTGGACTATTCAGCTTTGACAAGTATTTTACAACACAGGAGTGGCGACGGCGTTACTCACCATTCCTGTTTCTGAACGTGTCGATAGTGTATTTAGATGGACAAATGACTCACACATAATTTGAGGAATGTCTGGTGTGAGACACAGGCTGATAATGACAACCGGCAGGGAACTTTAATTTGGTTCATGCGTCATGACCCTGACATTGTTTCTGTTTGGCCATGTTGCCATGTCAAGACCTACCCTTAACACAGCGGTTTGAAAAGTATCCCAGTCGCATAGAGGAGCATCTGGTTTCCGTGATTCAATATCAACCTTAAGATGTTTTTTTTATGGCTATGGTTTCAGTCTATCTTTCAGTATTATCATTTATCTCCCACCTCTCCCCAGCTCTTCTCTTTGTGCTCTCCCTCGCTGACCCCAGCCTCAGCGTGCAGACTATGGGGTTCTGGATTTACGATCCTGTCTCTGACACTTATCCAGAGTCTTATCCGCAGAGGGCTTCCTATACCTCAAGCTCTCCCTTTGTTCTTTCACCGAGTTCCTCGAGCACTCCCTCAAAGACCTTGTTCTCCGACACTGTAATTCTCTTTTCTTAATGTTTATAATGTGCATCCCTCGCCACCCTGGCGGCCTTTTCATCTTTCCATTTTCTTGCCTTTGGGCCTCTTGTCCCCTCCCTTTTTCCCTGCTTTTACATGCTGTCCACTTAAAAAACAGACACAGCTTTCTCGATAGAAATACTGCCTTGCAGGTTTGATTTAATACACCTTGAACCTCGCATATACAGTACAACATGCTTTTGACTTATTGTGCACCCATATTTTATTGTATTTGTATGAGACATATAGAATTTCCTGAAATGTTCATCTGTCTGTCTTATTGTTTTTTTGTGAACTCCTGAAAGAAGAAATTCAAGAAAAAGAGTAAGACTGACAGAGAGACAAAGTAAAAGCTGGCCTGAAGAAGAGACAGAAACAGGAAGCAGAATTAAACCGGCCACAATGACACCATTGATTGTCTGTCTCTCTGCCTGTTATCTGGCAGCCTTCCCAGAATTCCTGTCCAGGATCGGGACACCCTCGGATTCCCGGGATGATTTGTGGGAATGTGCTGTTATCCCCCTGTTGAAGTGATTTATGTAGAGTTTTATCTTCCCCCTCACTTAGACATCAGCCGGGTCATCATCACAACACTTTACATGCCCGTACACTCGGCAAGGAGACACATTCATCATGCCCTCGTGACGGGTTATAGTATTATCAATGATCAAATCCATTTCTGCGGGATCACTGCATTATGATGTATGTGGCACCGGTCAGACAGACACACAACCTCATACCGCCGTTTGTGTGGCCGTTGTAATTTTCTTTTTTGTGTTGTTGTGTTGGGCGATGATGAATTTGTGTCTCTCCCGAGATCACGTCCAGAGACGTGACTGAGGGAAAACTTTAAGTTTACAGGAGACTCTGGTGACAGAAATGTAGAAAGACAGGAAGTGGAGTATATTTCTTTCCTCAGAATGTCACAAAGTTTTATGTCAAAGTATTTACCCACACATGGACAGAGGCCTGAGCATATTCTGCCCCTCAATGGCAGCATCCCGGGAAAAGACAATAAATGATCCAATGATAAATGATCCATTTTAAGTTTGTAGTACAACTGTGCAAAACCTAATGAGATACAATATTTCTCTCTAAACAAGGCCAGCAATATTCCTTGTTTCATTATTTTTGTCATTGACAACAAGTCCCAAGAAAAGAGCAACATGAAACATGTCTTAATCTGCAAGTTTCCAGTTTACCCCGTCTGCACTGTAGTTTTTCTTTTAGCAAACATTACTCAAACAGGAGTAAATAGTGTTGTTATGGGGACTATTTTCAGCTCTGTATTTGGTTCCATAAAACAGCTACACAACAGTGAATAGGATTGTCTCAAAATTAACTATAATGCCCATGTGCTCCATAAAGAGGAAATATGTCGAGAAGTGCAATAACCTTTTTTTAGAATTGTTTATTTGCCAAGTACATTGGACATCCAAGGAATTTGACAAGTGAAAGGTACATCATAATAAACATAGAATAAAACAATAAAACACTACGAAAATAATACAAAAAATAGACATAGTCCAATAATAGATAATTATGGTAACAATACATTAGTTATGACTAATTCATTGTTGTTTTTTGTTGGGTTTTCATATGATTGAAATTGTTAGATCATCAGATTATTAAATATAATATAGGCTTCACCCCTGAGACCCTTTTGATTTATTGCAAACTATTTACCCTTCATAAAGTGTCTTGAATAATACTCAAGTTCAAACTCAAACAAGGGCATTTTTCTTTGTTCTGGAGAAGCTATAACTTTGGAGAAATGACTTCTTACCAGACATCATCACTTTCTATTTTGCTGATTTTGCCCCTGCATGGCACCATCAAACAGCTCTCTCTGCAGAAAATAAAGATATGCACTAATTTCTGGACTCTATTGACTCAGTAGGATTTGATATGATTCAGATATTTAATATAATTAGCTTTAAATCAGCTAATCAGTATGCAAAACATATGTTGTGTTCAGGTGCTGAGTCAAATAATTAAGCAATGATGGTTCCTGTCTCTGTTCAATGCTTTCCTGAATATAAATAAGTTTGCAGCTCAAACTGGATTTGTGTTAGCTTTGATGAAAAGCCAGTTTCAGACATACTTTTTCTCATAAAGAAAGGGAACATTCAACAGACTTTGGCTTTGGTTTATTTAGTTTTTTATTTGTGCCACTTTTGTTTAACAATAAAAAACTATCACGAATCATAGTTTTTTTTTTGGTCCACAGTTTACTTAAAAAAATGTGACGTGTTTTACCTCTAAATTCTGTTTAGTGTACACGTATAACCGCTAGATGGCAGTCCAGGTTCAGATGATCAAATCCAGGGTCCATAATTCATAGATTTGTTTGTAAGCGTCTCTTTTCTATTTTCTTTCTTAAAACCTTTTATTTCCTGTGAAGCAGTTATTCAATTTCAAGTCAGTGTAATGTCTTTGGTCAAGATTCATCTTTTGTTGTATTTAGTGCAAAAAGTACAATCTTAAACAGCATGATGTTCAACGTGTCGTCCACAAGGAGGCCCTCTAACACCTCAATCTCTGTTTGTAGAGGAGGAGGAGCACCGAGGAAGAGGCAGGACTCAGAGGAGGAGGCTGACCTAAGAGAAAGAAGGAGTGTCCCTCAAAAAAGGGAGGTGTTTTCATAAATGTTAACAAGGGGAGGCGCCAAAAGTACTGTCCAATCAGAGACTTGTTGAAATTCACCAATCACAGATGGAGAGGGAAAGCCAGGAGAGGCCGTCAGGAAACTGAGTAAAATGACCCTTGATGAGAGAGAGGAGGTGGAGGATGGGAAGCATGAGGGGAGGAACAGGGCCCCTGTGAGTGTGTGTGTGTGTGTGTGTGTGTGTGTGTGTGTGTGTGTGTGTGTGTGTGTGTGCGTGCATGCGTGTGTGTTTGAGAAGCTTGGTTGAAAAATCTGCCACAGCATATGTTTTGCTTATTTTTTTATTATAGGTTATATTCCTTCTCCCAAAACTATAAATGCTAAAGGTCCGTTCAAGTGTAGGGAGATAAATAATGTGTGGGGGTGGAGAAGATGAGCGATTGAGCTGCAGCTGCAAAATACTGTGATGAAAGAAATAGAGTTACAATATGTGTTGTGTATACAGACAAATCAAAACTGTTTAAATGAGGGAAGACGATAGGAATTGTCTGATAATAACACAGAGCAAGATGACAACAGATGCATTTCTGCTGTTTTGGTGGGAAAATGAAGTCCCTGTCATTTAATGGTTTTCCATTCTGTCACCTGATTTGAATGTTTACGTGGCCATTTATCTGCTGAGTGAGTTTCATGATCCCTGGGCTAAAGAAACATCCTAAAACCCTGGAGCATAAATCCTGAAGACACTTGTGTCAGTAAGAAAATAAGCTCTTGTTGCTAAAGTTACGGCCGAGATTGTGTACACAGTATTAATGCAACATATACATATATAGCAGTCAGGGGAGAAAGAGAATAAGAAGCAGAGGTTTTAGGCTGTGAATACATAAAGATGCTCTTTCTCTCAGTGTTTCTCCTGACCCCAGGGCCTTCTCTCAGATCCCAGTTGGCCCGGCAGTTTGGCCGCTGCTCAGCAGGTCAGAGGAGGTCAAAAGTCATCTTAGACACCCACACAGAGAGCTACACTGTGACCTCCAACCTCTTTCCACCATGAACCCTATACCACTTAAAGGAAAGCAGGGAAAAAGTAAACACTGCGTTTACGTAAACAAAAATATCTTACTTCAAATGTTTTAGTCTCATTCGAGCCACTTGAATCTTGGCCTCGTGGAATTAATCAGACTGAACTAAAAATGGAACTCAATAATAACAAAAAGGGTTGTCCTCTGTACCCATAATGATGGAGATGGGACTGTTCAACATTATCACTAATTGATAACATGAGACTTTCATACACTGAGCCACAGACAGGAAGCATGAGCGGCCTTGATTCATTTACTGCTCACTTTATGTTGCATGCTGGGGCGAGGGGGTGGGGCGAATGGGGGGTGGGGCTCAGCAATAACATGAGAGGGGAAAAAAAAAAACAGACTTTGATTAATCATTGCTGTTCAGATCATTTCTCAATGTGTCTTTGTGCTGTGTCTGAACACAGAGCGGTAGAAGTCAGACTTGGCAGGGCGCGGTTGGACATAAACACGAGCAACCTTATAGAGTGCAAAGAAACACTTTTCAATTGCCGAATAATAGTCTTTGATTGAGATATGAAACTTTTGAGAACATTGTGTTGTTATTACACAAATAGACTGCAGGGAAATCTAGAAAAAAGATCTTGCATACTTCTCCTAATTTGAACATAATGAGCTTTGGTTAGTTCACCAACTGAGGCTGAATAAGACTGCGTTTCATTTGCATTATCCGTAAGTTATACCCGTGTGTGTGGGGACATGCTATTCATGTTGTCGTGGTGGGAAAGTCTCACAAAACCTTTAATTAAATCACATATAATAAAACAGCCCTGTAAAAGTCCTCCATTCAAAAAACGGCTTCAGTTCAGGAACTGAAGTGCCGGCACTTAGCTGCTTTCAGTTGCAACATAAGCACTCATGTTTCATATCCAGAAAGCTTTCGACCTCCGATGCATTAACCAACATAAATTAAGAGCAAACAGTAGTCATGCTTTATTAAGTGTGCCATTATGCTGTGATGTTAGTCGGTGATTATATGCAATATCTATTTTAAAAATACATTAATAAATGCTATCTGCGACGTGATTTTGAAACTTTTAAATTTCAAATTTGGTATCTTGGTTTAAAAGAAAGTTACTGCATGGAAAGAGCTCTTCAGGTTGATTATCTACCTTTCACCTTGGGCAATGGAAATAATATATTTAATATTAAAATGCACAGCTTATCTCAGGGAAAATTGAGCTGAGCTAGAAGAGATTGATTGACTTTCCTGCATTCTTTATAGTAAAGATGCAACTGTTCCTTAGCTGTCTGTCTGAAGGCATTTAGGTTATTAAAAAGGACTTGATTCATTCATTAGTTACAGAAACCTGAGCACTACATATTGTCTGATTAATTGACTTACCCATCACAATTGTTTTTGGACTGTAAACAGAAGCCACAAAAGTTCAATGTATTTTCTTTTTTAATGGTGATTTATTTATCTTTATCAAATTCCTCACGAATATATTGAAAATTATTTAGCCACTTTGTTTCAAGACACAAACAAGTAATTTGCTTTGAAACAGAATAAGAAAAATATATTTGAGTTCAGCAATCAAGTATAATACTGTACATATATAAGTTTATCTTTATTTCCACATATGCTCAAGCTCTGTTCTGTGTGTGTGTGTGTGTGTGTGTGTGTGTGTGTGTGTGTGTGTGTGTGTGTGTGTGTGTGTGTGCGTGTGTGTGTGGGTGAGTGAGTGAGTTTGTGTGTGTGTGTGAGTGTGTGCGTGTGTGTGTGTGTGTGTGTGTGTGTGTGGCCTGTTATGTGTGAATAAGATACTGTTATGCTCTGATGGTTTGTGATGGTTCTCCTGTAAAAGCATCCCTACTTTCCCCTCATTTCCCCTCCCTTTCCCACTCTCACTGCGCCATTCCCGGCAGCTAGAATACAAAATGTGTGTGTGTCTGTGTGTGTGCATATGTGTGTGTCTGATGCACGCACAGGAAACTTAATCTGGACCATAGCTTTCATCACAGCATGTAGTTCCCCAGAGTTTTGAAAGAAGACAGAATTAAAGAAAGGGAGACAGGGAGAGAGTCCTATTTGACCTCAGCAGAGCTTTTCACATGCCCCCCCCCCCACACATACACACACACACACACACACACACACACACACACACACACACACACTCAGTGTAGTGCCGCACTGAGTGATGGGGACAGCTGTGGGATAGTGACATCATCTTTAGTTGCCGGCTGGTGTACTTGATCTGGGCTGAGAGGAAGATTGAAACCGAAACACCAGACTGCGCTCTGGACCCGCACCCTCTGCCAGAAAAACCCTGTGTGTGTGTGTGTGTGTGTTTGTGTGCTTGAATGCACACATTTGTGTGTGTCAAGGTTTACGAGCACCAATAAAACCACAGCATTGGACCATTCTCCACTTTCTTTCTCTCTCTTTCTTTCTGTCTCTCGATGTCTCTCTCTCCCTCCCTGCTGATTGATGCGTTGTATATATTCTTCGGGGTAATCCGATCCTTTTCTTCCAGAGGTTTATGTAAATACAGTCTGCTGAAGTGACAGTCGGCCAGGCAGCCAGGCTGACTGTCTCTGACGGGGATTTAGCCAATGCTCCAGAAGCCTGGCATTGTGCTTTGGAGACCCCCGGGGGCATAAACGATGCCTCCCGGTGACGAGGCTGGCGCACGCTAACTGTGTTTTGTGCATATGTGTGTCTGTGTGTGTGTGTGAGGGGGAGAGGGGTCATCCAAGTTCTGTGTTAGCAAAGACGTGTATATTCATTAGACATCTGACTTGATCTGAGCAGTAAATTAGCTGTTACATGGAAATGAGTGGAGCAGGGAGGTGGTGCACTGATGTGACTTTTTGTGGTTCGGTGAAGATGACATAAGATGGAACACACACACGCACGCACGCACGCACGCACACGCACACACAGAATTTGAGCCATCAAATAGCTACATAGTCGGATCATCACTCTAATCTCCCAGTGCCTTCACCACCTAAATCCTCGATTGGTCTCAGAATATGTGAACAAACAGCCAAACCAGCGAGCAAAAGAAATGTGTGCATGTGCATGCATATGTTTTTGTGTGTGTGTGGCTGTCTGTGCGGTTTTAGACATTGAGACTGAGCATGGGGAAAAGTGCATGCTTTAAACAGCAAAACAAGGAACCGACGCCACAAATACCGAATTCCACAAAACCCCTTAAACAAAACAACATGTTTTGGAGCGGCACGAAGACAAATGCACAAACTCCCACACAGAGGGAGAATTACCTATTAATGTCTACTAATAAAGTAACTCATAAATAACATGAACTGACATTATTTACCTTTGGAGACAAAGGAGAGCAACAATAAAACCAGTGGAATAATGAACTCACGTAATAATGTGGCTTTGCCCCATAATGATCATTAAATTCACTTTTAATGTTTCTCTCCATTATGGCAAACTATCTAATTATTGTGACAAAACAACCTCAACTCAAGGTGCACTTAATAGATTTTCTTGAGCTTTCAAACATGTCACATGGTCTTAATCAGTAGGCCTGAAAAAATAAAACCCAAAACAAAGCAATAAAGTGCTATGTGGTAGAAATCACAATAGTCACTGAGCTCATGTCAACAGATCAATCTCCATCATGAATGAAAGAAGCTGCTGTGGGAGTTGAAAGCTCCAGTAAGTGAACCATAAGTTGAGTTTGTTTTGTCAAAATACTATTTCCAAGTTTGAGAGTGAATTTATAATGATGGAAAGAAATCTGATAATTATATTTTCTATTTTAACATCAACACATGACATCAGCAAAAACAGAAATTATAACTACTTTTCAAACAGTAAACTTCACTGAAAATTAATACAAATATTACAAATTTACAATATAAAATATGAAACTTGCAGGGTACAAACTTAGCTACATGATCTGTACTACAATGTTGTTACTTATCAGCCAACACATACCCTTAAAACAATATGCTCATGGTCAAAAGTACAGCGTTCAAATACTTGTGCACTTTTGGTCAGAGCTGTTTGTCAAGGTTTATTATGAGAAAAAGCAACGGTACAGAATACAGTATTGCATGTGTTTTGTCAGTTCTGTTCCAACAGTATAAAGCCACAGATTAAATGTTAATTTACCTGATTGATGCGTAAGAACTTGACTCCACAGAGTCATGGAATAAAACCTATCCAACTTCTAACTAATGTTCCCGTGCCTGAAATGGAGCAAATCTCTCCAACCAGCCTCCAACATCTTGTGGAAAGCCTTCCGAGGCCCCGTCCACATTCCTTAGATTTAGTGTCCACATATCTTTGATCAATATAAGTAAAAACTGGACTCTTCAGTCAACAGTTATTTATATGTTTGTTTTGCTTTGGCAACAGTGATTCTAAACCTTTATGCCAATAAAGCCCATTTAAAGTGGACTGAGTTGACACATTGAGAAACCAGAGAGTGAGAGACAAAGAGACAGAGAGAGAGAGAGAGAGAGAGAGAGAGAGAGAGAGAGAGAGAGAGAGAGAGAGAGAGAGAGAGAGAGAGAGAAGCTAATGAAAGCAAGCAGAGGGCTACCACCCACTGGAGTAGACAGCATTCACTGTCTCACTCCGCAGAAAGTCAGCATGGACACAAAAGGTACAAATGCCATCTGGGCTAGGAGGCTACGCTACATCCAGAGACAATAGGGGCTCAGTCACGCTGCCTAGCCCAGCCACGGCCATCTGCTCTTGGTGAGAGTGAGTGGGAGAGGGGACCCCCTGTACAGCAGGACGGGAGCTGGAAATCAGAATAATTTTAGAATCAGGGTATGGAAATATGAATGAAGACATGGTCTCAACGTGACCACAATAGAGGTGGTGACTGAATGAGGCGTGTGAGGCTTCATATAAGCGTCCTACACTGGGAATGAGAACACGTGTGGTGGTTTTCTGACCAACAATGGTTGATAGGAGAGCGCAACTGTTGCAACAGCAGGGGGAGAGGACGGTTAGAAGGGAGAGTGGATGCATGCAAACATCTATACATACACCACGTGAGAACAGATGCACACACGGAACGGCACAACAGCGGCTGTTCATCATGCAGTGGAAAATGAAACAAAAACACTGAGAGCCTTTGACTTTAGTTTCATCTTGGGTGGGACGGCTCAGAAAACTTAATCTGGTATCAATTGAGCTCAAAAGTGTGGTAGATTAAAGGAGATGCAGATCTCTCTACAGCTAAAACAAGTCTATACTTTGGCTTGGTGAATATTCATGCAGTGAAGTCATGTCACGCCATAGCATGACAGTGAAGCGACCAGAGAGAGAGAGCATCTCAAGAATCTGAGTTTGGGATTTGCAACTGGGGCCTTGAACCCACATGGAAACAAGCAGACCCACGCCGACACACGCAAGCAGATATATATATATACAGTGAGTGCATGCCACACATGCACATTACAATTACAAACATGCAATCCACAAACACACGTTCCATCTATCTGCTGTAGCATCAAACCAGGGAATTTGGCATTTACATATCATATCTCCCACTTATTACTCAATGAGCCTCTATGAGTTTTTAAAAAATACTTTTGAACACAGATGCTGAACTTTAGGCCTGTAGTTCAAGATGAAAGCATGCTGCAGGCGCCAGTTTTGATATACTGTATGTTAAATTGATCACTGTTATTGAGTCACTGTTTTATGTTTAGCACATTTAGTTTCTGTAACAGTGCCAATAGTTTTCCTTAAACCTGCACCAGCTGATTTCCTGGGCCACCAGGGGGCAGCAGAAACAAGTAATACCAAGACTGACATGTCATCACCATTAAGCTTGTATGCAAACTTGTTAGCGAACAGTTGCTTATTTACACAACCAGCAGACACCAAGTGTCATTTATTTAGTCGTGTTTCTGACACATTGTTTTCAAAATGTAATTTAATAAATTGTTGTTGGTTAATTGGAGGTGCAGGGCTAAGGACTCAAGAAGGGTCCGACCTTTTCTCTCTGAAGTTTGTATGTTCTTCCCGTGTCGGGAAGAAAAGCACGTTGTCAGTTTACAAACATCAGCTTTCCATACCAGGTCGGTCAATCACCAGTTTGCCAGCCAGTAGATCTTGCCCGATGATGCACAGAGGCCAATTTGTTATTGTTGAAACTTTGATTAAAGCTGCTCTAATCAATATTTCTGCAACAGATAAAATGATATAGTGATGAACCTGAACTTTCACTTACCACTGAAGTTCCTCTCAGCTTTATATCAGCTTTTCTGTGTCTTTCAGCTCCTTACTTTAGTTTTTTCTTTCAGCTCCTTACTTTAGTTTTGTCCCTTTACTTGCTGTGTTTTGGTCCAGTCTCATCACTTTAATAATCATAATCATCCTCTTAGCAGCACCAGGCAGCTGCTTTCTGTGGAAAAAGCTCTGACAAACCCAATTTACCTGCTCAGCATCAAACAGCAGAATAAGTCAGCGACAAGCTGGTGAACATATTGGAGCATTTAGCAGCTGAAGAGCCAGATGTTTCCATCAAGAGTTGGTAGAAACCTAAGAAGAGCAAAAAGGAGATTTAATTTTGGACTTATGAATGTGTATGTTCGTCTGTCAGCTCAATGTGCAGATATGCAACGGTTGGCAAACATGTTTGCCATATCTACTTCATAAGGGGATAATATGTCAATGGTGCTAGCAGTTGGTTGTTTTGCAAAATAAAAAGGTAAAACAGCTAATGACGTTTCAAATTGTTGTCACTTTAGCACAACAATTTAGCCCCAGTTAAATGTATAGACAAACACCTGCCATTAAGCAGCTATTATTAAACTGTATCAGACGTCATGGCAACATGTCAGTATTTGCTCATCAGCCTAAAGCGTTTGTGTTTCCTCTCTGATCCCACTGTCACTGAGTGGGCTGTGCAGGCAGGTTAGCAAATGTTTTAATCCTCCGTTTAAAATTGATTTAGTGAGGATTGTTTACTTACACAGGTGAATGCTTAAAACTGTGCTGTCAGCCTTAAATTTATGAGCGTGCAGCTCACAGGGAAACACCTGAATTACCTCAGAGACGCTCAATGTCAAGTCAGCCACTGATGAGAGATCCCACGTCAAAATATATGCCTCCCACTAATGAACGGTTTTGTTCTCCAACACAACCAGACACAGAAAGTGTGGAAATCCCCCTTAGCTGCTGACAGACAGTTGTCAGAGGCCTCAGATTAATGAAGGAGTCTCTCTGGCAACCGGTTCCTAAAAGCTGACACAGCTCACTCCTGGGGCTAACCTAACAAATACATGCAATGGCAAACAAGTTTAAAAAAGTAATATTTATATAATGAAGTGAATTATATCGAGTTCCATCATCAACATCAGATGTTAGTTAAATGCAAAAGTTTGAGGAGGATAGTGTTGGTTTATCATATCAGACATCATATCTGATTCAGCATGGGCCTCACTTCTATTGTCCTGATGAGATGAAGGACAGTACAGAACAATAAGACTTTCAGAATAATGAGGGTCAGATTGGTTGATGTCAGATGATAGTTGGTAGATGTTAGTGAATCTCTTAGTTCACTGCGAAGCAGTCGACTATGGGTTTTGTGATAAGACTTCTTCTTCCAAGTACCCGTCATTGTTTGTACTTGAAGGAGACGCGAGAATGGAGTTGAGAAACAATACAGCTAATCTGTATAAACAAATGTCTGCATACGAATGCGGATAAACAAAAAAAGAGCATATAAAGCTGGTGAGTTTTGAGATTGTCCTCCTTGCTCTCCACATGGACTCATTTTTGTGCTAATTTATGACTGTATACTCAAGGACCTCTGATGGTTGCAGCAAGCCATCAACAACTGCTTTAGCGGCAAAATGCATGACTCTTTATTGACCCGGCAAAAAAACGACACTGAGCCAATATGTTGCTTATTTATTTGGTGGTTATCTGTTATGTCTTGTCCAATCGAAACAGTCAACATCTGTGTTCCAAATCATGTCCTGTTGATTTACATTGTACGTTTTTATTGCCAGAGAGTCTGGAATTTCATTCCTGCTTGTGAAAATGACGACGGGTTGAACCTTTCCAACATAACCATGAGGAACCTACTTACAACTATACAGTAAACTCTTCTTTGAGAAGCAGTTCAGGGGAGTTAAAACTAGCAAGCATACTGTGTTTGGCCATTGTGGGTTCATATTCAATTTGCAGGCAACAAGGATTACATTTGCAGAATATATGTGCTCTATGGACAGAAAATCAACATTTGCATTCTGTGTTAAACAATATTCAGGATGCTGAGAGTGCTTTACTTCTTATAAAACTTAATCTTTCTCAAACTCCTTCTCTTTTTTTCTGTTTGTCTTGTTCGTGTATGTGTGTGTGTGTGTGTGTTTGTTTGTGTGTGTGTGTGTGTGTACCCGCAGGGCAGAAAGAGGTTTGTGACAGGCTTTGACAGGTACCTCATGGTGGGAGACCTCCCAGCTGTCAAACAAACAGACAAACCACGGAAACAAGCCGTAAAGAGCATCCAGATAGCACGAGAGGGACTTAGCGGAGCAGACTGGGATGGGTACATACAAATGACTGAAGGGCAAAACATTATAATAATAAATTACCCTCAGTCACTCTCTGTTTCTCTTTTCCCTTCATCACACCTTTCTTTTTTTTTCAGCTGCCTTTGCTGTATGATTTCTCACTTAGCTCTCTCATCTCTCAACACCCGGCCCTCACCTGGGCAAATTGCAAAACAGCAGCACCCGGCTTCTTCGCACAAGCAAATCTAAATACACATGAAGTGCTCTGAGTGGTGCAAACCTGCCTGAGCTTGAGGGAAGGCAATCTGTGTGTGCAAAGAGCTGCTGCCAAGTATGAACTTGCAGTCGGGGGAAAATATACAGAGACAGAAGAGTCGAGAACAGGAGGAAAAGAAATCTGGAGAAAAAGACTTTGAGAAAAAGGTAATACAGTGTGTTGGGAGTAAAAGCATAGCGAGGGAGATCTGTGTGTGTTGTGTGTGTGTCTGAAAGGCTGTTGACGGTTTAGTTGGAGTATGCTGTCAGGGCCTGTCACCTTGACAACTAGGCCTGTATTTCACTCGCTTGCTAAAGAGAGAGACCAAGAGAGGGCCCCTGGCTTCTAACCCCACTGTCAAACCCATGTATACACTCTCTCTCACACACACACACACACACACACACACACACAAACACACACAATCCTCTCTGCTCACCCAGTGCTCGATTCACTTCACGGAAGTTACACAACCTCTTTATGTCGCAGTCTGAGAGTCCGGTTCAAGAGCAATGGCGCTCACCTGGCATGTGAGGTGAAAACAACAGGTACATAAGGTCATGGGAAGCGTCATGTTTCTGTGTGCGTTTGTGTGTTGCGACGCGCACAGGTGTGTGTTTGGCCTTATCTGTGTAAAAGCACGGCATTCTCTACTTCAAGTCGGTCCCCATAACTCGGCAGAGAGAAGTCGAGAGCTGCAGCCGAAGCATTGTCACTGTGCACAATAGACAGGATGGGCAGATGAATGAATGAGGGGCGCTCTGAAAAGTAGACGAGTGGGCAGCTTGAAAGACGGATGGCCTAATGGACGGATGATTTAAGTGACAAGGGAAATGACAGATGCTGCCAGATAAATGGATGGATTGACAGATAGACGGAAGGGCCGACAGATGAATAGAGACGCAAAGTGACAAAAAAGGGAAGACGGAAAAAATGCGCACAACACATATAGATGATTTCTCAGTAACAGCATAGAGAATGCCTTGTGTTTAGCTGGTGAGTGATGAAAAAGGTGACCACCAAATCTGACCAACACTGCTGATTTATTTGTACACTTATGATGGCTAAAGCTGAAGCCTGAAGTGAGAGCCAGCATCTAAACCAGTCCTGGCTCTCTGTTGGAGAGTGGACTTCCGATTTCTTCGGCTTGACTGGAGGGGCAGAAAGAATGGGTGGGACGATGGGGGAGGCCTGGCATTCCCCTGCTTCTTCTCAATAGAGCCATCTGATGCTGAAAAGGGTTGATGCTCTCACTCCCTGCCTCGCACCGTCACATCTATCAATGCCGGGGCTGAAAGGCGGGACGAGAGAGCAAACGAAGAGCTGTCAGGGGAAACACATGCACACTCCCCATCAAACACACAAACACACTCACACAAACACCCGGGTTGAAAGGAGGGGTGGGGAAGTTTGACTAATACATCTGTACTTCATAATTATATTGCGTGCCTCCAACCCTCATAAGGCTTGTGTCAGTGTCTTGCTGTGAGTGTTGACGTCTTGGTATTTATGTCCCTGGTGTTGCTCATTTGTTTTTGCTGTTGTCTCGGTTTACTGTCTTTTGTCATTTGAGACAAACTGTCTTGTAGAGGCTGTGATATTAATCAGTCGTAGGGCATATTTATTGCGGATCCAGCACACAACACAGGCATCAAGCAGTACTTCATTTTTGGCTTGTAACTGTCAACACTTCTACTCATTGGTATAATTAAAAGACAGGCTGCAGCTTCAGTATGACGTTTCCCCCCCTTTGCAATCCTTAGAGTGCAAGGCCTTCACCAAGTAAACTGTTTTTAAATATACAATTTAAAAATAAAAAAGACAAAAGTGACAATACAGAGGTACAGAAGTCTTATTTTCTCTGACATTCAGGTATCGAGAGGCTTGCACACGTAGCTTTGAGCAGCGACAATACAGCTGATGTAGAAAACCGTGAAATTGGACATGTAATTATCTCAACGCTGTATTTGTCTTTTAAGGAGTAGTTTGACATTTCGGGTAATAGGCTTATTCTTTTTCTGGCCAAGAGTTAGATGAGAATTCAATACCGCTCTCATGTCTGTCCGGGGAAAAAGACTGGCTCTGTCCAAAGGAAACAAAACCCTGAACCAGATCAGCGACAACCTCATCATCATCGTGAGGTTGCCAATCAACCGGGCAATTGAAGTTGAATTTGAGTGTGACGTTGTTTGGATGAGCGAATCTGAAGAAAGCTCCGAGCAGCAATACTGGAGAGCAAGCAGTAACAGGCGTGTTTGGAAAAAATGTGATAATCTTAAAAATAGGAGGTAAATCCATTCGGAAAATTGATGGATAACCTTTGATTAAATATAATTTTCAAACTTTGTGGAAACTAATTTTGTTGGGGTCAAAGCATAAAAAATGAATAAAAAATCAGAAGTTATGAAAATGTTTACTGATATAATTTCCACAAGCCCTTTGCAATTGTTTTTTATGGTGCAATATTAAACGATATAAACTCATCTTCTCACAAAACCTTTGTGTGAGCGATGTACTTCTTTCGGGGGTTTGCCGCATTATTCCAAATTTACATCTGCCAAACATTTAAAAATCAGTTTCGCTTTAATTTTCACAGAGTCTGTTTCATTCTTTCACTGTTACAGCTCCAGTTATAATGTTGTATCTGTCTGAAGACAGAGACACATGTTTTTCTCACTGCTTGCTGATAGATGTGGCTCAGCCAAGAGTTTCTGCTTGTCAGTCAATGAGTTTGATGTTGAAATTGTTACAAATTTTTCTTTTCACTAAAACACAAAACAGACAAATGCACACACACACCATACCCAGAACAAAAGTTGATGCTTTGGACTTGTTGAATCGTGCGGTTGTAGTAAAGCTTTGTGAGTTTCTCTCATGTCACTCTGCACCTCACAGCTGTGGGGCAAGAAGTGTTGACAATTTAAAGATACAGTAGAACCGGTAACACACACACACACACACACTTACAGCCCAGCACACACACAGATATTGTAGGTAAACACAAGCTCAAGTTTGTGCACTCTTTGACATACGTCCACTGACCCTCCCTTCTCGTCCACACACATGCATTCAGGTCTCTTATTCATTAATCTTCATTTCAACACACACTCTGGCCGCCGTCAGCACATATGCTCCCAACAATCACTTGGCACTGTGCACTCTCTCTCGCCCACACTCGCACACACACACACAAACAAGCTCTCAGAGGGTGAGATCTGATTGCTGACACTGATATCGGGTCCCCTCCTGCTGCCGAGCTGTCCATCTGGCTGCCCGATCAGAAGACAGAGTGCGGTCCTCACAGCGGGGCCCCTGTCACTGCGCATTAGTAAAAGGCTGACAGCAGATCCGAGCTGACATTGAGGATAATATTGGCATCAACAGAATCCTTTGGTGCCGGTATCACATCGGGGTTACGGTGGAACACGATGACATTCGAGGTGGCCAGGTGGAGTCGTTTTAAGGGCGTAGCGTTCCCAGATGATCCGACGGATCTTTTCCTGGAGTAAGCAGGAGTTTGGGCCAAGTCCAGGGGACAAAGCCACGTGGTGTGTGCAAGCTATTAGTGGATACACTTTGAGAAGCTTTTTGTCCAGATTTACATTTGCCAAGAAGTTTATTCTTTTCTATCCTTTGTCTGTGGTCTGATCAGTGAGTTGTGCTGAAACAAATCCAGAAATCATGAAACATATCTTGTCGGTAGGAAATCACATCACCCACACAGATGAAATGCCAAGCCACTCAATTTTTACAATGTTGTTTATAAGGTTCTCCAAATAGTAGGAGCCGTGTGTTTGAATCATATTTCTAACAGGGATGACTGAACCCAGTCCTCTCCAAGCCTCTGATTCCCTACAACAGAGACAAATAAACTCGCAAGACTGTGTTTGGCCAAGCAAATCAGTGCTGTTGAATGATTCAATCCCTGCGTTTATTATGGTTTTTACGCCATGCATTCCAAATGAAGCCCGAAGCACGAACAGGCATGTAGGAAAAACCAGGCACTTATGCTTTGTATATTTCTCTCTTTCCCACTCTCTGTCTGCAGCTCCCTCAATAAGCCTCTTGTTCTGAAAGATAAATTCTACGCCTTGCTATAATAAATGCAAACAATGCTTGACAAAATGTAGAAAAACTGTCCCCCTTATTTTCACAGCAGAAGCTGCTCATTCACAAATTGTACTTAAGAAAAAGGGCTATGTGGGCCGTAGTATTTTACACCGCTGTCCCCAGCTGTGACTTGGCTGTCAGTGAGACTTTCGGGGTGACGGCTGGGGGCAACAGGAAGGTTTAGGTGTTGTAATCAAACTCCCCTTATTCCCCCCAGACTCGTTACGACGCTCAAATTCTGCACTAATTGGCTGGCGAGCCGGGGACACTGTCTGCCCGGTAACCCCTAGAGAGAGACGAGAGGAAAGGACTTTTATTATTTTAAATTTGTAACAATATATAACCTTTAAGTTGATTTTCTGCATGGCATTAAAATGGAGCTGTGGAAGCAGCAACAGACTCCTATTACTGCGGTTTAAGTGTAAAAGTGACCTCGGTTCACAATAATAGATAGTGAGTGTTTTCCTGAGATTTTTCAAAGATATTGCGGATGGATGGAAACTAAATGGATTCCGATGTGGCCAGATACTAAAGATAATTAACCTGAGGGTGGGTGATGCAATTGTCCAATATTTGGAATTTGAAGATAAACAATCTTCATTTCTTTGGTCCTCTATCTCTGTAACCTCCCTCCTCCTTTAATCTTCCTTGTTCCCCAGGTGCCTCCCTTTAGGAGTTTTATGGCTCGCAGTTCTTTGACTGCTGAACCATTACCCCAAAGAGCAACAAACTGAACTGCGGTCACACTTTATAAGCTGTCAGCTGAACCGTGCTCCTCCGCCGACAGGTGAGGAATGTTTTCATTCACATCTCTGCCGCTCTGTGGGTGTCTCACTCTCTCACACAGAGTTAAACGCATCTTTTTCTCTACACCTGGGCACAGCACTTCAAAAGATGAAAGGGAAGGGACAGCAGAAGACAGAAGATTAGAGGTGGAGGCGAGCGGGGAATGTGATCCATCATCAGACGTGTCTTCCTTTTCAGCACCTGAGCCACATATCCCCCCTCCCTCCTCATTCATGTGAGGTGTCCCTAAATCAAAGCGGACATGAGGCATTGTCCAGCTTTTTACCCAACAAGTTCTCCAACAGTTTTGTTGCTGTTGGAAAAATAAGAGCACTATGGTTCGAATTTGGTAAGGATTTAGGCACAAATGCGACCTGGTAAGGTTTAAGGAAAGCTATGAGACCATTGTTGCAACAACATCTAGGATTAGATTATGGCAGGACAATTAAAAGAAACCAATGTTGACTGATGTTAGGAAGCAGAGAAGGAACAGCGGTCCCCTGTGTTTTATTTCAGTGTTGTTGTCCCATTCATCCCCACTGACCGTTCTCTTTCTGCAGACACTACTTCCTCCTTTTGGTCATATCTACTATGTCTGCAAGAGAGCGTTTACACTTGAGCCACTGACGCTGTCATTTTTCTTGGGAGAACTGTTCCCTTTCACCAAACATGAGCTCCGGAAACACTTTCACAGGTGATGTCAGAGAAAAAGTTGGAAGCTCAAACTTTGCCTGAATATTGACTTCCCGGACCGCTATTGGGCGTTTGATCTCTGTGTGGATCCAAGCTAACTGAGGATTTGTTTGTGCCCGTGTGGCTGATTAGTGTGTGTTTGATGAAGGCTCGGGTTTCTCGCTCTGACTTGTGCCCACCCAGCAGCCATCATGGGTATAGCTGCTAACGGAAGAGAGGGATTGTGGGAAAACACGGAGGCCTGTGGTTGACGTGTCACCATCGCTCAGCATCTTTTGGCCTTGTTGCCAGTCTGCACACACACGTACGCACGCACACACACACACAAACACACACACGCACACATATGCACACGCACACACACACACACACACACACACACACACACACACACACACACACACACACACACACACACACACACACACATTAAAATATTTCCCAGCCATCAGCATGGATGTGGCATCAGAGTTCTGACAAAGACAAGCTGGCCCAGCAGTCTCGATTTTAACAAGCTCCAGCTGAGGGTGGACATAGGCCACTGTGTGTGTATGTGTGTGTGCGTGTGTGTGTGCATGTGTGTGTTTGTGTGTGTGTGTCGGCTGGTACCCATGGTGACACAAGGCAGCCTGTGTATGTGTCTACTCCTTCATTTCCTGTTCCTGTGAGGCAGACTTTCCTCTCACAGAACATGGCAGCTCACCGTCGGGGGCAAATGGGCCTGTTGTGAGTATGTGTCAGTGTGTGTGTGTGTGTGTGTGTGTGTGTGTGTGTGTGTGTGTGTGTGTGTGTGTGTGTGTGTTCTCATAGGCGCCTGGTTATGTTTTAAAGTGGGGGAGAAAACTTGGAAAGATACATAATTGGCCGGGGGTCCGGAGGTTTTCCTCCATTTCTACACCTTGATTAGATAAATTCAACCGGGCTAATGCAAAATATTAATTGTGACATTCCACGTTCCATCTCCACAGCCGAATCTGTCTGATCACCCCACTAATGCACTGCGTGGCAATATTAGCTAACGTTGACTTGCAAAACGGCAACAGTACAATTCTATTTTTAATAAATTTAAGGTTCAATCAACTATCTTTTCATATGTTGTATGACTGCTGTTAAGCTTGCTGTTTCTTACATTTGTTCACAGTTATACAGACTGATCAACAGCCAAACCATGTTGCTGCAAATGACCAGTGACGGGTCTGACCGAACCAACTCAAAGGGTGGTCCAAAAATGTGGGATATTTTCCATACTCTATGTTGTTGCTGAAAACAGTCAAATGGTGGATACAAGCTGCCTATTTAAAAAAAAAGACAGAAGGTTACTCAAATGTTGCCATCCTGATTGAATAATGAGGATGTATTTTCTCCACTAGCTTGATTGCTCAGGCACTCGATGGGAATGAAAAGTCATGTGTTCAAAAAGAAATCAATCGCACTTGTTGCTGATTGAGCCACAACTCTGCCCCTTTGCTCTCCTTCTTCTCCTCCTCCTCCTCCTCCTCCTCCTCCTCTTCCTCCTCCTCAGCTGTGAGTGATTAAGTTGAGCCAGAGGGGCGGGTGGTGGTGGGAAGGTTGGAAGGGTGAGAGGAGGGGACAGGGTACTCACTCACTGGCTGAGTAATGGCTTCCAGAGACCCCGACTCCCTGGCTCTGTGCATCACGAGGGCTAATCAGGAGTGACGGCTCGGCCCGTTTGGACAGTGTAAAGGCAGCCCCGCTCCTGTCAGGCACAGACATGGACAACCCCCCCTCCTCTTTCCCTTCACCACAGGACCCCCACCACTAGGCCGCGAGTCTCTGTTGGGTAAGAAGGAGGAGGGGAAGGACAGAGAGAAGGAGCGAGGCCAAAATGAGAGAATAATTCAAGCAGATTTGACTCTGAGAAAGAAAGAAAAGCACAGAGTATTGCACAGAAAACTACATGCAAGGAATATGTTCAGTTGAGTGGTTGCTGCGGTGTTTTGGTTTAGTGTTTGTGCGTGCTTGTGTATCAGATTGACTCTGTGCATTTAATTGAATCTCTGTGCAGCTGGGGAAACCCATCGTGTTGATGTAACAGCACAGATCTCAGGCAAAAGCAATACTAGGGTTACATGTGTGTGTGTGTGCGTTGAGGCGTGTGCATCTACTGTATGTGTGTGTTTGCCAGGGTTTCAATGTGGTCTGCTGATTCGGGCTGTTTCCACGGTGATTGGTTTCCATCACGCGTCCGAGGGTGAAACCATCGACAGCACTCCCTCCTTCCCAGCGTCCTGACTTCTTTCCATTTTTCAATTTCACTTTCATCAACCGCTGCCGCCTGTTTTTTCATTTTTCTATTTCCAGCCGATGACAGAAGGCGCGTGAAGTGTGAAATTAGAAAGAGCGTGTGTAAATAATGGCGTGTAATGCAGAGAACACACACATGAAGAAATGCGTATGAACACACACTGTTGCATAAGCCATGAGACAAAACTCATTTCCTTCAAACTGAGCGATGGGAAAAAAGTTAACCAAATGCATAGACTCGACTCCAAATTACATAATTACATATAAGAGATGATAATGGGCAGTCTTGTTCTTTGATTTTAGCAACTAGGAATTCAGAATATTGTGCAAAACATGCAAAACAGAGGCTACTTGATGGCTCTGCCTCAGACATTATGAGCAGAGTTGAATTGTTATTACGTCCTTTTGTAATTTCTCTGTTAAGAAGCCTATGTTGCTCTTTGGCACACACACACACACACACACACACACACATCGTGTCCTTCCACCTGGGTTTAACTGTCTGGCAGAGTGAGATGTTGGCGCAGTGGAGGGCTGGAGAAGGAGGTCAGGGGCGCAAGGGCAGTCAGGTCCCTCAGACGTCCATCAAAATGACAGGTACCCCGGCCTTAAAACTCCTCGCCTCACCCAAAAACCTGGTTTCCCCCCCTTTTTTGAAAACATACACATACACACAAACTGAAATAGCAGGCCTGAAAAGTAGCCCCGCAGCGAAGGAGACCAGCTCTCCGCAATTAGGACATTCTGTGGCCATGAAATCATTCTGAAAATTAGCTCCAGGAAGCAACAGGAGGGAGACAGAGTCCTAAAGAAAGACAAAAAGAAAGGAAAAAAATAAGAGTGAACGAAAGAGGGTGAAGTTAAGAAAGAAAGAAAGTCTTCTGGACCTACTCAGCAGTCAAACGGACAGGCCACATGTGCTGGCAAGGTGAAAATGAAGGAATTTAGAATTACCCCAGATAATGACGGCTGTTAAGATTAACAATTAATCCTCTGGCCTCATGACATGTTAGATTTGGATCTATGGAAACAGCTCTAAAATGTGCAAAAGGGCTCCGACAAGGACTCAGGCAGCTATAAACTATGTGTGTGTGTGTGTGTGTGTGTGTGTGTGTGTGTGTGTGTGTGTGTGTGTGTGTGTGTGTGTGTGTGTGTGTGCGTGCGTGCGTGTGTGTGCATGTGCGCCTCCGGTGGCTGACAGTGTCCAGGCCCGAGGTCCTGACAGGAGAAGGAACCAGGGTTCGGATCTCAGCTCCGGACCGAAGAGACCTGCTCTATGTTCTCCATTTGACTTGGACATGGCAACAACATCGTCTGTTCTATTTTCTGCAGATCTGTAGCTCTCCTGTCGCCGCTGGTTTACCCTGCTGTGACCTTCTGCCATTACACAAACAGCATCTGCCAGCGATCAGCCTCCGACAAGCCCTAAGTAACACTAGGACAACATTACCCAGTGCCACCACAACCCTCAGGTCATGCTGTCTCTCAAGCTAAGCATTTGAGAGATAGACTTTGGGATCACTTGCTGCTGGCTATTTCTACTAACTTTAGAATAAATGGATGTGTGTGAGCCCAGCTGTGGGTTGTTAGTAGCCAACTCAGCTCAGTGGGGAAGCGGCACCACATGGCTGGATGAAACGATTGAGAGTTGAAAGGAAGAGGTGTAAATCGCAATACGGTAAGACAGAGAAAAGCCTTCGGAACATGGGAAATGTGGAGGAATTGCAAAGCGCAGCACGGACAAGCTCCAAAGCTGAACTTTTCCATCGTCTTAATCCAGCAGTATTCCGCCAAGACACAAACTATCACATCAAAATAGACACACAGTTGCTAGGAAATTAACAAATGGCAGCTTCGTAAACTGACGTAGTGTCTTTGCCCACATGCGGGCATGTGTCCACAATGTGTGTGAGGGGCTGCATGCCTGCATGCATTCTTCAATGCATGCATTTTTCAATTCAATTTTTCAATTCCTTCGAGTCACAGATTTTCCCAATACACCTCTGCTTACCTTAGAGGGAATATGTGAGGATGTGCGGTTCCAGGGAGCTGTAATTCAGAGCTTACAACACATTAACATGTGTTTTTCTCGACATGGGGAAAGTCTGACAGTCGAGCGAGTATCACGCAATCGGTGCTAATCAAGCGATGGGCGAGGTTGGGAATTCCTTGCGAGGCAGACAATGGAGCCAAAAGGGTGTTTTTGTGTTATCCGGCGCAGCAAGCTTTGGGAAATCAAGTTCAGCTGAGCAGTCCCACGCACACACCAGTATTTAACAAACATTTGGCAAGAGAAGAACCCATCTTGATTAAAGGCTGTATGCTCGTGTGATGCGTGTTTCTGCTGATGACAAGTTTCTTTCCTCGTGTTGTTGTAAGCGTGTATGGATATGCATGCCTCCTGTCTGATTAGCATGCTATTTCTTTCAGGTGCTCCTCGTCCTCCTGTTCTTTAATCAGAGCTGAGGCCCCTGTCGTAGCCGGAAGGAAACCCTGTTCCAGGAAGTGCCTGCCTAGTACTGCGCAGCGGCCTCCCTGTGCCCTCACCGCCAATCAGACGTCTTTTAATCGGAGGAAAAGGAAAACCACCATTCCCATCTTAAGTCATTCCCAAATCAAAGTTATTGTCGAATCCTGTTCTAAGAAGGAGGTGTGGTCTCCGGTGTGTTTGTTTTGAGCTCAGTGATGGACATCTTGTCGGTGTGACAGAAATACACACCAGTTACAGTCCATGACTCAACACCCCTGCATAAACTTTTCGAAGGAATGTTCTTTTTTTTTCTTTCACACAAGTCAAACTTGAGTTGCAACTGAAGTGCACCATGGGTCACCGAGCCCTCACTCGGGCGCTGAGTGATGATGTCATGCTTAGGAAACCACCAGTGGGACAGCAGGAAGGAAAATAAGAGCTGTAGCATGAAACGAGGGGAAAAGACAGAGATTGGAAGCGACGGTTGTGATGTGAAAGAGGGCGCACTAGTTGAGAGTGTGCAGTGCGGTTTCTGGCAGGCCGAGGGTTTTTAATAAACAGTCTGTTGAAACATGACAGGAATATTGGGTGAAATCATGGTTGTTTTACTGTGATGACTGCAGTGACTCCCTGGACCTGGGACACAAAACAGACAAGGATAAGGTAAAAGCCCAAATGTCAGTTTTTATGATTGCCAGTGGAGACACATTCGGTTCTGATGCATTTAGACAAACTGGTGCCTTCAGTTCTGAGTAAGAAAGACCCTTTAGATGTGTATACCAAAGAGGACATGTTGTATACCAGGCGTGAGTTTGTTGTATTGTAGACCAGAAACAACCTTTCCAAAACTGACTCCGACTATCCGCAATGATTGGTCAGGTGTGCGGAAATGGTGTCGGCAGGATTTTAACTTCTCCGACTGATCTTAAAACCTACCTCTCTGATATTGTCTTTTAGGCCTCTCTTATTTGTTCGTGTGTTCCAATACATTCATCTAGTAAAGTAATAGAGCCTTGGAATTAAAAAATGTTGCAGACCAATCTTTGATTTTTCTACAACAAATTGTGAGTCAACTCAATTTTTTCTAAAAAAAAAAAAAGCTTTCTGTTAACTCTGACCCAACCTTGAGCATACAGCTGCACACATCAGCTTCTACACTTCCTGTAGTCACTCATTGTTGGTGCCTCTGCCATGCAAATGCTGCAATGGGAACAAGAACAAAACAGACCTTACCCCCCCACCCCCACTACCCCCCTTACCCCTTCCCCACATGGCACTAAGTGCTTTCAAAGGCAATTTGGAGGACAGAGAGGATGCTGATGCGAGCAGAAAGCAGCCTTGCCTACCCTGATCCTTCAACAGACGTATTATGCTGCTGTTAGGGTGAGGGGTGAGAGGTTAGAGGTGAGAGGCGAGGGGGATGGTGCGGTGCTTCAAGGGAGGGCCTTGCCTCTGGATGATGGCTCTCTCCCTCATCCGAGGACCAGCTGCCTCTTACACATACACACACATATGCTGACATTCATGCGTAAGCACACACTACACATTAACCCACTCAACCTCTGTCCGCCCAAGCTCCAATCACTTTTCTCTATTTTCAACAAACACTTTTTCACCTTTTGATGCCATCATTATTCTACTTTTTTTTCATGCAGGTGCTGGATGTCTTGCTGGATCTGTCCAACAGTCACAGTTTGACATTTACCCAGATCGCTGCTCTCTCTATGATCGTTGACAGGTTGTAGTATAAAAGTACTGGTCTCTGTTGGATCGTGACGCCAACAACAATGCTACTTGAGTTGCAGCTATAAGGGCTGTTTTTGGTGCGACTGCAGAGCACCATGGCACTGCGACGTTGAACGAGCAGCAACGGGTGCTGAAAGGCTGTGAGAGGTACAGGCCTACAGGGCAGATGTTAAACACACTGTGACTGAGGGGAGACAGGGCGAGAGACAGGGCTACTGTCAGAGCCTGACCGCAGCACACAAACAGAAAAAAAAAATTAAAATAAAACATACAGCACCTGCCATGGAAATTGCAAAGATGGTGGGACAAATTACTTTGTTGTTTTAATAAAAATGTGCTAATCTTTCAGGATCAGGCCTCAAAGCGTAAAACATCTGCTCGTTGAATCAAATCTAATCATGCTGTGATCAATGATCTCACATCTCTGGAAAAGGGATTGCATACATTTGGCAAAGAGGCTAGGTTCTCCATTTCTTTCCCGGTGGTGCGATGTAGGTCTGAACCGTCACAGTGATGGAAATGAGCACAGGCGCTGATCCGCGGGCCCGATCGACACGTGTGCTGGCCCGTGAGCGCTCCGAAGATCCCCCCTTCTGCATCACTGTCATCTCGTCTCTCTCATGGTTTCCTCCCATGGTTTATTATTACAGTGTAATAGCTTCCATCTGCCTGTCAAGCCACCGACATCAGGAACAAAAGATAGTGAGAGCCAGAAAGACAGAAAGAAGGGCAGAAGGGAGTTTTCTCTCCAATACAAACACATGTAGGGGTCCCTCCCCTCCCCTCGTCTCAAAGTCCCTCGTCAGACCAAATCAAAATGCTGCAAGTCACTTTACTCTTTCTGTCCGGGATATTATAATTCAGCATGACTTCTGGACAGCTTCATGCACAATTAGGAATTCAGCGGCTCTGGGCAGGAAAATGTGATTCAAATTAGTGCTGTATTACATTACTGTTTACTTACGATCTCTCCTGCCATCTAACACCCTCTCAGTTTCTCTTTGAGGTCGTTTGTGAGTGTGTGTGTGTGTGTGTGTGTGTGTGTGTGTATTTGGACGCATGAATGCACATACATGTATGATGCGTACAAATACCCAGCAGGGATTTATTTATACAAGGAACTAGTTTGCCACTAAACCTAAAAAAGGCACAGCTTTATCCGGGAATTTGTAGCCAGCAACATAAACACATAAAAACATGTTATTTAGTTCTCCTCCCAAATCACACGGCAATGATCGGTAGCAATCAGCTGTGTTACAAACAAGCGTTTGATGTGTTCATCTTGGGTCAGCGGAGGGGCAAGGGAATACTCACTCACAAACCACACAGGACCCAGAGTCCTCTGATCTCGAATCAGATTAGCCCATCACCCCAATTACAGCCAATCAAAGCCAATTAAATCCAATTATGACCAATTATGGATAATTAGGATGCCCCGGAGATTGATAGCTCAGCGAGATTGGGCAGCAGGCTGTCACTTTAAAGAAACCATGGTCGTCATCGTTTTTCTTTTTTTTTAAATGCCTGAGCTATTTACTCCATCTCTGTCCAAGGAAAAGTGCTGGATCTTTTCAAAGAACGCCCGCCAACTTAAAAAAAAGATCAAGAAACAATCAAGAAATCAACCGAAAAATATAAATAACACAGAACTGCGTCTCGCTTTAGCATGTTTGCCCATCTATTACTTTGAAATTATGGAGGTTCCCACTGAAAACTGGAACACTGACGCAAATGACCATCAATCTGTAGTGTGCCATTAGTACTGCCAGTTTGCGATGGTTTTCCTTGCTGCTTTTCAAAGACATATGACCACTTTGATTGTCAGCCATTTACCACAAAATAATCCACTCTTTTCGACAGTTGGGTATTTTGGTAATGTGGTTTGCAAGCTTCATGTAAGAGGAGGCAAAGACCTGCTTTATTCCTGTTTTCAGATCATTTTAATGCTTAAAAATATCGCTGCATTTTCTGTAGTTTCCCTATATGTTGAATGTTTTTGCAGTAGTTCAAGCCCTCTCAATGGGTGCTATGGAATGTGTTATTTTATGGCTTTGAGTTTCGGACTGTCAGGGTGTTGATGTTTGACTTGGATTGATGCAAGATATACGGATACAAATTTCCATCTCTTAGACATTGCACAGACATGGAGAAATGTGGAAAATGAAACAGATCTGCAGTTTGAAGTCAAGCTGACATTCTTGAGCTCCACAGGTCCATCGTGTTTGTCCGTCAAACCGTGGGGCTCCTGTCAGTCAAAAGGTCAATCTCTGACCACGTCCTGTCCCGCCTCTTGTTATCGTTCAGTCCACTTAAGGTAGTTACAGCATAGCCTTTCATTTCAACAATTCTGTTTTCCATTCCGCAGAGCAATTGATGTTATCGTTTTGATTAAAATCACTTCTCAAATATTTGGCTCTAATGGCTGACAGAGAATAATAAGGCCTGTTCCAGAAAAAGTCCAGCCAAGATAAAGTGCAGAGTCTTTTGCTGTTTTAAAGCATTTTGAAGATAGAAATAATTACAACAAAATACTCACGTAAAAGCTTCCTTCTGTTTCATTTTGTCAGATTTCCGAGATAGTGCCTGAAGGGTTTTCTTTTTGCATGCAGGGAGCTGAGTAAGTCTGAATCACCTCCGCCACAAAGCTAAATGGTGACCCAACTTTGGATGAACCCCATCATTGTTCTTCAAATGAAATCCTCGGTGTTTTGGGTGTCTTTTTTGTTCACTCGCTCTCTCTTTTGTGTTAAGTAAGACTATCAATGAGTGTTTGGGGGCTGTAGTTCAAAGGAAACATGGAGGATAAACAAGCAGACTTGCAGAACCATAGAAGGCTCTGCCTTGGTTTATTTGTCTCTGTCACTGAGATAAACATCACAGCAACCCTTCAACAAGAAAAATGAACCTGCCAGGGGATGAACGCTGGCACTGCTGAGCAGAAAGCACTCACACATGTATGTGTGTACATGCTCAGATGTAAAAAGGCACCCAAAAGCACACACACTCTCTCTTTATTTTACACACACATTCCTTCATGCCCTCCCCGGGCCCTACCATGAAGAGACCTCTGTAAGAGCTGTCAGTCAATGCCGGTCACCATGGAAGTGACTCAAGCTCGTTACAAAGGCCCTTAAGAGTTTCTCACATGGCAAAGGGAAGGCACACAGAGAAAAACAACAAAGAATGAGACAGAAACAGACAACGAGAGACTCACCGGGAGACACATCAACGCTCGCGAGGCATATATATTGACTGACTGAGCGACTGAGACGCTACGCAGATGAAGATGGATTGAAAGGACGTTATAGACAAATGAGACAGAAACATATTGAGATAAAGAGGTTGGGAGGCAGAGTTGAAGTTGAGAAAAAGATGGAGAAAGAGAGTCCGATTGTTGGCCTCATTAGGCACGGCTGGAAACCCCTTCACTAACGCACAAACACACACATTCATACACATAAGACGCATACATATAGGCGCTGCACATGTACAACACAAATGTTTCCAAGCTTTTTCTGTACATTTCAGGGGTGGAAGGCCAGTGTGAGTGGTGACGCTTGACTGAGGTGGCAAAAAAAGACGGAGGGAGCGTGGGACAGTGGGTCAAGAGGTGAGGGGTCAATGGGTGCAAAGGGGGCCGGGGCAATGGGCCTGTGGATATGGGGTCAGATGGGTGTTTGGGCCGCGGGCAGAATGCCAGGCTGAAAAGCACTTGGGTGGGCTTACTGTTGGTCCGATGAGGGGGCATGGAACGGAGGGTGGAGTCCCAGAGGGTAAGAGTGGAGAAACTCACTGCAAGATTTCCTTAAATCAACTACATAAAAATAACCCACCCATGTATGCAAAAAGAGTCTTCAGAGTGGGTCAACGCGAAAGTCTGGGTCTTGAAGACAGGAGAAGAGAAGAGTACACAGTAACTCATGCACAGTACTCTCTCTACCGCTCAAATGCACCCACACTCACACTCACATGCACACCCACACACACCCACACACACACACACACACACACACAGAACGAAGTCCTTCTCACACAACCCCGTGCCTATTTTAACTCAAATTTAAACCACTTTTCACCCCAGTTTGGACTAAGAGACAGAAGTGAGAGGCAGTCAAGCTGCTGCTTAAGACTCAGTGACACAGTGATAGAAAACAGCACAGAGCAGTAAAAGACAGATTGAAAGGGAGAAAGCGAGGGGAGGAGGAAAGACAGTGAAAAAAGACAGAGGCCTTCCGTGGAAGAGAAAAATACCCACAGAGAAAGAAAGAAAGGAAGAAAGAAAGACTTTTTGAAAGGAGGCTGAGAAGATGCGAGAGAGCCAAAGCGAAGAAGATGAAGGGGGAGGCCAAGAAGGAGAAAGAGCAGAGAGCAGTGCCGAAAAAGAGAAAGAGAGAGTTAAAGAGATTACTTTCAGGTTCATAGACGCTCTTTCTGGCTGCTTACTGGCTGTCACTCAGCGCCATGGCTCCTAAGGGGAGGGACGGCTGGCTCTCATTGGTGTCTTTCACCTGTCAATCGGCCTGACAGGCGGACCATAGGGCCCCATGTTGTGGTGCGGAAACTGTCTGTCAGCCACGCAGCAGCTGCACATGACATCATCCAAGATCTGGTTTGGATACATACACAAACTGTGTGTGTGTGACAAAGAACATACATGTTAAACTATGGAAATGAGATATCGTAAACACCTTTTGGCGCCGAACAACACTCACATGTACATCAAGGCGCTCGACTTGACTCCCTGTGGGTTGCACATCACAGCCTTGCCAATCCCCTGGCTGTCCTCCCCTCCGCTTTGCTCCCCAAAAGCCCTTGTTACTGGCAGGACAACAACCCTGCGACATCTGCAAACCAGACCACACACACAAATACACTCACACCCACACACACACACGCACATTTGCACATGCGACAGCTGGACAGTTAGACAGCCAAAGAGGAAAGACAGATTTGTGCATACATTGTCGCTGTAATTAGCCACACATACAAATGTAGAGAGGGATAAACCCTGTCTCGCTTACCTAGACACACACACACAGACGCACACACAGGACACACACACACACAGCTCTCATAGAGAGGGCTTGGCAACGAGACAGCACCCATCTGTTTTGAGCTAATTTAACATGGCCACTAAAACAAAGCAGACAAAGGCTCGTCTCGTGAATAATGATGAAGTGACTGTCAACTGAAAAACACTTCTGGTTCTTCTCGTGTTCGATTCACTCTTTATTGGTCCAAACAGCACAAAGCAGCGTTTTGGTTGGGACGTCTGCACATCTAAAGCCCGAGAGAAGTGAGCTCTGGTTGTGCACTTGAACTGTGTGGGAAGAATCAGGGTTTGATTGAGAAGTGCACACAATACATGACTTCACTGTGTTGTAATTAAGTTTATTGTCAAGAAGTTGACACTATGAATGGTATTATATTAAAAGCTGTTTTGTCATAGCGATGTGGGCCTACAGTTAAGATGTTGTTCAAAGTTATGATCAATGTCAGCTTGTGATCTACAAGGGCGTAAAATAACTAAATACATTTGCTTATGTATTGTGCTTAATTGCAATTTAGGTTGAGTTATTGCTTTTATTAATGAATATTCCGATTTGATTACTCTAAAGGTATAGTACATTGTAACTACCCCAAAACCATATAATACCTTGAAAATGAGTCTGACCTCAACCAGCCACAAAGTACAAAATGTAGAACTGCTGACATTAATGCATAAAAGTATTAAATCAATAATATGACAGTGACTGGGACTATAACTTCTGATAAATTATGTATATTTGTGTTGCCAATGCTTTTACGTGTAATGCAAAATGGTATTTCTAGTTTTTATTATATTATTATATATTATTATTTATGACTTCAAAGTCAATGATCTGATTATCGTTTTAACCACATTATGATATTGATTAAGTACTAGTGGACTGTAACTAAATATATACAGTCAAATGCTATACATTTTGGAGGCACTGGTACAATATTTTCAATGAAGTTTTGGATACCTTTTAGCTTTGACACTTTAAATATATATTGCTGATAATAAATCTACATTCACTTTGAGAATGCCGTAATTATAGTAGAGTATTTTACACTGACGTATTGGTTATTTTATTTCCGAAAAGGATTAGAATAATTAACTTCCTCCGCTATCAGGTACCCATATTGTTATTACTCTGTATATGCCATGAGATCAAACTTGTACTTACAGACCGTCTCACATGTGTGTTGCCGCAGACAAACACTACACACACAAACATATACAGCAGATGGGGAAATGGGAACTGTTGAACCATATCGTTGTGACAGCTATTATGACGGATGACTGTATCATCTTAGAGAGGAAATCCCTCTCTCTCCTCACTTCTTCTGCTTCTAAGGTCTGATTACTCACCAGCTAGTCTCTGATTTCCTGTATTGGGGTCAAAAGGCGACATTTTAAAGGTTGCAGAAGAAAATATAACCATTAAGCACATACTACGTTAAGCAACACAGATTAAAGGATTTTGCCTGGTACACTGGATGTGCACTCAGTTTGCTCGTCTTTTGATATTTTTTCCTCTTAATTTTAATAGACAGACATGTTGACTTTGACATTTCTTTTTTTTGAAAAGCTAGTTTTAGGTATGTTTTTGACGTATTTATTTACGTTGATAATTACTAATTACAGAGGGGAAAATGTTTATTGTCTTTGGATTTTTAGTTCACACCAATCAAACACAGGCATGCAGACATCCTTTGTAGAAAACGGGCAGCTCTGTTGAATGTCCTCGCCTCTGTCTGTGATGTGTTGCCTGCTGACAGTTTTGTGCATTGGCGAACGCAACCAGGAAGCTGTTCAGACACCATGACAGTCCACAGATTCTTTGAATGCCTCGCATGGACGCTCCGAGGGTTCAGACTCGTTGCATGGACACTGTTGCTAACAGTTAAATCTCTTTCGGATCACATGAGGTTGCTCCTCACAAAAGAGCCCCCTGCTATTCATATGATGTTATAGGGTGTGTTACTGATATTATCTCTGAATTGTATGTCTTGATGTATGAGCTGAATGAGATCAAGCAGATGACTGTAAATCTGTACTCTTATGACACTGACCTTTAGAGTAATAAAAATGATATACGGTATGAACAAAACCAGCGATTTCTCGTAATAACTGCTGAGTGGGAATGTTCCACCGCAGATACATGTCGAGAGTAGCAAGCCTTTTGTACAGCTTTTTCTGTTCCTTTCTTCTTCTCGCTCCTTCTCTTTCCCTCATCTGTTTTTTATCCCTGGTTCTGCAGCTTAAATCAATGTTGTTATTCCAGATGGCTTGGTGCTATATGGAGAACAGACAAGAAGAATACTTCATTGAAAATATGAAAATATGTCAGCATGCGGATATCATTATGGCAGCATATGTCATTTAAGGGCCCCTAAAATTACCTCCAGGCCTCATGAAGAAAAATAATAAATGTGTGTGTGTGTGCGTGTGCATGTGCGTGCATGAAGGCTCACATGTATGCCTCTGCATCTGTACAAAACTCAGATGTGCAGATTTCAAACACATGTCTGCCTGTTTCTCAGAAACCTTGATAGCAAATCATACGTAGCCCTAACCCAATTAGCTTTACATCTGGCTTAGAGGCTGAAAAAAACCCTGCGACAACGAAAAGACAAATGAAGGAAGAAAGCACAAGACAAACTAAGACACAGTCTCGAAGGAAGGAATGAAGAGCGAGCGCGGCATATACATTCCACGCTCCCGGTTTATATCACTCAGATTGGTGCTGGGGAGCCAGTCTCCGTGGGGCTCCGTCTTTCCCTAAATCTGCCTCCAATGAGTCCTGAAGGTGCCCCTTTGCCAAATGAGCAGCGTAAAGCATGCCCTAAGGCATGGTCCAAAACGACACCCAAACAGCCTAGCTGTCAGCCCATGAGCCAATACACTAAAACATGAGTGCAGCCGAACCGTTGGGTTTTATAGCCTACACCTCCCAGTCACAAGCCCTCTAATGCCCCGTTTAACAAGCTGAAAATCCTCCATTTATTCCCCCTCCATCTCCCTTTAGGAGCTCCTCCATTACCATTCACAAACAAAGGCGAGCTGAAATACACGCCATGAAGGCTAATGCTTACGTGCTAGCGGATAGGGTGTTAATGCTGTAGGGAGGTGTGGGAATAGATGGCGATACGTGTTTGCACGTGTGCATGTTTTCATTCGTGCAGACGGTGTGCATGCAACAGTGTTTTTACTATGGGGTTAGCCTCAGCAGGGAGAGAAGCTTTTCATACAGCAGTTACATTATCAATGGACACTAAAACCTTACTGAAAGGGATTCTAATCAGACTGTTGAAGCATTTCTTCTACGGCATGGTATTTTTTTTGCAAGTCAAATTCATGATATTGGGCTAGATAACATTGACTTGACTTAAAGTGCAGATGCACAAGTTGTGTGAGTGGATTGCAGCATAAGAGGAGGGAACTAAGAGAAGACGAACAGGGAAGAAAAGTAATAGCCCTGAGGTCAGAAAGTTCGGGGGAGGATAAGGGTCACTCTCTCTGCTCTCCCATCATGAACACAGCAGATTGGATGAAGTCTTCATCAGCGTTACACTCCACCAGTCACAGTCCTGTGAAACCAGCACCATGTCCCCAGTACACACACACACACACACACACACACACACACACACACACACACACACACACACACACACACACACACACACACACACACACACACACACATCCTCTCACTTCAACAATGCTGTCACTCATGAAGGCCAAAGAGACACAGGGAGTGCTCCATCATGGGTATTAGCCATGGGGATCAGTCGCTTTAAACAAGAGAGGAAGGTTGTGCTTTTGCAGCCTATCATTTTACAACTGCAGATGAATACCTTTGAAGTTTTGTTTTCTATATATTGGATGCATTTCCCGTCAAAATGATTCGTAAGAACAATAATGTAGCATCACAGGCAGGACAAATACTCAGAATTCTCTGCTTGTAAAATTACCTTTTCTGTTTTTATGCAGTTAAATCCTTTCCAAGTATTTATCATAATTATGTTTAATTTTCATCTGAGGTTTCATCACTTTCTATTTAAGTGGTGCGTTCATTCCACTTCTTTTTATTTTACAACACATTCTGTGAGGCCCTTTTACCATCTCTGGGAAAATAAATTAAATACATTTTGAATGCACAACACAAAATAGCAATGACAGACCTGTAATTAAGCTGGTGGCCGAGTGGTTACTTTCCTTGGTTTCTTGGTTTCTTTGCTATTTCTCGACCCTAAAATACGGGGATTGGAAACATGCAAACTAGTGTCTCAGTGGCCTAACGACCCAGTGGTCTTGAAGCAGGGAACATGCTCTGTGAGCCAAATTATTTTCCCCTCATAACACCATCTGTTTTCTCCTAGTCGAGCATGGCAAATCAGGGTCATCATCATTAATATGCGCGCTTGCTTAATCCTGCTCCACAATCTGTAAAACTGGGTTATTATGAGGTTATGTGAATGTATCAACACTAAAATTGAACTCACTGTATTCCAAACTTTCCTTTGAATAAGCGTTCGAAGTGAAGACGTGTGGAATAAAAATCAAACTATGGCCCAAATGGGAGTTGTAAAATTTAAATTCCCAGAGACATGTGGACATTTCAAATTCCTTCATAATTTGTAAAGATGAGCAGCAACCCAAAGCACAGACCGGATTAGCCACACGGATCTTACACCAATACACCTCCAAACAATTTTTTCGACCTTGTGTTTATAGCTTTGGGAGGACATGTTTATGTTCGACGCCGTGACAGGACTAGAATTCTCAAGAGTGCTATGATGTGGACAGGAAACTCTGAATCTCTCTCCCTCACAAACATCGTACACATTTTCCCTCTCCTCAGCCAGTGCTCTAAAACAACAACTTTGACACGATCTGCGCTGGGTTGCTGGTAACTCGAGAGCAGCCTGCTCGAACACGGGGCGCTGAGGAATCCTGTTGCTGTGAAAGAGGGGCAGTCAAGGAACCAGTCCACACTGAGGTGGGTAGAAATCGATGGGATGGACGGTATAGGGGTCCTACACAGGACCCATTGGGCCGAGGCCCCTGGTGAGATAGACACGGGCCATCTGGATAGGGTAGTGGCCAAAGAGGCCGACAGGGGAGCCCAGTGTTTTTGACACAGAAAAGAAGAGCATTCACCACATGTCCTTTACAGTGGAGAGGGAGTGGGCTGGGATCTTTAGTGGTAGTGGTAAGGTATAGTAAAAGTACACACAAGATATTCTCCCTTCTTATTGTCACAAAAGTGCAGTCAGGCTTCTGTAAACATCTGTCAGCCATTGCCTCCCTCCTTCCCTCCTCCCCAGACCCTAGCAATCCAGAGTGCCCTTTGACCTTCGACGGAAGAAAGAGCAACTGTGACTTTCTGCCAAAAACTAGCAAAACGTTCAATCTTTTGACAACTACCTCAAGAGGGGAAAGGGATTTAACTGTGTGTCTGATTACGGATAAATCAGTCTTATCATAACAGCAAATACTTATTTGGCTCAGGGTTCACAGTCCAGGAAAGAGGACTTTAGAGACTACAGCTGTAAGTTAGTGATTACCAAAGAATGTGGCAAAGTGGAAACCCCTCCGGTTATTTAGTCTTTACAAAGGTTCTTCTTACTTAAATACTTGAAAACATGTTCAATAGTATAACATAAGAGATACATTAATCTGAAATACTGGCGGTTAAAGACTTTAAATTGCATATGGCAAAGATGAAATTCAAGCTCTCACATTTAGTAGACTGAGTATATTATCTTTAAATAATGCAAGATTTAAAATGTCTTTCCTTTTAAGTTAACTTGTCATTATAACTAATAAGATGTGTTTGCGGTTTGGACAGTCGAGGCTCTGATCTACCGTCATCTCACCCAATCTGCCTCCCACAGGATCCAGACCAGCACCACAGACCTCTGGACACAGACCAGAGCCCTCATCAGCTCTACTACTCCTGCCTCTCTCTGGGGCCTCGGGTTTCCCCTCCATCTCTATCGCCTTTTCTGCTTCCAGCAGCGCCCACAGCCCTCCCTCCCCACATCAATTACAGCCAATCCCCCATACTGCGAGCCCCTCCCTCTGTGACCCAAAGGGTTACCGAGTCAGCGAGGTCAGAGGTCGTTCTCCCCACTGCTACCCCAGGCATCTCTTAGAAGTCTCTGCATCTGAAACCCTGCAGCCCTGCACGACCTTCGCAGAGCCAGGGGACATATAGGGATCCCCTTGTTCCAAGCGCTACCCTTAAATGTACTTTTCATATGCAAGTTTGCATTTGGTAATTATGTTACCACTCATAACTTGCTACATATTGTTTTTACTTTCTAAAGTTACACTGCTTTACTTGCTTAATAATCTTGCAATTTTTTTCTCTTTTACCCGAAAAGAATCCTGACTGCAATGCTATATTGGTGGTCTATCAAAAAAATTGTGTTCTTACTTGGTAACATGCAGAGTGTTTTCTAGATCAATAAATTAAATAAAAAATGAACAAGAACAACTGAGAGTAATGTCACTAAAAGAGATTTCAGTTGTAGCTTCTTACATAAGGATCTAAACTTACTAAACCAACTATGTTTCAACAACACCATAAGAATATTAATATGGAAAAAGTCAGCTTGTGGCCATGAAAATCAATCACTAATGGGATAAAAGGGGTTACTCACACATCAGTTTCCCGGAAGATCCTGAAATATCATGAGTACCTTGCTGAGATAAAGTGCCAGTATAATCAATTGTAATGTTTTTACGTTCATATTCTCGTGAGAGGAATGCAAATTATCTTCACGACTAAATGTGTGCTACTTGTGGCGATTTCCATACACTATAATCTCTTTAAATGTATCATTAATGTTACCAACCATATAGAAGGAGAATAATTGCTTTTGAAATCAATTCTACTGATTTTGTGGTAAATCTCGTCGTGAACGACCAACAATGAAAGGATGTAACACACAATCAACCTGGTTCAAAAGAAAGTCGATGAGTGAGGTCGTTTCGTTGACCACGGAGTTTTGACGTGGAACTCGGCCTCACCGAGCAGAACTGTATTTCTGTCATAGTACCCAGACCTTGCAGTGTCAATACCAGACACATTATCGCTAATGGGAGAGTCTGAGGGAGGAGGGAAGAGGAGACATGGAAAGAGAGCGAGAGACAGAGAGACACGGAGAGTGTAGAAGGACGGTATCTCTATTGATTAACTGGAAGAGGACCTCCACTCCACCCTCTCCTGTCCAGACATATGGGGTAATAAGGACCACTCTTCTCTACTGCCGTCCCCCCATCTCCTCCTCTTCTACCCTCACCCTGCTAGAAAGCCTTTTAATCAGCTCCTGGGGGAATACATGGATATGATATGGGAGAAAAAGGAGGGGAAGCGAGACAGAGGAGAGAGAGATAGGGTGAGGGGAGTCCATAAGTGAAGCAGACACAATAGCAGACACAGAGTGGGTACAGGGAGAAAAGGGCATGGTGGGCCTGAAAACTAACATATCCGTATTCTTAAAATGCACACAAATGGTTCAGTCCCTCCACTTTATTCCTCAAAGTTATTTTTTTACTTATTTGTAGGAATCCATATAATGGCGTGCACATAGTGTGTGTCTGCCAAGCACATCGGAGCTGATATCTTTCCAAAGCTACCAGGTCACCTCATAAAGGATCTGTTTTTCTGCTCGGCCAGGGCCATTTTCCTCTGTTTATGTAGGGCCTTTTCTGTTTTCTTTTCTAAGTAGAAGGCTGCCAATCTCTACGAGCCAGACCCACTTTATCAAGGCGTCCATCTCAGACTCTGACATCAAATCCACGACTGCTTCTTTTCACTTGCTGAAAAAAAAGTTTGAAACGAAAATCTGTCAGCGCCTCACCCCATTGCTGGCCCCTCAGCCTCTTGGACTCTTGAGAGACGGTGAGAGAAAAGGACGCGGGGAGGAGAAAGTGAAAAAAAAGCTCAGTAAAAATAGGTATGGGTGAAGGAGCTTTGATATTGTTATTTTGAGTTACTTTTTTTGAGTTTACTGACCATGATTATATATCTATTCAGTTGAACAGCAAAGAGTCTTGTGGAGCTGCAACATTTCAATTAGTGAACAGCTCCAGTTCCCGAAACTCCATTGAGTTGGAACGAATATCCTACAGGTCAGGCCTTCTCATCCATAAAACTTGGGCGATAGTGCCTCCTGTCGGCCAATGTTGCATTAGCATCGTTTTGGGCAAAAACAATTGCTTTCCAAAATATTACCACATGAGACATTGAAAACGTTGTAAATTGCTGCGTCTTACATAGCTTTGTGTGGTAATAAAAACAGCTGTCCTATGTTAGTGTCAATAGGAGATGTATTACTGCTGCTGGAATAAAGAGGACACGCTGCTAACTAGACTAACACAAAGCAGTCTTTGTGTTAGTTACCATTTTCTTGCCGACCAGTGGGAACCTATAATGTAGAAGAGGTGCCCAGTCCATCAGCATTTAAACAAAACCTGTATTGAAAAGCGAAAAAATAAAGCCTTGAAAAAAGCAATGTATTTTCATTATTACAACCCAATTTGCAGAGAGCCAGCTCAATATAAAATTGCTTCCATATGCCTCCGCTGCGGGGCGCCACACAGTCTGCCAGAACAGCTATCATAAAGTTTATGAGGATTTTAAGCCCTCTGATTGGCTTATGCAGTGTGCGGAGCTGGAGCGTCAAACCAATAGGAAGTCCGAATTGTGATTCGCTTGTTTGATTGGCTAAACGCGGACGTCAATCAAGCAGCTACGGGGTTTGGATGCAGAGAGCAGCCAGTCTGTTGTTTTGCTCTCTGGAGAACGGAGCTCCGCTGGGTGAGCCTGTCAAGTCACACACACACACACACACACACACACACACACACACACACACACACACACACACACACACACACACACACACACACACACACACACACACACACACACACACAATGATATTCACTCAGTGGTACTTAAAATAATTACATTTACACCCCCCAAAAAAGAATATATATATATATATATATATATATATATATATATATATATATATATATATATATATATATATATATATATATAGTACAACATGTAATACATTCGTCTTTATCTATAAATGAAATACATTTAAATGGAATAGATTTTTTTTGTAAACTTGTATATTATGGTTGCTCCTGTTCCTTTATATTATGGTTGCTCCTGTTCACAAAATATTGAATTATTGACTACAAAATAAGAAATAAGTACATATGTAGTATTTAACATGTTTGATTATAATAACACTGATTGTCATTGTAATTGTTGTTGGCAATTATGAAATTGTCAAATGAAAATAAGTGTTTTTTAAAAAAAGGCGAATTTGCTTTTTATGTCAGCCTGATGAAAAAGAAATGCAGTTAACTCTGAAATAAATGTAAAAGTTGTTTTAACCAATGACCCTTAATTAGTACATATTTCTTCTGGCTTATTCTTTTTTTTAAGAAATAAAAAAATACATATATAAAATTAGAATATATATAGAGGGAATATTACTTCAAATGTACTATCAGTCCTGTAAAATAAAAAAAATAACTGGACAGTACTTAACGTTTGTCTTTTTCTTTGCTAATTTAATCATCTCATAATCTGCAACCAATAAATCCACTGTATATTATTTAATAGGGGAGGTTAACAATTAATAGCTTCCTGCTTAAAATTAATATTCCTCACCCACATTTCATGAAAAGCGAAACAAAGTACTGCCTGTTACCCCAAAGTCTGATAATAGATAATCAGATTAATAAATAAAATAAAGTAAATGTTGTTATATAAAGCAATTTATTTTGCACTCGTCATGGCCTTAAATCTGACTCGAGTTCACTGTATAAAGAGGACTTTCAAGTTCCAGTTTAAATTGTCATTTCCATGGAAAGAAATAATAATAATAAAGACAAAATAGTCCCATGGAAGTCACCTCGATTTCCCTCAGATTTCCCATGAGTCTTTGCAGGACCCAAAACACGTGCGCATGCGCACTAGCCTCCCTACGTCATTTATAATTCCACCAATCAGCTTCGTCCTCAGAGGAGTAGGTTGGGGTGATTTAAGAGCTCTCCCGTAATAAATCTGTCAGAACTTCACAAAGTTGATTTAAATGTGTTTCACATCGTTATGAAAATACTTGTGGATTAATCAATGACTGCACGCTGGCGTCAGATCAATTGGAATAGATTATTCTTCACATCTTTTTTAAAGCGACGTGATTTGGAGCATTTAGTCTCTGGATTTGTTGTGCCACCAAGTTAAATCTGCAACGCTCACTAGGCGGTCCGGTCAGCAATTGTCACTTGTTTTTTTTCGATAGGGTTTTGTTTGCAAAACTCTGATGCAGCGCTTAACGAGATGGGGGCGCTGTTAAACAACATTTCTGCCGGCGATGGACTATGCTTTTTTGAAATAGCCCAACACTCAGTCGGTTATTGCGGTTAGCCAGTTACAATGCTGCGGTTGAATCCTAAATAGCAGATAAGCTCAACAGCACTACACCTGTGCTCACTCGGCAGGAAGACTCCAAGGTGATATGTGTGTTGAACTTGTTGTGTTGTAACTGCTCACCATTGCTCCCGTAATTGAATATAACTTTCCAGACTTCTTGTATGATTTCATGACATATAACAGTATTTGCAGGCTATTTCCAAAAGGATTACTGGAATACTATGCTCAAAAAAACTTAACTACAGCAGCTCATCAGAGACCAGGAGGAAGTGTTGTATCCATCTGAACTTTAACAGCCGAATCATCGCATACTGTGTGTCGCAGTGCCAGTGTCCTTTTATCATTTTTATAGTGTTTTTCACTTTAAATTGTATCTGGTAAAAAAAAAAAAAAAACAGCCTACTCATAATATGTCTTAGTCGTTGTTTTGTTATGTTATCATTTCACAAAGAACTCGTCAGACTATTAAAAGGAACGAAATATATAGCTTGACTACACACACAAACACACACAATACAAGTTTTAATTTGGTAATTATTGCATTGTTTTCTAATGATATACCATTTTTGGACAGCAGGGGTCGCAAACTGTCCAGGTCACAGACACTCCAAACTCCAGCCCAGTGACTTGGAGCCAAAGTCAGTCCTGTTTCCACTGACAATTTATTTCAACATTTATATGAACATAAAAACACAGAAAAGTATAGTCCACAGCTAAATATACATAGTGTGGAGGAAGTTATTTAGACATTTACTTACAATGTACTTCCCCTTGTTATTAGATTATTAAACTATTATTTGAGAATTGGGGAAAATTAGAAAATTAGGGAAAAACAAATGTTAGTGCTATTTTACAAACACATTAGACAACAAGATGCTGTTTCCAACCAAAAGTGGAAAAAACAGTAAAGTCCATGGCAATGTGCATATTGAATAGTATGATAAACAATAAGGAGTTATAATGCATATAGTTAGATATATACAGTATATATACAGATGTTACATAAGAGAAAAAACAAGTGCAATCAGGAAGCTATGTGTGGAAAGTGTCAGAGTGCTCTTATGATATTTAAACACCATTTTCTGCCAAAACATTCCATGGAGCAAAACAAGACTTTTAGCATTTTAGTTCGACTGGATATTATTATTGCTTCTTCAACCACTGGATGTACACTATAGTGCATTATGTATTTAGACATATTCTTCCACAATAAAAGTTTTCTAAATGTGAAATCAGTCTTTTGGTTTGGTTCTTTTAATTTAACTCAAGTTTGTCATCAATCTCACCCTCAGACTTGTATAAGCCTTAGATGTATTAGTAAATACATGTAATATGTTTTCTGGACAGACAGAAACTCGGGGTGTTTGATATTGCCTTGAAAATGGCAACTATGTATGCCTGAGATCTTGGAGAACAGACTGAGCTCCTCCAACACAATGATGTTAGATAACCTTTATCATTTGTTTTGGGTATGTGGTTCTTCCATGAATTATGATTGTAAAACCTAAAAGCAAACAAACATGGCACAAACAGCAGTAGAAGTTAACCTATAAATTACAGATGATCAAATTTACTAAACTGGAGGAGAAGAACTCCGATATAGGTAAAAGGGCCGTGTTTTTCATCATTTTGTGGATTAGAGAAAATGTGTATGAGTATTGTGAATAATGAAGAGTTATTTTAAATAAACATGCATTAAAAATTAGAGTTTCTATTATACAATATGATTCAGATTAAGTGGGCAACATCCTTGACTTCAAAACCACTGACAAGACAGGCCTTGAAACATCCAAATGGTTGATTCAAGGCCAAGGATAAGATGACCTCATTCCATCAACATCACCAGTCTGCATGGCAACATGTTGATCTGAAAGGGACTAACCTTGTATGTTTATTTGAATTCAATTTAAACCCCAAATTTAACTTTTGATAGTTACAATTCCCAATAACTCCTCTCTAACACAAATGATTCTAATGTAATAGTGCTGGAGTTATTAAAGTATTTGATATTTTAGCAAGAAAAGGTTGCAACATCACAATATACAATATAATCCTCGAAGTGGAGACGCTATCTCAAAAACAATGGACTGAATGTATCTCATTATGTATGTATGTATGTATGTATGTACACACACACACACACACACACACACACACACACACACACACACACACACACACACACACATAAAAAGATAGTGGCATCGTAATGTTGAAATTGGTAGAGGTAGAACTACCTTAGCTGTTTAATATAGTGTTCTTTGTAGAATTCAAAATTGCACTGTTGGCTTTTCCCTTTGTTTGGGGGTTAGTTAAAGACATCATAGTTGAACAAGTTCAAATTGCAATTTAGCCGATTACCAGTAGGCTAAACATATAACAAATGCAGGTCAGTAGGACAAACGTCCCGAAACTAACCATGTTTCTGAGAAACTCCTCAACGATCAATGAACTGTTGGAAATATGAAAGGAAAACAACAAAGGGAAATATTATATATTTTTCTGAACCGAAATCAGCGTGGTTTCTGCTATTATTTCTATGAAAACATGTGTCGTTATAAATGGGGCGGAGGCTTGTGATAACTAACAACTGTCCCGTACTCCCATTGGTCAAGATTACAACTGACATTCCTTTTATCCAATCACAATCGGTTACGGCGAGCGCGTTGGTCCAATCTGCATGAGCTATGCAAAACCTAAAACGAAGTTTCCCCAGTAGCAGCACGCCACACAGTGACAGCGGTTAGCTCTTCAGATGTTTCATTTTCTATTTAATTAGCAACGCCAGGAAGGTTTTGATAGCCAAGTGTCGCCGACGAATAACTGCCGAGCAACGTGTTCGCTATGTTTGCGCCAACAGGTTCTCATTAACTGGTGATTAAAGCTGATGGCTAACTGCTAACAGCTAACTAGCGCTACTATCTCACGATTTCGCCGGCACAGGCGGACCTCTTTGTCTGACAGGGGAAGGCGTGCTCTTTTGTTAGGCTTTTCCCTTTGTCCACTCGGGAAAGAGGAACTGTTCGGGTCAGTATTTCACAGTTATCTGTAGCCCTAAAAGCATTTAGAAAATGCAAATCGCGAAAAAGTACTTCTCAGAAGGCCTGATACAGTTAACGATCTTACTCAGTTTGATTGGAGTTCGTGTGGATATCGACAGCTACTTGAGCGGCTATTATACGCCTCTGATAGAGATTAATCTAGGTCCTAGCTCAGGCTACACCCAGACATCCTTTCATAATTTGAGAGACAATCTTGACGGATATAGTGTGCACCCAAAATGTCCCGAGTTGGACGATTTCTTTGCGAGTCGCCGGCTGCTAGACGAGGTGAGGACCCTTGGCTCGCAGCGCTTCCCCACACAGTTGAACGCATGGCTGGTGCACCAAGTCTCTGCCACTGACAAGGCTGACTGTGGGCCTTCAACCAGCAACAACACTGCCACCAACTCAGGGTTAGAGAGCCCCGGGGACGAAGCCAGGGATGACAGTGAACACCTGCCCGACAGTGGCCAAGAGGTGTGCCAAACCACTTCTGCACTTGGACAAAGGCCTTGTAGCACCGGAGCCTGCGGGTTTCATGAAGAGGCAAGTGTGTGTGTGTGAAATGTACCAAAGAGTTAAGCAGACTTTTCTGCTGTCTAAGCTAACGTTATGTGATCGAGGCGATTGGCTGTCCAGCTTAAGTAAAGTTCGTTGACAGACTTCCCTAGGGCTTAGCTGACCGGCTAATGCTATCCACTCTCTAACCATTAGCACTAACCCACGTTACACAATAATGGGTGCACACCCAACCAGTGCCTTGTTGTTATGTGGCCTTTTTCGGGAGCACAAGGAAACAAGACACACACAAAATGCTAGGTCCTGTTGAAAAAACGTGAAATGTTCAGTCACTTTCACTTTGGTATCTCTCTTCCTGTCCTGGGTCACGAATTGCAATTCAATGATTATGTTCTATCCTAGTTCCATTTTATCATGGTGATGTGTTCACACAGTCTAAAGAATGCCTAACTGGTCCAGTTGAACGGGTAACTTGTAACCAAACCGCCAAACAATGGTACAGTATTTGGTTAACTGTCGACTGCACCTGTCTCTCTTCACTAAGAGACATGTCACCTAAGCCATGTCTGCGTAGTCGGGACAGTAGAATTAACTTCACAGCTAAGACCCTCATGAACCCTTTGGGTTTTATTGGGTGACCACACAGCTGTGAAATTACTATTTACCAAAAGGTTCACTCAATTGTTGGTGTTGTTAATAAAAACATTGAGCATAATTGCCAATATTGCCAAATTTGAAAAGGTGTTTTATAATTTCTATTGTCAACTGCCAACTGTAATCTGTGACTGGCAATCTATTTTCTCCCGGTAATCCAGTTTTTCTAGCTCAGGGTAGAAACAGCTGCTTAGTGAATGTTATGTCCCGAGGACAGTTGATGTCGCCAATTGTGTAACTATATCCCTTTTTTTCAGACTCAACCACCAGCTGTGGGCCTTGAGAGGTGGAGAACTGAGGCTTAGACCCACACCCTGTTTGCTTACACAAAAGCGGTGGTCCATACTTGAACACTGCCCCCTCCCAGGGTTCTTGTTCACATAAATAATGAGATGTTGACACATCTTTTATTTCTTACCCTCTCTTTTGTAAAATAAGTAATAGCTTAGCTGCTTATAGGGTAAGATTTAATAGTTTTTGGATATACAATGCTTCAAAGGAGAGGACAACAGCAATGATATTTGAAAACGTCAATACCTATCTACATTCAGTGGGCCATTCGGAGCTGGAAAAGCTACTCCTGTAGAAGTCTACAAGTTCAAACAGAGCTCGGGCAGAACTCGGCTGGTGTAATGTACTACTGGCTGTTAGTTTTTAACGCTAGAGGCAAAAATATAACTCGGCAGTCCTTCCCTTTTTGAGATAGATGAGAATCCACCACCTGTTATCATTTGGGCACAGAACCTACTTTTTGTCTGTGTTAGGATATATCAAGCATAATATGTCTGTGGCTGACTGCTGCTGCCCCACATAAAATGCTGCACTTTTTTTATTAGGAGTGTCTTACAACATCTAACAGGGTTGGGTCATCTCTGAGAGTAGTTAGCTTAACTCTTAATATAATAAAACAATTCCTAAGCCCCCCTTCAGTACAAAAATACAGCTGCTAATGCATTTCTAACATGTGTTGTTAAATACTGAGCACAGTTGACAGGACGATGAAAGGAGTCTGTGTTAATGTAGTCTGTACAGTGGCTCTGTGTTCCCTCTGTTGGGACAACCACTAATCATAACATGCATTTTATCTTTTCAAATAGTTCTTTCCAATATATTTCTAAGCCGTCCAATTATCTACGATAGCCGAAAGGGGTCACCAAACCGGAAATGTAATTGTCTGTGAGGTCTTATGATGCCAACGAACAAATCAACTCTTTTCTCATCTTTGACTCTCCTGATCCCCAATTATGTTATCCCTGCCTTTTTATGCCTTACCAGGAGGAGGATGTTAAAGTTAAAGAGGAGGAAGAACCTGCCCCACTCACTCAGCTTGCTCACATTTCCACACTGGAACAAGAGGTATAATCCTGGTTTGTCATAGTTTCTTTCATTTGTCGTTGTATACTATTAGAAATGTGGCACATTGCAACATTTGCTTTTAAAACATCCAGTTCACTGAAACATAGCTATGTTGTTTTTCTTGAATTGCACACTACAATGTTTGTCAGTCTATGACAGTACGCGAGTCACACTTGAATAAGACTTACAGACTTTGTGTTGAAAGGGATCTTGTCCCTATTTTTACCCATAAATTCATGCTCTCACATGACTCAAATTGCACCATTCTGATGACCTTGCTGTTGTGGTTAGACTCTGTGAGATTAGGGGATGTTCAAGCACAATAATTATTGAATGTCTTACAGGAAAAGTTTACTATACAAGCGCTTTCAAGAGAATTTAAGAATATAATTTGACATTTTCAACAGTTTTCTGCTTGTATTTTATGTTTTAATTCCGTTTTGTATAGCCCAAAAAATCACAAATACAATATATGCTAATTTTATTAGCATATACTGTGGTATGATATTTAACTGTCGCACAAACGCATACATTCACATTGCATATGTAGCCTAACCATACCACATACTGTGTCAGTGCTTTATTCTATGCATTTATTTGTTGCATAATTCAGAGTCTTCTTGAAGGCATCATTGCACTGTCTGATCCAGTCCGCCACCAGCTTCCTAGCATTGATATTGACCAGCACTGGAGCAATTTACTCTCTCTGTCTGTTACTGACCTTGACGTAAGTTTTTTTCTTTCTATATCTTGTACGCAACGGGTTGTAGATTTTTTTTTTTTCTTCTGCTAAATTGCAAAGACTCAAATTGTCTAAAATGTGTGTCTCATGTGTAGGACTTGGACTCCCTTGTTACTGAGCGTCTGTCAGACCTTGACACAGACATCCCCAGCGCCATAAGCCAGGATGTGAGTTTGCATGATGCAATGGTAACCAGAGCGTTTGGTGTGGCATCTGAAAGAGTTGAATCCAGGCCAGTCACCCAACAGCAAAGAACCCTCTTTCGACTGGAATCTACAGGCTCCTCGCGCTCTGACCCATCCCCAGGGATGGCAGTGGGCCTGGCTGCTCTCCCGTTTGCTTCAGTATGTAATTTAACTGGAAATGTGTCATCGCATAGTGCACTGGGTGGCTGTTTGGATGAGGCGGTGTTTGACCAGATCAATCAGCTAGGTTTGGAAGGCCTGGACACCCAGCTGATGGGCTCTCTGGAGAGCATAAACCCACAGGTCCTCGAGGAGTTGGACTCGGACTCTGGTCTCTCCTTGGAAAGCAGCTCTGAAAGTCCAGTCTCCCCAGGTTGGTTCAAATAATTTCATGTCTTTACTGCCATGGCTTGTTCGGTCAATACATTGTTTGTTTTGCATACTAAAACATTAAAACATCATTTTAATTACATTAATATACGCCTCACTCGTCCAGGCTCCTCCGAGATGTCATCGTCATCCAGTTCTTACTGTGAGGACGAATGTGGAGCTACAGGCTACAGCAGTGAGGTGGATTCAGTCCCCTCAAAAGGCATCATGGACTACAACACAACGTGGTCCCCCATTGATCTGAGTGAGAGTGTGTGGCATGACCACAGCTACTCATCTCCTGCTTTCTTCAACCAGTCTTCAGTAGCACTTCCTCACAAAGGTATCAAAGAGGAGCCTCTCAGCGATGATGAAGATTCAAGGTATGAAGACAGGGATCTGAGTCGTGATGAGCTGCGCGCCCGTGCCATGTGCATCCCCTTCTCTGTCCTGCAGATTGTCAACATGCCTGTGGAGGAGTTCTTAGAGGTCCTTGATGGTCACGGCTTCTCCACTGAACAGGTGACCCTCCTGAGGGATATCCGCAGACGCGGAAAGAACAAACTTGCAGCCCAAAACTGCCGGAAGCGCAAACTAGATGCCATCACAGGGCTGCAGGAGGAGGTGGAACGGTTGCAGGCCCAGAGAGTCAGGCTACTGAGAGAGAAACAGCTTACAGCCAAGACAATGGGTGCTGTGGGCCAGCAGATAAAGCAGCTGACCAGAGATGTCCTGGCCCGGCTGAGAGATAGTTCAGGACGGCCCATGAACCCAGAAAGATTCACCCTGCAGTGCGGGGCTAATGGGAGGGTTGTAGTTCAGCCTGTAAGACGGCCTGTTGTCGCCACATCAACAGGCAACAAAACAGACAAGCGGAAGAAGGACAAAAAGCAATGATGCAGTTTTGCCAGCTGAGACTGGAGCTTTTAGATTTTTGGTGTGTGTGTGTGCGCGTGTGTGTGTGCGCGTGCGTGTGCGTGTGTGTGTGTGTGCGTGTGTGTGTGTACCGCTGTTGGGAGCCTAAAGCTGCAAAAAGAAAAGATACTCGGAACATAAATAATACAAAAATCTCTGTAAATAAATTTTCTCATGGGGGAAAAAAATGTAGCTTACACACTGGACATGTTATGAAGATGGACAAGGCACCCTGGGCAGTTTAGGGAATCAGCTAAGCTGCCAGCAATGCTACCAGTCTTGTGCCTGTTAACATTCAAGTCGTCGAGGCTTGAGACAACCAAACATGCCTAAAGTCAACATGGCCAGCAGTGTGACACTTACTGGATAGGGATCTCAGAGGAGGATTTTGTCTGTCTGTGTCTCTCTCTCTGTCTGTCTGTGTCTCTCTGTCTGTCTCTCTCTCTCACTCTCACTCTCACTCTCTCTGTCTCACTCACTCTCACTCTCTCTGTCTCTCTCTCTCTCTGTCTGTAATCTTGCCTCTTAATGTATTCAGTATAAGGAGGTTGAAGATTGTATTTATTAAAGTTTCTGAGGTTCCTGAAATGCTTACATGCATCATGAGACTGTCAATGGCAGTGTCTTTTTTTCATAATAAGTTTATCTCAGTGGTGAGAATATTGAGACATTGCCTATCTAACGTTTACAGCTTTGTTTCAGATATTTGAGGGCATGTACTGTTCAGTAGAAATTTGTACTGAAATGTTTTCCTTATGTCTTTAGGACATACACTATACCAATGATTAAATTGACATGCCTTAATTTGCATTGGATAAATGTTTTGGTTATTGTGAGTGCACATTATCATAACAAAAATGTTTGTAAGAGGCTACCAGTTCATGTTTTGCATTCATATTGAGTAATTTGTTTCCAGCACATTTTTTTTTTTTTACCCTTTCATTTTAATTACTTAAGCGTTTAGGCAAGATTATATTCTACCTCATGCCTTGGTTCATGTTTATAGATTTTGATTAAGTAAAAAAAGAATTCCTTTTTAGGGTCAATTGAATGCACTCATTGACTACAAATTTCGTTGTTAAAATGGCCCTAAATGGACCTATACCATCCCATTTGTGAAAGAAGAAAAGTTTTAAAAAATACAATCACCAACTCCATTTATTAAGTTCATCTTTTGACTTTTGCTTTTTATAAACTTGAGATTATTTGAGATTTTAAATAAGTTCTTTGTAAAAGTTGGCATCTTATTCATTGGCGTGTGTCTTTATTCAGTCAGATGTGTGAGAAAGATGCATAAAGTAATAGTTGACTCATGACTATTTTTGTTTTCCTTGTCACTTACAAACTTGTATTTAATTTTCTGGTTTGACCAAGAGTTTACTTTTCTGTTTGTTAAAATGTCATGTTTTGGGGACACATGTTTTTGATTGCATGGTGATTGTTGAATGTTGATAGTATGATTTTGTTTAGGGAATTTGAGATGCTCTTGCAGACATTGTTCTTTCTGATTTAAAAATTTCAAAAGAAAAAACAGCCTGTTTCAATCTTTAGTCACTTGTACCTTCTCTTTGAATAACAGGCTTTGGTGGCAGGCTATCCTCAAACTAATGTATCCCTTTAGATGCCAGATTGCCCTTTTATGTTAAACAAAATACAATTGTTTGCAGACATATGTAGAGTGAAGAGCAATAGGCCAAGGCTTTGCGGCTAAGTTCTTTAACCACAACCTGTGAAGTGCGGAGGGCTAAACTATAGTATTACGAGCGACCAGGAGCTACGGTGAAAAGCGAAGTGAGTTTCCCTTCGAGGCTTCCGTCGAAGACCTACGACTGCGTTAGCTTTTGGCGCCTGCTGCACTGCTGCATTCGAGATAAAGGGAAAGCTCACCGCGTGGTTAGAAGACATCACTGAAGCAGCTCCTCTTTGTTTTAAAGGTGTGTATGCAGAGATAATTCCCTTTTGATGATGTTCATGCAACATTTGGCGTAATTTCTAATCGATTGATCCAGGCAGGCAAACGATAGCTTTCTTTTGCAACTTGGACCTTGTGGCAGGAAACGCAGTTTGCGCAGAAAGTAAGCCACAACGTTACGTTACCTTAACAACTATACTATTTAAGCCTGGCAACATGAGTACATTGTTGGTGTATGCTGAGCACATTGTAGGTTTTAGGCTAAGTTAAGATATTATTAGCTCACAGCTAAGCTAGCGAAAAGTATGCATTTGTGTTTCAGGGTTTTGTTGCATCCTCGGGCCTTTAGCTTCTTTCCAATGGCGAGTTTAGCGTTAAACGCAATATGCGTATTGTAAATGTGAATGCAACGTAGCAATTACGTTTTTTTCTTGACATCTTACTTTGTAATCACATTTAGTTTTGCGCACGACGAAGTAAAGTCAAAGCCTTTTTTTGTCCACCCAGGCCTGAAATCGTCTAACCAGCTAACGTTAGTTAGCACGCAGGCTAACCTACACCGTTAGGTTGTGATTTGGCTACTTCCATATATTCTTTTGCTCAACGTAGAAATGACTTGGTTTGTAACTGACCATTACTAATATGAATGCATACGTGTTCATTTTAATATATCGTTACGCTAAATGATACGTTTAAACTATAATCAGAAAAGTTTGTATAACTATATAGTTTACGGCCCCCTGCTCTGTGGAGGAATCGCTGCTAGTTTGTGTCTGCATTTTCTCTTTTAATTTAAATGTGGATAAGAACAGCAGCTTTATGCATGTCCATGTGAATTATTGTGATGGCATTGCAAGATCATTTTAAACAATTGAAGTTCTCACACTCCCATGTTTTTAGTGCACAACATGGGCAAGAAGCAGAATACCAAGGGCAAGAAAGATGCAATGGACACACAGGAGGAGCCTGAGGAGTTTGTGGTGGAAAAAGTGCTTGACCAACGTATTGCCAATGGAAAAGTAGAATTCTTCTTAAAGTGGAAGGGATTTACAGAGTAAGTTGCCTGGGACACCTGCCTCCCCCAGGATGAACCGAAAGTGCTTCCCTGGTTTGGGGTTGTGCTCAACTTTTGTCCATAGTTACATATTTAGTTGTATGAATAAGCAGCCGTTCTGCATGAATGCTATTTAAATGTTTGCTTCTGTATGGATTTGATGTTAAGGTGTGCAAATGGTAACCTTCTTCCTGCTTCTTTAGGGCTGATAATACCTGGGAGCCAGAAGATAACCTGGACTGTCCAGAGCTTATCTCAGCATTTTTAGAAGCACAGAAGACAGTTAAGGAGAAGCCTGCTCCTGTGAAGCGGAAGGCATCAACAGATGAGACGGAGACAGAAGCCAAGAAGAAGGATGTGGTGAGTTCACTAACATTTTCCCATGCTTGTCTGACCCACATTTTACTTGAGATAGCAGTGGAACCCTTCACATGAGGATCAGTTCTAAAAAGCCAGGCAAATTAATGCAAGGTGTCTCATGTAAACAAACGCTTTGTCACCACCTAAAGGCTGAGAAACCACGTGGCTTTGCTAGGAATCTCGACCCAGAACGGATCATTGGCGCGACAGACAGCAGCGGGGAGTTGATGTTCCTGATGAAATGGTAAGTAGAGAAGAAATGAACCCTCTTTGTTTACAGTATAAACGGAAATCATTTTTCCCACTGGAAGTAATTCTATTACTTGTGATATACTCTAGCTTTGTTATATCCCTCAGAGAAAAGTAAAATATACATTCAGTTACGTAATGCTGTTTTAAAGGAATATCAGTCCTGTTTACTTTATTAGGGATGGGTATCGTTTGGGGTTTTTCCGATACCGGTGCTAAACCGATACTTTTAAAACGATACCGGTGCCTGAACCGCTACTTTTTTATTGCCCAGGCCATTTTTTTTTCTTCAAATTAACAATATATTAACTGTTTAAAGTATTCTATGAATATAAATGCATACAAAACACTTCAAACTACAGCTTCAAACTTTTTAACTTCAAACAATGTATATGTGTTTATTTGAAAAAAAGAACAGACCAGGTTAAGGTGGCCTGATAGAGATTTGCAACAGAACTCCACTCAGAAACGGTTGGATTTTACAAACTGCTGCTTTACTGGACAACATGTCATCATTAATATCACTGGAGAACTTTACTGGACTACAGCTTTGTTCCAACAAGCATATGACGGCAAAAGCTCCTGCACTCATGTCGTCTCCCCAGCGATCACTCTGTGAGCGCGCTGCATGTGTGCGTGCTGGTAGCCCCGTCCCCTAGCACGGAGCAGTCACTGCGCTCTGATCCGTGCTATTTTAATAAAGTATCAATACTAAAAATATGCAAAATCCTATCGTTTTTGTCGTGCGGGTACTGCACTACCTTTAGTACTGGTATACTGTACAACTTTACAGAGTAGTGTAAAAAAAAAAAGTAATTAAATCGGGTCGGGCACTGAAATGTGTTGTTTTGGTCGGGTAGGTACCGGACGTCTTGAAACTGGTGCCACATTAGCACCGGTTCTCGGTATCCAACCCTACGCCTTACCTCAGTTGAGAAATACTGGATTATTTGTATTATTTGTAAACGTGTGTCCACAATTGCCGTAATGTTTTCCTCCCTGTTTGTCATCTTTAGGAAAGACTCAGATGAAGCGGATTTGGTTCCAGCCCGTGAGGCTAACACTCGCTGCCCTCAGGTGGTGATTTCCTTTTATGAGGAACGATTGACATGGCATTCCTGTCCAGAGGATGAGGCCCAGTAGTACTGTTCTCTGGTCCCTGCAGTACCTAACACCCTTTTCCTCAGGACTGAGTTTTCTTCTCTGGCTTGCCTTTTTAGTTTTAGCCGTCTTAGTTATTTTTGAAACTGTTCCAGCCCACGCATTGTATGGCTGTCATGGAGAGCTAAGTTGTTGTACATATTAGCTGAATGGATTGTAAGGGAGGAGGTGGTGGTGTTTTGGTGTATAATTAAAGAAGTCTTCCGGTATTATATAATGAGTAACGTGATGGCAGTTTAGAAAGCATATTCTTTGATGGAACCCACCACTGCCCGGATTCAAACCTGGTTAAATTTTGTACATTCTAAATGGTACTTTGGTCTGTGAAGGTGTCAGCCACATCTTGTGTCAATCTCCTAAAGATTCTGTGTTTTGTTTTCTACTCTAGTGCTAATGTTTTGTTCTAAAAGTGCATTTTGTATACTCTGTCTGTAAATATTATTTGAAGTTCTAATAAAGGTTTTATGTGACCAAATTCCTCTACTTATTTTTCATGGTGCAAATTAAATGTATGGTGTATATTGTACATGTGGACACATGTCCTTTAACTTCTGTACCTGATTTTAAGGCTAATCTACATCTGTGATAAAGTACTTTTTCTCATAAAGTACCTCGGCACAGATTTTAGCAACGACACTTCTGCTTCTTGATTTTGGAGACAAACACTTATTCTCGTAAATGCAGATCTTGCCAGGAAATAAGAAGCTCAATATTCATGACACAATATTGTAATATATTTTCATTGTTGCATAACAACTTTTACTCCCTGCCTCTATCAAACAGTCGAGTTCAGCAGTGATGGGTCTCTTGGGCCACAACACCAGACGGCAGGCTGGGTGACTGCCATAAGGGCATGGAAGATGGACTTTAGACCTTTGTGCTTAGATGAAGTTTCAGAGGAAATCACTAAAGTGTTAGGTTTCTCCTTCATGACATAGTGAGATGGACTTCATCCAAAAATATTGATTAAGAATGTCCTATTTTCTAGAAATAAAAGGCCCTATGAGAAATAAATCCTTGCAGGAAACAATTCTTAATCCCCAAATCAAAGCAGATTTACAGTGGCAAACAGACATTACAAGTAAATTAAAGTACTTTTAATTTTAAAAATATAATTGTTTATCGCTGTGTGGTATATATTGCTCATTAACTGAATAATTATGGTGTTGTAAAATCTAATTGTATTAGTCTCATGAGTGAAGAAAAGGACTTTGTTTGGAGAACCCTGACTGGATTCCCAGGATGCTATCTGGCTCTTTGTGTACAGCACATGGTGGTTGTCTATAGTCCAGATCATAGAGCAGTCAGCCTTTTTTCTTTAGCATTTTAGGAATTGCACTTACAACTGGATTATCTAAACTAAAAGATGTTATCTGCTGACTTTTGAAAAAATAAAGACACCTTTGTATGCAAATGAGCAGACCATTGAACCCCACCTCCCCCCACTCACACGCCACCTTTTTTTCTTTTTTTTTTTACTAGTACCAGAGGTAGAAGAAGTTTAGGCCCCATCTCACAAGTTGTGCTTAGCTCCACTCCTGTGCTCAATAGGATTTTTGGAATAGTACTCCAAGGACTCTGGTAAGATGTTTTCTTCTATCTACACTGCAATGTAATACAAGTGGGATAATATTCTTTCAATTGTGGTTGTAGACGGGGGTGTGGTCTAGAATTTACAGAGATTTGAATTTGCTCCGCAGAGCAACATTGCTAGTATCAGACATGATATCGTAAAAGTGACCAATATATATGATGTATCATATGCTTTGACCATGTGAGAGGAAGCTGAATTGAGAGTAAAACTGTGACAATCCTGGGTGCGGGTTTAAATCAACCATATATGACAATATAATGTCCCTGTATGAGCTTTAGACTTTGTGTTGCAGTTATTTATTTATGTTTTTTCCAAAGACTGAAATGAGGATTAGCCATACAGCAGACCAGGAGGCAACTGCTTGGTTTAAAGACTTTGCATTTGCTAAATAAATACATGTATGTTTTAATGGGAAATGCTGGCTTTGCCAGTCCAGAGACAACAAACTACAGCAACAGACCGTACCTGCATTTCTAAATATCGGGTAGGGTTGTCGTGTTCACTTCTCATTGTGGAAGACCAGAGTTACACTCTTTACGTGTATCGTGAAAAATCGTAAAAACGAAATGAACAACACAGACATTTGTTGTGAGATTTAGTTTTGTTACACTTAGTATTTGTGTTAATCGGTTTAGATTGGCAAAAATAAAAAGAGAAATAAAACCTCAATGCTTTAACGCTTATTGCCTATATGACGATGAATGTATAATCTTAGGTTAAATCCAGTTTTCTCTTGATATCCTCTGATATTTTAAGTCTTACTTTACCCTGCGTCATCAGGTCACTTCTTCCCATCAGGTGATACCATTTAGACTGATCCCACCCGATTCATTAAGGACAGGTGCGCGGCGAGGACGCAGCCAACATGTTTCGTTAAGAGGGCTGCTATTGCTTCTCGCTATTGTTTTTCGGTGTGGCCCAGTTGTTTTCACGACATTTTATTTTGCGTCTATTTTATAGTGGTATGAACCGTAATGGACTAAAAGACGCGCCAAGACGCACCGAGTCAGAGGTCGCACTGAGTGTGGAGTATTAGCAGTAGTTTAGTTTAGTTCAGGCAGTGCCCAGCATCAAGCCTTACCACCGCTCTTGTTTGCTCACAAACACACAAACACCGGATTACTGCACGGACAGGGAAAACAAGGAGAGGTAGGATGAAATCACCATATTTTGTTGTACACATTCATAATTTTTACAGAAGCTGCTATTCTCCCAAAGGCAGTTGAAGTGGTGTAGTTTACTTACTTTAATCTAACTGGTAAGATGTTTAGTATTTAATTATCTTAATGTCTTTTTTAAAATATACTTATGTTTTGAGTGTATTGGTATTTACTCATAGGCTATTTAATGTAGTTGTATATGACAGTATATTAAAATACGATCACCGTAATGTGTATTTTAATATAGCTGTTACATAGTCTGGGTTATACCTCTTGTTATCATGGTTGTCTGTGGACAGATTTAGTCTCTGAGATGGTGTAACTGCAAGATGATCACAAACTTTACAGATGTGTAGATGAGATCATAAAAGATGTCAGTGTATGTATACGTGTTGTCTGAGCATGAGTGCTGCAATAATAGGTGTAGGAGGGAAAGGCCCATTGGCATCTCGGTTGCTGTTTTTAAAAGCCCTGGATCATTTTGCAATTGTTATGAACAATAACATGAACTCAGTAGCACATCTTATTACATGTTATAGATCCAATTAGCTTGCTCTATAATGGCCTATGATCTCATCTACTGAATCAAAGTTACTCTTTGGGGTAACCTAAGGACTTTGGTTGTTTACTTATTGATTTACTCTGCTTGAACCTGGTACTTGTGGATGCCATGTGCTTCATCAAGGTGTTCAAGGTCCAGATGATACAGCACATTGAGCCTTCCTACAAGACTGTCATGTGAGGGAACACTGTTGGAGAATCTTGGTGGAAAATCTGCAAGCCATATTTGGCTAAGAAGAAAATGAATGCTTAAAAATGTAACTTTTAATCATAATGGCCATATTCTGTGAATAAGAAAAGTGCTCAGATTGCCTGAGTCTGTTGTGGCCCAGAAAAGGATCTTTGTTTCCAACCCCTTTTGGTGTGCGTGTTTCCGTATTAAATTTTGTTTTGTTGGCAAGACTTTCTTAAATCTTAAGCTAAGTCCTCCTTGCCCTTTGTTCCCCTTTAACCTATCCATGCTAAATTTGCACTTTGAGTCCTTAAAGTATTACTCACCAACCAAAACAGATCTAGCATTGAAAACAAAGGACTATTGACATAATTACTGCATTTACTAGTTTACCGTTTACTATTGTTTCTGCTGTTTTTATCAACATGTACTAATTGACTTAATAACCCCCTTTTGTGTTCAATCTACTGTTTTGTGTTTAAAATAAGTTGTTTAACTCTTCTCTCTAACAGGTCTTTGCCCGATGGACAGTATGCTGCACAATGTGTCCATCTGTCAAACAGTAAGTGGTCACGCATGTTCCTTCTCACTTTCTCCTCTTGTCTAAATTTGTGCAGTCACAACTAATTTGATATTTTGATAACGTCCCAGAATAAGCACGCGTGGAAAATGGTGTTGCTGAAACGCATCTTGTGTTTTTAGTTATTTTACCACGCATGCGTCTTTGCAATCATTTAATCGGACCCTGGTTTTGAACTTTGCAGGATTTTATCAGCATTCGAGTTCAAGATCCAAGGCTTTTAAAAGATGACCTCTGGCACACACACATTGACTACAAAATCTGTTTAGAGGTAAGTCTTACTCTGGAGAGAACTCTCTCTCTCTCTCTTTTTTTTTCTTAGATGGTAACTTTGAATTAATGTGCTACAACTCATGAACTGCTGTCTCCCTGCAGACCAATAGCATGTGCTTTCGAAAAAAGTCATCCTGTGTAAGACGGCGTTACAGTGAGTTTGTTTGGCTGCGTCATTGTCTGGAACAGAATGCGCTGATCATGTATGTTAACAAGTTTATACCTCACATTCATAAATGTATTTACATGTTGGCTTACTTTTTGACTGGATGTCCATTGTGTCAGGCTTATAATTATGCAATAGGTTTACTTGAGTGCTTTTTCATTGCCCTCTGTCCAGGGAGTTACCCAAGTTGCCGCCTTGGAATCCCTTCTTCAGCTTGAAAAACACGGAGCAGGTCGCACAGAGGATGAAGGGCTTCCAGGAGTTTTTAGAAAGGTGAGTACCTGCACAATTAAAGAAATGGCAGCAATCTTCTGGTACCCATTAAAGCAAGAGCACTGTTAGACCATGAAGGTCACCTTGCTCTAAACCAATTACACTATTTTCAAATGTCAACGTTCAATTTCTCAAATTGTGCCTTTTTTTAAAATCCTTTCTCCAGTGTTCTTCATACAACTTTTTTGTTATCGGACAGTCGACTCCATCTGTTCCTTCAGTCAGACCTCAGCATCACAAGGATGTCAAGGTGTGCTCTTGGTAAGACAAAGTACACAGTGGCTGAAGCTATACAGCGTTCTAGCAGCGGTGACATTAGTGGCTTGGTGGACAAGGCCCCCTGTGACTCTGACTGTGAAAGGTATGAGCTTTCTCCAAATGGTTTTACATGTTTCTAAGTTTCTAAGTTTTCAATCTCTGATGCTGACTTAACACCACCTATGCCTTTCCCCCCCACTGCAGCTCCTCTTCGTCGGGCTTGGGACTAAGCGTGGACACTCTAGTCCGAGGAAGCCCTGTCCTCTTCTTGGATTCCTGACGGAGCCGTTCTTCAGAACTCCTTTCCCCACTCATTGCGTCCTGACTCACAGCTGTTGTGCTTAATCAACTGGATTGTGATACTACATGGCGCTATTGCTTTCCTTAGTTAACGTCCAAAGACGAAAAAAAAAAAAACGTTTTACGCTTTTGTTAACTTCATTATCCCCTTTGCATTTTTTTTTTATTTGTAGAATTTGCTTTAGTTTTCAAAAAGCAATACCCTGGTAATTTAAATGAGTGTGCTTAAAAAAAGATGTTTTAAGGAAATGTTTACTAAACATTTACATTTGTGATTTCTTAAATATTTACGATGTACATATTTTTATCTGCACTGAAGCTGTTCTGGGTTTAGCAGGGATGAGTTTTGAATTGTAAACTGGATTTTTAGAAAAATATTTGCTTTTATGGATGTTAATGGATGAATAAATTGTCTTTTTTTGAAATATACATTGCATTTGGTCATCATTTCTTCCGCTGGACCTTGAAGTGTAACTGAATTCAGTGAAACAGGCCTGCGTTGTTGTAAAAGCCCAGTAGAGGGAGTGTAGACATCACAGGATCTCAAACTATACAGTGGATGGAAGACTAACGCTTGATTTACAGTTTTTTGTGTGCTGATCATTAATGTAGTTTTTAAAGTTGTCTTAAAACGCCTACACCTTTACACAAAAGCGAAGATTACAACCTTCACCAAGGCAGGATTTACTACAGGCTTCATAGTAGAGGTAATGTGTTTTTATTGTATGTAGGGTTATCTTAACAAACTGTATCGTGCACTTCAGTGGTTCAGCATCTTTTCTGCTCTCCAAGCTGCAATCTTGCTACTGTATCGATACACTATTTATCGACCCAGATGCGTTAGATTTGAAACATCTTCCATCTTAAAATTTTGACAAGAAAGGGGCCCACTGCTGGTCACATTTCATCCCTGTGTCACTTCTGTCCCAGGTGAGATGTTCTAATTAAAGGAGGACAGCAAATTAATTTAACTACCGACTCTTGGGAATCCCCCGCGAGAAACAAGACTGCTTCAAACTGTGTGTTACAGGGATAGGATGGGGGCAGTGCTGGACAGCCCTGTAAATTGAAAGCTGATGAAAGAAGCGAAGGCTCATTAAAGGAGACGGCAGCTGTCCTCGCCCACCCTTCCCTCCACCCAACTGCTGGACTGACATAGACCGGCCCAACAGTAAACCTGTCCTGTCCCCCGTCTCCGTCCTCTGCTCTCCTTCCCCTGCATGGTACTGTCTCCCTGTGTGCGCAGGCCATAATGAAGCTGTCAGTGACTTCACACCCCAGCCACTGAGCTGTATTCATCTGCCGAACACAGACCGACGCATAGATGCACACACTGACAGCTGTGAGCACACAAGCATATTCTGTCTACACCGGTGGGAAAGCTGTGGCTGAATGATCATTTTCTCTTGAGTCCCACTGGTTTGTGGTTGGATCTCTCCATCACCGTTTGTTAAGATTTGACCTTATCAACGTACCCTATGACAGCCATACAGCACGACACACACACACACACTTTGGTTCAGAGCCAGTCAATTTTATTGGTAAAAAAAATGCAATCTCAAATGGTGGCGTGTTTGTGTTTATGTACACGCACAGATCTGCTTTTTTGTGGCGGAGAACGTCTAGCATTTGGATATTGAGTATTCACGGAACATGTCTATTTCAGCTCTGTAATTTATAACTCAATTTCCAATGTGCATTGATGCGCTTCATACCTCCAAAACACCAAACAAAGCCCAAACCCAATTGTGTTTCAAAGCAATTAAGGTGTCCACTGAGTTGTGAACAGCCCACAATGTGGTGGCTCTGGGCCCGTGTGATATTTTTAATTGTTAATTTTCTGTCACATTAGTCAACTTCAGTGCCGCTGGACAGGTGACTGAGCTCCTGTAGGCAACACATAAAATGACACGGAACATCTCGGTTTTTTGATGCAGCGCGGTGGCTGGTGTTTTTATGAGCAGAGGGAAAAGGTTCCGCTGTACGTGACGAGTTAAATGACGAGATGGTATATCATATTTACAGCTGCTTTATGGTAGGACTCTTTCTAATGCTTTTCAATATGTGTGGTGGCCGTCAATATTAGTATTCGTTTACGAGTCTAAATTATTAGCTCATTTAGACTTTCACCTGAAGCTACCATAGGGAATGGCATCACCTCCGTGACCCTACAAAAGCCAACAATGGCAAAATCTATAGGAGCAATTATTTTGTGTGACTCTCACCCTGCCCCTGCACTTATTTTCGCTCCCATAGTCTTTTTTCCTCTATTCCTCTTTACTTTTTAATTCTCTCTCGCTCTCTCTCAACCCTCATCATCTCTCTGAAGACAAAGTTAATTAGCTGTTCTCTTTTGTAGTTTTTTTTGCTGACGCTGTAGGTCCAAGCTCACTGTACCTCGGCTGTCTAACTGTTGAGGAAGGAGGCCTAGGTCTCGACCTTGCAGCCGGCTCCTATTCCTATCTACTCTCTTTTGCGGGCGGGCGACGGGAGGGGGTCAAAGGTGACGACTTGCATTGTATTCGTGATTATTACCTCTAAAGTGCTATTGCATAGAGCATCATTAAAAGTCAATGCATCTCCCTCTCTCCCCAACCCACCATTGCACGGCTAAAACACACACACAGTCATTTTGCACGCACTCCGCACATTGCCAGCCATTTAACAGCTAAAATACGACCAGTGTGCAGATAAATGTCACAGGGCCATCTATCTGCGAGTGTTAAAAGTCGGCTAATGGAGATGACATATTAGCGGCCCAAATGACGGCCATAAAAACTCCCACCGTACCTTGCAGCGCCGCCCGGCCACTGTGACTGCAACAGGATACGGCACTGCAACTATCTTTCTGCAGAAAGACGGAGAGGAATGGAGGGTGATGTCATATCTAGATGGAGTTCCTTTGATTCAATATATTCTGCAGGGTTCAGGTCCTTGAAGCAATGATTGGGGGAATAACGACTCTAAGACAGATGGGGCATATTTACCGAGGGCCGCAGTGCAATGTAGTATCACACGCACTCTACATAACGCTTCTGATGTAATGCTAATGACCTCTCACCTTTGACCTTCCACAGAGTAGTCGGTCAGAAAATATGAGCCAGTAAACGACTGTGTGTGTGAGTCAACAGCCAACTGCCACTATAATCAATACCACGCTCCAATCCTACTTGAAGGTCCTCCACAGGTATGTGTTCACCTCCTCTCCTCCGCTCTCAGCCCTCCTATCTCTTTATTAATTACCCTTCTCTATCCATGCGTGTCTTTCGCTCTCTGAGTGAATGGAGCAGTTGTAATTGCTTCTCTCTGGAGCAGTTAGAAGCGGCACAAAGGAACCGTATAGAAACCACATTTGCATTCAAGATGAGCTGAGATGGAGAGGAGGGAGGGAGCACGGCCCTCCTGCCCTACACTGAGCAGCACCACTTACCCTGTCTTTCTCTCTCTCCTTCTCTCCCTTCTTCTCTCATCTATTGTCCCTATTTCCATCCACCCCTCTACCTTATCTACTCCCCCCCCTCTCTCTATCTCCTCCCTTTAGCAGCATGGCTCCCCTTGCATTGTCTTTCCAGAGAGTTCCAAGGTCGCCGGGAGCTTGCTCATCAGAGCAGAGTATTGTACACTTAGTGCTGCTATGGACAAGCTAATTTGTGCGTGCGAGTGTGTGCAGATCTTGACGTGTGTGTCTGTGTGTGCTTGTGCATGTCCCGAGGCCTGCATATGTGAGCATATATGTGAAGACATTTCTGGTAGTGTGGTAAAAGGGGTGAAGGAGGGGAGGCTGTAATTATAACTCATAAGCTCAGAATTGCAATTTTTATAACCGCCAATATCTCACCACCTCTTAGACCTGCGCCATCACTCACACTCACCCCTGTGGAGTGCACGCGCGCACACACACACACACACACACACACACTCCAGAGGGCTCTTTCCAGCTTGATAAGCATTTCTCGTTTGTTTCAGCGTTTTGATCAATACAGTTAAAACGCCAAACCAAGCATAATTAGGTCTGAGATGGCTCCCACTGTGACTGAATAGGCTTCACCTAGGGAGGTGCTCACCGTTATCATCATCACTCCATATGTGTGTATGTGTGTGTGTGATCAGCGTGATCTAATAGAATTGACAAAGTGCACATCGGGACGTAGATTAAAGGAGAACTCTGAGCTATAGGTTGAATTTAGCAGGTGATGGAGTTGCCCATCCACCATGCTTTCACTCACTTCCATCTTCATTCCCATAATCAGTTAGACAACCTTTACAATGCATCTCTGCCAGCAGGTTAATTCCAATATGTTATAGGCCCCTTCAATCATCTTTTATTGGTTTATTTACTCAGAACAATACATAGATGGAGACTAGAGAGATCATAAATTGTCCACAATTATCATTATACACAGTGAAGTGACTCTCCTTTGTTCTATAATCCATTTTAGACTGTAAAGAAGAACGGCTTTGGGTATTTGGTGCACATTAATTCTCCCAACCACTGCATTTACCCCTCAATAATAATCAACTAAACCTTAGGGAAGCTCCCTGAGTGTCATTTTTGTGAACATTTGATATCCCCAAAACATTTTTGAATCCCCGTCTACAGAAGCATTATTCTTTCATCATGACTTCTAGTTTCTGCATCATTTTGCAGAGCTAGATTGAGCTAAGATTGGAATGTACTGAAATTATTTCAGGGCTGCTTGTGAAGTGAACGCTCTTTTAACCTGTAACTTCTAAATGGCCTTCCTCCGTTATCTCTTCCTTCTGTTTAAAAAAAAAGAAGACACAAAGAGAAATGTGTCCAAGGACAGATGACAGTGACAGGCGTATGTCAACATAGACTGGAGTTTTAGTTTAACTGTCTCTTTAAAGAGAGGGCACAGTGAGACGACGACTCAATTTTGATCATAGCCAACAAAGAGCTTAATATGATGTGTGTGGCAGAATGTGTTTGAGGGGTTGTACAGGTGTCTGAGAGAGAGAGAGAGAGAGAGAGAGAGAGAGAGAGAGAGAGAGAGAGAGAGAAGAGAGAGAGAGAGAGAGAGAGAGAGAGAGAGAGAGAGAGAGAGAGAGAGAGAGAGAGATCCAAACTGCCACAGTTTGGGGGGATAATTTCAAAGTAGTGGCGTATGTTGTGTATGTGTATGCATCTACAAGCAATCTGTGTGTGTACATGTGCGTGCGTGTGTGTGTGTGTGCGTGCGTGTGAGTGTGTGTGCGCCGGGAGGACGCGAGGCGAGAGGAGGATTTAGACCCATCATAAAGGAATTCTCCCCCCCAGCCCGTAGCTCATCCCGACATTTTTATGCCTTTTTATTTTCAGGCCCATTGCAGCCAAGCCCAGAGATGTGATTTATACTGCCTGGCAGCATGGGCACTGCAGCAAGAAAGACAGATGGAAGGAGAGGAGGAGAGGAGGAGAGGATGAGGGGGAGGGGAAGAGGGAAAGAGGAGAGGGGTTACTAGGGAGTTGCCGAGGGAAGGAAGGGTGTGTGTGCGTGCTGGGGGGTAATAAAAAATAGGAGAGATGATTAGGAGGAGGGTCAGAAGAGAGAGAGAGAGATAGAGAGAGAGAGATGGGAGAGACAGAAGTGAGGGGTTGAGAAAGGCAAAAGAAAAGAAAGGAAACAAAAAATCTCCTTGATTTTGTGTGGAGAAGCCTCTCCCCTCATCTCCTTCTCCTCCTCGCTTCCTCTCTGCCACATCTTCACCTCTACATCTCTCTCTCTCTCTAATGAGTTATTGGCCCTGTCTGACTCAGGAAGAGAAGCCCCATCTTTCCACCAAACTGGCGCCCTGACAGCCTAAATCACCCCCTGCTTCCCCAACCCTCCGTCCCCGTACCACCCCCCACCCACCTCCACCCTCGGCGACGAGGACACCCCTCCTGCTTGCCTTACGCCTGCCTGAGGTGTGAAATCTTCATGGCGCTCCCATTGATTGGGATGGGAGGTACATTCGGGTGGTGGGGGTGAGCGTTTGACGGGCTCAGGGCTGAGGCTATGAGGAAGACGAGGAGGCCGCCGCCCACAAAGAGACAGCTCACTTACAGGGAACATGGAGGGGGCGGAGGTGGGTGCAGGAGATGAGTAGACAGAGGTGGCAGGGAAGCCATGGAAGGAAAGACGGCGATCTTGATGTTGCATTCAGGTGCATGCTCTGGATATATGTGTGTGTGTGTGTGTGTGTGTGCGTGCGTGCGTGTGTGTGTGTGTGTGTGTGTGTGTGTGCGTGTGTGTGTGTGACACCTGCCAGCCAGTGTGGTGGTTGTGCTGTCTCTGTGCTGTAACATCTCTCTCTGTCACCCAGCCGCCTGAGAGGAGATGAGCTGCCATGCCGACTGTCATTCATCCATCACAAAAGACAGGACACACACGCACACACACACTTTCCCCCCTTAGATACCAAGCGCTACTAATCACTTTTTATGTTTTCATCTGAATTTCCACTTTCCTCTTTCTGAAAACACTTCTTTGGTCTCTGTCGATACATTTTTTGCTCCTACTCTGTTTCTGTCTCCATCCATGGCCATAACTGTCACAGAACTATTTTAGAGAAGGAATTGCCTCCAAAAATTGTCTCTAAACGAGAGCAGGGACTGCTGAAATGCCTTTGGTTTATTACCTCATTAATCTGTGGTTATTTCGCCCAGAGATTTCAAATTTGATACAGAGTGCTCATATCTGTCTGATTCAATATATCCTGTGTAATCTTGAAAGAGAAATGCTCTGCTATCAAAAGCAGAGCTGCACATTGGCATAATCTACTCTGCAACTAGGGTCAGTTGTAACATCAGTTGGTTAATTGTAACGATCATAAAAAGTGCTCATTTTCTAATTAAATTGTAATTACTTTTGCCATTAATTTTAATGGGGTCATTAATAATGTCTCACCAACAGAACCATGCATGCTGCATGTCTCTCTCTGTGTTTTCAGAAAGCAAATATGGATGTTTGTATGTGTGCCTCTAGAGCTAAAATAGAAACAGCATGACACCAAATTAGAATCTCAGTCACAAGTAACTGATGTTTCCCCTAAAATGCAGCGGCAGGGCTCATGTCACTTGGTTTAATGTAAATTGAAATTAGAGACAAGAATGGCAGCAGGAGTTTGTTTGTCGAAAAACAATGTTTGTTTGGATTAGCAAATGTACTTATGGGTTTGTGCCTGTGCCTTTCACTGAACTGAACTGACACAAACTGACAAAATGATGTCTTGCATGAAAATACAGCAAATGTGTGTATAGGGTTCATCTTATGCCATTGCTTAGCAAATGCAAGTTAATGGATTATTTGTCTCTTTGAAAATATTCTTTTTGAAATTACCATCCCTTGTTCTTTTTGTGATATGTGAGTCTGTGATTCTCACGTGATCTCGTGGCATCTCGAGACTCAAGCTACCGCGCCAGGTAAAAAGCATAGATCACAGCCGAAATCGTCACAATTTTTGGTAAACTAAAGCTGCCCTGAAAAAACACTCCCTTTTGCTCTTAACCCCATGTGGCCACCCTTACAGCAGAAGCAAATTAAAAACATGCCTCTCCCTCCAACCCCCATGGCCTTAGTGGGAGGAGCGCTTGTGATCTCAAAGGTCATAGGTCTCCGAGCATTTGAGTGTTTTAGATGAAGTCTGCTTTGCTGATGACAAGGCAATATTTTTCCTGTTGGTGAAGACGATAATTCAGCTAATAGGCAAGAAGGTACTGAATGTTTCCATGTAGTCACCAGTGGTTAAAACGTACCTGCTGAGTAAATCCCTCTGAAAGTCTCAGCTACCCCTTTGTGATGTTGCTTACAAAGGACCAGCCAATGCCTTGGGTTTTATTGAACAATAACAATCAGCTGGCTCTGGAGTTGTTCTAGCTTGGCAAAATGTATGGCCGCTCTAATTACTCGCCCATCCTGTCTCATGGCGCATATCTTTGAAGGAACAAACACGTGCTGTGCTGTTTCTCCAACTGCTCTTCGTCGTGGGCCTAACAGACCTTACTAGCCCGATGAGTTTGATAAATCCCTTTATCGCCCCGGGAGACAATTAAAGCGCATGTGACAGGGGTCCCTATCTCCGCTCTCCTCCTGTAGCGCTTCATTTAGAAGCCATTTGTCTCCGCTATGGATTTCCTATTTTTAATGGCGTGCGTATGCAGGGGTCGGGCCGCGCTGAATAATAGATGCCTTTCGCTCCCTCTCTTTCCTTTTCATTCCCTCTCTCGCTCATTTCCTCATCGCGAGGGCCCCATGGGAGGGTGTCGGTGTCACTCTGGAAACCAAGGTGCAGCGCTCCTGGTGCTCTCCAGATTCTGGCAGGAGGCTATTCAATCTAACGGACGAGGCTTTTGCTGAAAGCCAGCGGCAGACAGTGAGCTGATATCAACGGGCACACGTTAACCCTCAGCATTTCCCTCCTTCCCCACCTCCCCAGTAAAGGACGTTTATCACAGAAAGCGGGGCCGCTGCGCAGTGAGGTGATATATCGCCCTGACCGAACGCGTATGAATAGACTAGTAATTATCCCGTTAAAAGGGTGGCCAGACAAAGAGAGAGCCTCGCTATAATTTAAATTGTTTTGTTTCCCCCACAGTCGATGTCTGGCCCGCTGACTGACATCACGGAATGAGAAAAGTGAGCCTATTTATAGCCTGAGACGTTCAGCTAATTGCAGAATTTAATAAGGTTTCTGGAAGAGTGGGTTCTGTAAAAGTCATAGGCCTGCACCTCTTCTCAAGTCTGCTCTTATATCTCCTTCACATCTTTCTTTACCTCTGCAGTTCTGCCGGTGCCCATATTTCTCTCTGTACACTTCATCACATCCTATCCCATCTTGCCATCTTCTATCCTACCATCTTTACTTTGTGTGTATCCTGACCTCTCCCCCACACCTCACCTCCAAGCAACCCCTCAATGTTTCCTCCCCTCCCTCACCCTGCTATCTCCTATCACACAAAATCTACCGTGGTTCTAATACTGCTCTCAGTTTGCGTTGCGTGACTCTGATTGTGTGATTCTCGACATGTCACTGTGGCTTAAGGTGTGCATGGATGTGTGTATGTGTCCATGATTGCAAGTGAAGATGCGTCCAAGTGTGTGTGCTTGTGGTCTCGTCTGGCCCGCGTGAGACAGGGGTAATTGAGCTCAGAGGGTTTTCTGTCTTTGGTGGCAGAGGGGAAATTGGAATCTTCAGAATCCATTAGAGAGACCCTCTCAGTGAGTGTGCGTGTTTTGTTGTTGTTTTTTTGTGTATCCATATACGTGTGTGTGTGTGTGTGTGTGTGTGTGTGTGTGTCATGTATGCATGTTTGTATTAGTAACAGAGACAGAGGGGAAAAGGCATGAGCCTTTAAAGGAGTATCTGTAACAACGAGCATGCAGCAAATGTATAAATATGAGTATAAATATGAAGCCACAAATTAACCGAATGATTGCTTTGTGCTGTAGATAAATGTGTGTGTGTGTGTGTGTGTGTGTGTGTGTGTGTGTGTGTGTGTGTGTGTGTCTGTGTGTGTGTGTGTGTGTGTGTGTGTGTGTGTGTGTGTGTGTGTGTGTGTGTGTGTGTGTGTATGGAGTCCCTGGTATGCCGGCTCTCTGACACTAACTGCCTGAGTACTTCATGGACTGCAAGGGAAATGGGGAGAAAGAAGAGAGGGAAGGTGAGCGTAGACATGGAGAGAGAGGGGGAACAGCAGGTAGCCAACAGCAGATGGTCTCTTGCTTCCTCCCTGCAGAGCTATTACTCTCCTCTCTCTCCCGCCTCGTGTTCTTTCCTGCATCAAAAGTCGGATAATGTATCACCTTACCCCAGCGTCCTTGGTCATATATAGTATTTTCCTTATTTATTGTCATACACTTAACTCATACCTTCTGTTGACAGGGTTTTTTAGGGTTAACTTGATTTCTGTCACTTATGGTATTGTTATTTTGAACGGATACTGGTCACATTCCATATTTCTCATATTGTCAACAAATCTCATAAAAATATCAAACCAACAGTGAATTTATCCTACGAGCCTGCGTACACAAAACCTGATATACCTTATTCCTCTGTGTCATATATCTTGAAGCACTTCCACTGCACTGAACATGTGTTATTTATTAAAAAGTGATAGACTCCAAATTTGGGATGGTATATGTACTGTAGCGCTTGCGCCAATTATTTTTGAATGCACTTATTGTAAGTCGCTTCATAAAAATGCACCTACGAATGAGAGTGATAATAAATTTAATCTGATGCAGTGAATACTCACAAATTGGTTTTAATCCATGGCTTGGTGCCTAACAAATGCGGAATGTACTTATGTTTGAGTAGAGTTTGCTAACGACATGCCCATGCTGTTTTAAGAGAATATTTAACTTTATTTAAAAATAACACTTTACATCTGAATGACTCAGGGTTGAGTGCTGCAGACAGGCTGAGGAGAAATTGAGAGATAGACAAAAGCTTTTTCATAGAACGCGAGAATTATCGTTTCATTGTTCTGCAAAAATGTAAAAACAAAACAAAACTTACTTTAGGTCTAATTGTGCACATATTTTGGGTTTTGAATGTATGAAAAATAACATTTTTTTTTTAACAATGTAAGTATTGCATGGAAATTCCAGAGAAATTCACGTCTTAAATTTACAAACTGAAAAACTTGCAAGATGCTGCATTCTTGTCAATTAAAGTGATAAGTAGGGTTTTATCTAAGACCAAAGTGTGTGTTGTTGAGGGGAACGAGCTTCGATCAATACAGTCACACTATTAGCACTTTAGTCACAGCTTCTTTAACATCCAATGTGTGTGAGCACTTTTGCGTGTGTGTGTGTGTGTGTGTGTGTGTGCGTGTGTGTGTGTGTGCATGTGTGTGTTTGTTTATAGACATGTATAAAGTCCTGTTTACGTCGCTAACTGTGCTTAAATTGATATGAAACTCCATCCATGCAGTGCAATTGGGACTTATGCATATTTATATGCTTCAGCGTGTGTGTGTGTGTGTAGGTGTACATGTGTGTATGTGTGTGTTTGAGTGTGTGTGCAATGATTAGCCTTCTCTTAATGGGAAAATAACGTCAGCGCCACTGGGACGTTTAATCCATCTGAGCTGATTCTGTTTCCATCACAGCTATTGATCAAGTCCAGTGACAAATCAACAGAGGGGCTACTGGTGTGTGTGTGTGTGTGTGTGTGTGTGTGTGTGTGTGTGTGTGTGTATGTGTGTGTGTGTGGGTGTGTGTGTTTGTGTGTATGTGTGTGTGCATGTGTGTGTATTAGTTTTTGTGTGTGTGGTGAGGGGAGCACCTTACACAGCATTTTACAAAGTCACAAACCGAACACCTAATGCAACAGTAGACTCAAATAAGGTGCCTTTCTTTCTCTTTCTTCCCCGTCCAGTCTTTCCCTCTTCTATTCCTTTTTTTACTTCTTCATCTTTTTTACCTCTCTTGTTTTGTCTCTATTTTCCTGCACACACTCGTCTTCCCTCCATCCCTCCACACTTTCCCTCGCTCTCTCTCTCTCGCTCTCTCTCTCTCTCGCTCTCTCAAGTCGTTAAGTGGTATTGGCTTTAAAGGGGCAGCAAATCAGTTGCTGATTAATACTGAATTTTTGGGGCCATTTGTCTGCACCGTTGCCCCTGTCTGTGACACACGCCCCCCCTTTTCCCTGCCTCTCTCTCTCTAGCGCTCCTCTCGTTCTCCTTCTCTCGGCGGTGATGAATGACCGGCCGATTGCCGAGGGATTAGAGTCGTCACGGTTACCTGTGCCTTGACAAAGTGGTCGTGATTGGTGACCAAGGCACTTCAGGGGGGGTCACATCTCAGAGTGGACTAATGTGTGTTTGTGTGTGCGTGTGTGGTCAGTTTCAGCTGAAGTTGTGTGTGGTCTGTATGTGTACAGGCAGGGTTAGTGTACACAGTTTATCATGTTTGTTGCTGTGATTAGGGCACAGGGCGCTGCTGTGTATGTGTGTAAGTGTGTGTGTTTGAACAGAGCAAGGGTGAGCTCCCACCCTTCTGGATGCTGATTCTGTGCGACAGAGATTGGCGAGGTCCCGGCAGCGATGTGACCGCACTGACACCCGAGAACCGGGTAAACGGGTGCTAGTGGACACTGATGAATCGGCACTCGGAGGAATCGAACACAAGCCTAATCAGCGCATGGATCCCCCTGCAGCAACATTTTTCAGTTTTGTCCGGCCTTATCAGGTGCAAGCCGTCAGCTTTGTCAAATCCTATTGGTCCGACCGCTCTGTCACTCGTCTGTGATTAGGTGCATTACAGATTATCAAACAGGTGATGTGATTTCTGCAGTGGACCAAAGTGTTTGTGTGTGCAAGTTCAGCTGCACAACATAACATTTCTATGATCCCCTTCACAAGGTGGTCAAGAAACCAAGCAGTTTCTTTCACATCAGCTGGGAGAGGGGATGGTTTGACACTAAGGTCTTAACCTGGGCCCTGAATTCACACATCATGAGCATTAAACGCAAAAGAAAATAGTACAGAGTCACAAAGAAACTGTTAAAATACATGCACAAAATACATAATAATAAATGAGTGGCAACGCATGACGGATGTGCATGGCGCCACACAGGTCACAAAGGGTTTAAACCCTTTTAGTACTATAATGATCACAGTCCACTTGGTCCTTTTTGTCTTATTGATCAATAAATATGTCAAAAATGTCCTTTTGGCAAAATTATATTGCTTCTTTTTTTTTTTAGCAGGAATTTAACTTTCAAAATATGGCAAGTATTTGTCATTATTACAAAAGTTAAAAACACTGAGTAAAAACTAAAAAGTAAAGAAACACATTTGAATGTTCATCATATTTCTCTTCTAAACAATTGAAAATGAACATGAGCAAAGCATTTCAGATTACAGAAATGAAATACAACCTATTTTACATTTATCTTCACAAACAGTTTTGTTTGCACAGAGCATTTACTGTCCATGGTATATGTTTTTAGATGTGTCCATGTCCAGGCCTTTTAGAGATTTGTTTATCTCACTGAAGCAGCTCCTGTCCAGCTGAAGACAAGAACCCAGTCTTGCACTACTCGCGCATGCAGGCAGCTAGTACACTGTTTCCTCCTCAGAATGACTTTCTGTCTGTTCTTTTCCCACTGTCCTTCTTTGTGTTTGTGGGGACAGAAAAGTGGTGTTTAGTTGGGGGTTTAGGTGGACCAGCAAGTGGCTGAACTCTCACGGTCAGTTACGGTCAAATTAGTTTTGCTTTGACCTTCTCGCCATTAGATCTGAACACAACTGGCCGCCTATGCTCATGGCGATTTTGAGACCAATGCATGTACGGATGTAGTTGTGTCAAGAATAAAGGAATAGTTCAAATCTCTCCTACTTTGTTACCTCCACCCACTTGGCTAATCGTTGTGTGAAATAGTTGCCTGTTGGCTGGAGAGCGTTAGATTGCCAGATTATCGGAAAAGCAAGTTATTTTTCTTGGTGCCAGTGAGCCGTGATTAGAACTGTAGTTTGAGTTGCAGAGATTATGATGTGAGAGAAAGTACAGTTCTGGGATAACTAAGTGATGTAATTGTAGATAATTGGTTTGAGTTATGTTCACAACAACTCTATAAGGATTGTATGATCAGTAAACACGATTACCTTCACACTTACTCCGCTCTGAACTAGAACAAGTTAAAAGATGATGGACCCTGCTAACTTGAAGTTGAAACTTTCCTTGAAAATTATAATTTCTTCCGAGGAAGAAGATTTCTTGATGAGCTGTGCTGAATGGGAGAAGTCTTCATGTAGACAAAAGAAGGGAGCCTTTCTCTGGTGGGTTTCCCTGAGAAGCTGTCAGACATGGGGATCCGAGGAGGAGGAGAAGATCCCTCCTGTCCCTCCAGGCTACAGAGGGATGAAGGATGGAAAGACGAAGGGATGCGTACTTTGGTTGAAGAAGATTATGTCAGGGCAGTAGAGGCTGAGGAAGAGCCTTGACTAATTATAGTCATCTATTACAGACACAATTAAAACCTGGCTAATTTACTGCAGCCCGACGCTCGCACACCCAGCTGATTTATACCAGAGCTCAATGACACCCGGAGGACATACTCACACACTCTCTCTCTCTCACACACACACACACACACACACACACACACACTCACACACACACACACACACACACACACACACACACACACACACACACAAACACACACACACACACACACACAAAGACACATATACACTGACTCACATGAGGAAGGGAATATATACAAACAGATGTTTTCATTGTTTTGGTGTTAGTATTTAACAATATTCCAAAGGTCTACATTGACAATTTGTCCAAATATGTAACCATAAAAAGAGTTGACAAAAGTATATACCTGTGAGGTTAAAAGTGTTCTAAATAGAGAGTTTTACGGGAGCGATTTTGACTTGATCAATCAAGGATAGCAATATATAGCGCTGACCTCTGATGTAACAGAGAGACAAAAATGTTGGAAGTTATTGTATAGCAGCATCTATTTTCAAGTAACCCACCTTTGTCTGTCTGTGAGTATTAACTTTACAAAAGAGACATGGCTCGCAGACAGTTATGAAACATGCAGTCCGTATAAAAAAAGCAGTTCGCAAACTTGTTAACTTAGAGAGCACCTTCCCTGTTCTCTAATAATTTTAATTAAATGAAATTATATTCATGTGAGCTAAATGCCATCGGGGGAGTAAACAGGACTGTACAGTGAAAATAAAAATTATCTCTATTTGGACGACTTGCACCAGCATTTCCAAGTAGCTTGCAAATACTCTTTTAGCTTGCTCACTGCGGTTATTCATGAACTATCATGCGATGTCATCAAGCTTCTAAAATAAAATACTTTTTTCTGTGTTTTCTGGTGTGACCGTGCCTTCAGCAGGAACATCTAATAATTAGATTGACGATGTTAGCATCCACAAAGCCAGTATCTAGCAACTAGCTATAGCGGAAGTGAAACGCACTGCTGGCCCAAACAGTGTGACCTGTGTGTAATGGCTGTCCTTTCATGTCAACCTCTTGTGACACACACCTGCAGGACAGATCAAAACCCTGTGTGTGTGTGTGTGTGTGTGTGTGTGTGTGTGTGTGTGTGTGTGTGTGTGTGTGTGTGTGTGTGTGTGTGAGACAAGCAGAAAGAAAAACTAAGAAAGGGAAACAATGATGTAGGAGGATGAAAGAGAGAGAGAGAGGAGAGAGAGAGAGAGAGAGAGAGAGAGAGAGAGAGAGAGAGAGAGAGAGAGAGAGAGAGAGAGAGAGAGCAATATGTCAGCAATTTTTTGTCCTCCAATAGGTTATCAAAGTGTTGGGTTGCTGTGGTAACAAAGGTCCGCCTCCCATCGGGATAGGCCATGTCTGTCTGCATTTGCTCCTCCCTTAAATTTATCAATCAAGGACAAATTCTGACAAGAGATCCACCCATGAGTGGCTCAGCCAATAGAAATCTCTCTCTCTCTCTCTCTCTCTCTCTCTCTCTCTCTCTCTCTCTCTCTCTCTCTCTCTCTCTCTCTCTCTCTCTCTCTCTCTCTCTCTCTCTCTCTCTCTCTCTCTCTCAGATAGCAGCCCTCAGGTGATGCAGTGCTTTAATGGTTAAGTCGGCAGCATGCTGGATCTCTGCAGAGGTGACAGATGCTTCCTATCCCACCCAGCACCACAGGGGAACCGGAGACACTCAGCATACCAATGAGCCACCGTCTGACACACATACACACACACACACACACACACACACACACACACACACACACACACACACAGGCATAAATATGCATATGTGAACACACCGTAATCACAAAGGTACCCAAACACCCCCCCACCCCCTAACACATGCATATGCTCAGATGCATGCTCTCTGTTCCTGCTGGGGTATATAAAGGATGTCATATTTATGATAATCATCTGCATGCACACCATTTGAACATCTTCCGACTTTGTATGACGCTAAAACCAAATAGATGAGCATGCCTCATCTTCCAGCGGGAGTCAGGCAGATGTGATCCTTTGTCTCAACACATGACCTGCTCTAGAGGGCCGCTGCACACAGCTCAGCTATACAGTAGCGGTTACACACACCCACATAAATGCACACATGCATGCATAAATTCAAACATATGGTACAAACACAGTATATGCACACAAGGAGACGCATACACACGCTATGAAAGTGACAGCTGTCGTTATGATGGAGCACTCGGAGAAGGGGAAGTGAAGGCTTATCCACCGCTCAACATGGTGTCGAGAAGACCTGCTATTCATTTTCAGCTTAATATGTTCCAGCCCATTGGAAAAACATTGCAGCATATAATGTAAGCAATTTCATTTGCGCACACCACCTCTCACAGCTTTCTCTCTGAAGCGCCTGGCAAAATGAAGAGACCAGATTTAGCTGATGGTTGACTGATTTCAAAAATAACACACAGCCTGGGAGTGCGTGGGGGTAGATGTCTGCTTGGTTTTGTGTGTATGTGTGTGTGTGTGTGTGTGTGTGCGCGTGCGTAAAAGCATTAACATTTGAGTTCATATAGCTATGTGAGTGTGCGTGTGTGTGTGTTAATTAATCTGGTGGCATCCACATCTCTGTTATGCATCTCTGCACATTCACTCTCCATCGCAGCATCACTTGATCGTGTTGTTTACCCACCAAAGCAGCACAGATGATCAGTAGAGTGACACCGGATGAATGTCTATAGCCATCACAGATGCATATCTGATATAAACAAACAGCAACCACACATCCAGTATTGCCATTTGAGAGACCAAAGTAGTCATTCTGGCTTTGAAAACAAAACATTAGTTTAAACGTGCACATCCTCACATTGCCATGGGATGAGTACAATTATTTTTCTTGCTGACAAAAATCCTCATACACACACATGCACCAACACATATACACAAACACGCACAGCAAGCCCCAGCCGGTCCCCTAGCATCTTTATATGGGTAAATAAATGGTGTGCTTGGCAGTGGGTAAATGCGTGTGCTCTCAGCCTGCGGGCCCAGATGGCAGCCCAGTCGTTTGCTTTACCTTGTTTTGTTTAATTACTACAATCAACTCTCTATTTCTTCAATTAATCACCACCAACCTGTTCCATTAGTCTCTCTCTCTCTCTCTCTCTCTCTCTCTCTCTCTCTCTCTCTCTCTCTCTCTCTCTCTCTCTCTCTCTCTCTCTCTCTCTCTCTCTGTCTTTCACGTGTACACACACACACACACACACACACACACACACACACACACACAGAGCTATATGCACATCAATATATAAAAATATGGCAAATGTACCCATAGACATAATATTAACAGAAAACAGAAACATTAATACAAGTGCCACACAAAGCACACGCCGCTGTCCCTGTGAAGTTATTAGCATTTTAAATGATTCAACTTCATATGAACCTTATGAAGGTTAAAAAAGAGGAAACAAGCAGCCGGCTGTGGCAACGCGCTGACGGGATGAAGAGATGGAGAGGGGGAGGAGTGGAGGAGTGGAGCGTCAAGGCAGCGTGGAGGTGGCTGTCAGCGGCCGGGCACACGAGAATAACGGGGCGGAAAGCACTTCATTACGTCCTTTTATTCCGTTATAATCACCGCACGGCCATCACTCCTCGGCGACACCGGGGCCCAGGCATTGACATGAGGATTGATGCACCGGAAACGCGGGGCTCCTGCAACACAATAAACAACACCATTAACCAACGTGGCCCCGCCGACGCCGTAAACAGTTCATATTAATTATAGGCTGCCCGAAGCTCGCCTCCATGTTGTATTTAATATGACGACAGCCAAGAAGATTGTCAATTATAGTTTTATGTGCTGATGATCACGGATGCAGGTTAAGCAGCTTGTAATAGAATTAGATGGAATCAATTTGAAACACAAAGCGTGGCAGAGATGAATTGATACAAGCAGGCTGAGTAATTTTATCATCAAGCAACGTGGTACGTTTACTTAAAAAAACACTTATACCTACTTTAGAAATTGTCTTTTCTTGACTTAAGCACTTTTGTGAGTGTCTTAGGTATTCGTGTGTGTGATGCATCCTTGTTAAACCAAACCTAATCACAGGATCTCGGCTGTAAAACCACTACAGTGTTACTTTACTGTGGAACCTTTCTAAATGTGATCTTCGGGTTTCTGTGTTAAGTTTTTATGCCACCAAAATCTGACATTGGGGCACAATCAACGCGTAGACGGGATCTTGATCACAATACGCCACCACACCGTCAGGTGGAGGAGCGATGCAGCCGCTGGTTGTCTTATACTGCCACCTACAGGTCAACACGCAACCGCCAATTGTTTTAAATCACTTCATCTGCATCTACAGCTTCTGACGACGTGTTATCACCATTTTATTTAAATAGTTGTGGCCTTGTCAGCTATTTTACGAATCGATAAAACATTTGATGTTACTTGATTTTGTGTCAATTGGTTGGACTTTTACATGTTTAATGTATTTCTTTCAGTTGTGTTATATTATTAATTAATTAAGTTTACGAGTTAATAATAACAATAATAATAACCATGATGATAATAACAATTATACTCATGAATCATAAATCAGTGTGACTATAATCTGCATTAGTTGGGAAGATGCTTGGGAACGTCATATGATTTTAATATTGCAAGTATTGTTTTTAGGATGGAAGTTTGCAGGTTAATGTGTGAAGCAAATACATATTTTATACTGATGTATGTGACCTCTTCAATCTGTCAGTTAGCATGTGAGGGGTTAACACATTACATATACATTCATGCGAAAGAAATCATTGAGACATCAGCTTTACTGAATTTGCCCGCCAAAAATGAGAGATTCCTGCAGTGTGTTGACAAAACTGCATCCAGGGTTTTGACGCAGCAAAGGTTACTCTGGATGTGAAGTGTCCTTGTCCTGTACCGAGAAGAAGAAACCCCAGTAAAACAAGGCTCATCGGCATGTATCTGTCCAAACCATTGTCATATTATGTACAAAACACACACAACTGAATAGTTCTGCTGTTCAGTTGGTTTCATGGTCACACACATCTGATGAGAAAGTAGGCACGGCCTTCGCAGATCTGGAGAACAACTCGTCCGTTCTGCTTCACACTTGCCGGACGTATTGCGGTCGTTCGTGATTCACACAATTTGAATAAACAAACACACGGGCTCTGCGCAGCAGAGGGGGCGGAGCTTCAGGGTCATCCAGTGCAACCGGAGTGCAACATGTCGGACAGACAGCTGCTCACTGACTGCAGTTCAGTCAAAGAGTATGAACGTGTTTTTGGTTCACTGTGGTGTGCAAACACGACGTGATTGTCGGACACTTTACGACCGAACTCCTCCTCACTTCCCTGTAGTCAACCAGCATGAGCGGATATAGTCCACAGGGGAAGGCGCCACTCAGCCACTGCAACTTAAATTGTGTAAGTTTTTGCAATACTTCCTCATAATTTTACCACTGGCGAAATACCTCCTCTCAATAAACCCACACTTTATAACCACTGTGGTTATGTCAAACCAAGGGATTCATACGCCTATTTAGAGATTACCTCAGCTAGGTGTATTTTTAACCCCGACCTGCGTGTTTCTTAGTGATTTGGGAGTCCCACGCAAAAATACCTTTCACCTTTTCTCTAACTGTTAATGTTGATACATGACAGTGATAGAAGGATGAGCTACACTGGAGTTGTTGCTGCACTAAAACTATGAACTATTAGCAGTAAAACGTTTCAGCATTCAAGTGTTTACTTCAAGTGAAGAGTGACAGAGAGACATTACGAGCACAGTGCACTTACATTTACTTAAGGTCTGTTCAAGGTGAGCTTTCAATACTAATAAGATGCTGGATGCTAGATGAATAGTAATGTATCATATTTCATTGTTATTTGGCAAGTCAAATCTGGATCTAGTAACAATTTTCTGTTGGAAAATGTAGTACAATATTTTCCACTAAAGCAGAACACAGTAATTAGTATACAATTAATTTGCATATTTTTGTACATGCTTTTGGTAGCCTTTTTAAGAATTTCCAGGCCGCAAAGAGTTAGAATAGTAACACAATTCAATATATTTCATATCTAAACATCACAATAATTACATAGTTGGGGCCCTCGAGCCCGGATCTCCTTGCCTCAGTGCCTCTGGTTTTTCTGACTGTGAACTCGACCGTAGGCCTATTTCTAGTGTTTTTGACCGTAGTTGCTGGCTGTGTGATGGAGTTGTGTGATGTCAGGGACCCAAGAAAGCACAATGTTGAGTGCAGTTGTTTAAATGAACAGTTCCCCCTATAGCTACAAGCAGCAACACCACTGCCAATCATTTGGCCCATTCTTAACAGGCATGTTTTAATATAGGGCAATGCACATGAGAAACACAATGACAGAACACTAACATGACATCAGACTTTTTGTCTGTCATGATTTACAAACCTACCTCCTAACTAAGCTCTGTAAGCGAAGGTATTGTTCTGTGCGCACTTTGACCTTGTGGACGCAGCAATAATCGGAACATGTATAGGCCAGGGTTCTCACGTGTAGATTTCCAAAATCATAAAGAGTTTGAATTCCATTAAAACGGAACATAAAAGATAACAAATGGCCATTATAGAGCATTAAAACTGTAGCTCATGTTTACTCAGCACTCCCCAAAGGGACTCTGCACCATTCCCTGCTTACATAAGCTTTATTCCTGCACAGTGATATAAGCGGGGAAACAATGCAATGATTTTGTCTCACTCTGTTTTAAAAATGATTCTTTTCATCCTCAGATGGATTGAATAACAGGGAAGACTCGTTTGTTTGCTTGCGTTATAAACAACCTGTAAAATGATCCACCACAAAGATGCATCCCAGGCCATCTGGGAAACACTATCCCTCACACAATTAACAGTATCTGTAAATATTGTGGATGTTGGAACTGGTGGAAAAGCTCATGTCAAAAATGTTTTGAGCAGAATGAGATGGGGTCGACAGCTTGTTGGTTATTTCCTCCATTGTTTTATATTCCCTTTGAAATTTGGAGTCTTCTAATTTCCATTGATTTAAAGTTCAAAATGGCATTGTGCAGCATTAAGAGTAAAATATGAATGCTATTTTCAATATCAACAGAGTTGATACGACCAGAAATAAACTGTAACTGTCCTCTTAATCACATTATAATCTTCGGCCAACATTGCTGTGTTCAACTTGGTCCAACGTATTGTGGCCTTGGCATGCAACACTTAGTCATGGTAACTAACCCCAACCTTCTCTGTCCCTCTCACACACACATGCTCGCACACAAAACACAAAAAAAAAACCTTTTCCCTTTAGCCCTTTTAAACTCAGGATATGAGCCCTGAGTGAGAGCAATAAAACCAGTCCAATAAAACGACCCTCTGTTTCTCCAACTCCTGCAGCCCCCCCCCCCCCGCCCCCCCCCCCCCCTGCACACATACTGTATGCATCTATCCACCCAGCCATCCATCTGTTAATCATGCTGTCATGGAATTATGGTCATACCTAGTTTTTTAAAATAGCATTTAATATAAGCCCACTTCAGAGTTCTTAGTAATACCGATTCTCGCTCTCAGCTGAGGGTGTCATTGCGTTTTTTCCGCCGGTAGATGGCAGACTTGAATAAATAATTCTTGCAGAAAGAGAGGAGCGCGCATGGAGCTCCAAGGCGCCCGCAGCCGAGCGACTGTTCCCCTCCTCCTGCTTGGATATTCCGCCTCTGTGCGTCGACTCGTCTCCGTGTCGTGCCCGGGTGAAGAGTTCATGGTGCGGGCTCGTCGGCGGATGATGCGCAGTCCATGTCTAATCTCATTTTGCAGCGCGGTGAGGGCGACATGTTATATTACTGAAATCAAGAGAGGGGACCTAAAGAAAGCATGCCAATAAACAAAAGTAATGGGCAGCCTCTCATTTATAACTATTAGGAACACTTAACCTTATGGTCAGGTTGTGGTTATAGATAAATCCACCAGCCATTTACTGCAACGTTTTATTGAGAGGCGACATACTGAATCATCGATATTAGATTTAAAAAATAAAATATATTTTATTGAGCCTATTTGCATCTTTTAGTGTCCACTGCAACTTATGATGAAATAGACTATAAGCTGCCATAGTTTCGCGCGCACACATACACACACATAAACACACATACACACACACACACACACACACACACCTACATACACACACACACTCACACACACACACACACACACACACACACATATGCATGGCATCATTCCACTGCTAATGTACTGTTGATCAGACTGTCCTTAAAAACTCTGCAATATAGTGCACCTGTTCCCTGTTTCTTCCAAGCTGTGTAGCCTATCTCTCTCACACACACACACACACACACACACACACACACACACACACACACACACACACACACGGAAAGCCACAAATTGTACCACAGTGTCAGAGCCAAACAAGGTTTGCTGTGTCCTTCAATGTAAAGATGCACTTGAATGATAATGGCCAGTAGGGAGCACTCTGTGTTATCATAATGACCTATCTCCTGTGAGTCATATCAGGATTTGTTCATATGAATCATGTTTCTGCATCACATCGGCCTACATACATTTAAAGTCTACTTTTTGTGTTTCATCGTGGTGTTGTGCGGTGGAAAATAAGGGCTATTGCACAAGGGGATTAAGACAACGAAAGGTTCATGGGTTGGTCTAAAAATCTCAAAGTAAAATAAATTGCATTCTTATTTGTTGGCTGAAGTCCAAAAGATTAGAATTCAAAAGAGTTGGATGTTAATGCACTCACAATAATAGCTTTAGTTTTTTAAAAATAATAACATATATAAATGTATAACCTTTTATGAATTTATATGAACAAGTAACTGCACCTTTCCCCATAAATCGTTAATAAATCCTTCCACGATAAATCTGCATGTGACTCCTCCATTGACAAAATCAGTTTCACAACATGTGACAATTTAAAATATAAAAATCTTAAACATTCTATCTTGAATAGCTTCACCATTGAATGCTAATTTTATAATTGCAGTGTCTGAGGTATTGCATGAAGAGAAGAGAGGAAGGTTCTTCAGATTCAGTGTGAGTTTCCGCTAAACTGAATTACCACCAGTAGTTGGCAGCAGAGGACTAAAGCTCTGGATCATGGCTTCATCCAGACACTCACTCCTCCTCTGCTAACATCGCTTCCATCGGCATCTCTTTTGGCTCCTTGTACATGCTGCATTTATTGCTTTAGCAATTAGAGAGTACATGTCACACATACTGATCATCATGCAACTGCCTTAACATTTTAGCAACTGTATAAATATAAACATAAGATAAACTGTGATGTCGAGTGTGGATGTGGAATGTAGTGATGGCAGAAATAAGCCTGAAAAGCATTGCTGAATACTGCAATGCCTCTTATTCATCTGCACTGGCTCAGCTAACTAACACACACACACACACACACACACACACACACACACACACACACACACACACACACACACACACACACACACACACACAGAGCAAGAGAGAGAACGAGAAGAGACACTACAGGCTGTGCTGCATATGTCACCAGTCTGACCCAGACTGCACTTCCTGCTCACCAGACAACTATCGCCCTGTAGTCACACACACACACACACACACGCGCACACACACATTCACACTCACACGCGCCCAGATTGAGGTGCTGACATAGACAGAGCTGATAACGGGGTTACCCTCATCATTCCTACTTACACCCTGACTACTCTGGGCCTCACACACACACACACACACACACACACACACACACACACACACACAAGTCAGTGGACTATCTGTGGTCATCGGCCCCTGCTCGCGTCACACTCCTCTCCCCTTATCAGCACCTCTTTGCCCTGAGCTGTATGGCTCATCCTCTTGAGAAAGAAACGGAGACAGTGAGACGGAGCGTGTGTGTGTGTGTGTGCATACAGTATGTGGGGCTGTGAAGAACGGGGTAGACGTGTGGATGCCTGGCAAAGTGATGGAGGGAGGAAGTGTGGAAAGATAGTGCGGGTGCAGAGGGCAGCAGACAGACACCCAGCCTGGCAATAGAGACGTTGTGAGGGACGACGGCGAGTGAAACTGGAGAGGATGTGTGGTCTGATTACTGAGGCGACTGTGTTGCCGGCCAGATGTGCTGCACCTCTGTATCTCTCCCTCAGTTCTCCTGCTCTAATTCTGTCTCTGTACGTGGTCTTTTCTCATTGACTTCGACTCCTGGCCTTTTGCTCGGCTCTGCTGTATCCTTCCTGCTGCAGGGCCCCTTGTGCCTTCATTCTTTCCTACAGCCGCTCTCACTCATCTGTCGTGTCCTCATCCTCATTTTTTTTGTAACTATCTCAGGCTTTACAGTTAAAGCAAGACACCTGGGAATAGATCATGTTTAGGGGGTGAAAAGTGCTATGTTGCATGGGCATGTTTTCTGTAAATCTACATGTACGTTTTTCTTTTTTTTTTACTTCAATTTCTCTATTCTCCCCCTCTACCCCTCCATCCTCCCGCCTCCCTCTGACCATTTAGCTCTAACAAGTGCTCTCATAGTTAATGAAATTTCCCTGTCTCGGCTCAAATTCCTGCAATTAATCTTACAGTCCCTTCTCCCACTTTTCATCCTCTCACCTCTTAATAACACCTCCTCTCTCTCCTCAAAGAAACACAAATTCCTGCCTTCTTCTCTCACCCCTTCTCTATAATACCCCACCCTCCCCTCCCCCCATTTTAATTTGCTTGTGTGTAATCTTATGCACAGGAGGAGAGGACAAGGAAGAGGAGGGCTGGGCCAACATTTGCCTAAGGCTCTGCAGCCTGGATCGATAAGTGGTCTTAAGTTTATCTGATTTTTATCAGCGGGGCCGACAGGGGGGCAGGTCGATGGGCTGTGCCCGCGTCAAGTTGACCTTTTCAGGGACGACGGCGTGAGAGCTCCCCCTGGGACCCCCACGGTCCCCTGTCACCGTCTGACTGGCACAAGTCTGTTGCGCTCAACGACAAAGTCTGCAGAGACGTCTATATCAGCGCCTGGCGCGGCTGACAGGGCCTGGCTGTTGTATTTATAAACTGTCCTTTGGCCGTGACACTTTGCCAATGATCGGGCCTTAATTTATGCAGGCAAATCTCCTCGGTGCAAAAATGAAAGCTAATAGAGTCATTAGCCGCTAATTCGAGCCGGGATACCTTGTATAAATTGGCTTACTTTGTAAAGCCCTCCCCCGATAATACCCTCCCTCCTCCTCACCCCACCACTCTCCCCTGTCTCTTGCTTTCATCTCTCACCCAGACCACAGCATAACATCACACACACTCTGAGCACACACATTATTTTAGTGCCTCAATTGATGGTGTGTGTTTGTCTAATGGTGTGAGGCAAGACATCTCACGTGTGTGTGAGTGTGTGTGTGTGTGTGTGGTGCAAAGCAGAGGTCGTTTCCACCTCCGTATAAAATATACATAGTCAATGTACCAGAGATGTTACTCTAAAAGAGTGAGCCTCTGCATGCATCTGTGTGTGAGCATGCGTGTCTGCGAGAGCATGTGTGTTGCCACCCTGCTGTCCAAGCCACAGAGCTGTTAGTGCTGATGTGTTATTGTGCCGCCTGATGGCTGATTATGACATTAAATGTTTATGAGCATTGATCAGCGATAGCCCCAAAGTGAGAGCCATTTCATATCCTCACTGGCCACTGCTTAACGGTATACTGATGGATGCATAATAATCCCCAATACAACTGGGACCTGCACACACTGCACATAATCACATGCACACACAAGCACATATTCACACACACAGGCTCATAGACACATAGTGACATAACCCGGCTCCGAGGCTATGACAAATATGGAAACGCACACTATGGATGATGGTAAATTATTTATTATAATGAAGTCAATAAATAGCTACCAAGGGTCATGCTTTTACAGTGAACACAAACACTAGAAGATGCAATGTAACTATTACATCTTAAGTTACACTTATTGGTTGCTGTTTTCTTCGTTTTACATCTTTACATTTTGTGCTATTTGAAAGCTGGATGGTTAGTGGATACTGTTTGTTTATCACACACCACACAGGAATCATAGAGGCAGTAAGACTTCACTTTCTCCAGTTTCCTTATGGGTTACCATACCTCATGAGTTTGTAATCAAAGGAAACTTGAATGTGCATCCATATTGGACAAACAATTGGTTTCAACACAAACATGTAGTTCATTCAGTTTATTTTATATAGCCCAAAATCACAAATACAAAATTGGCCCCGGAGGGCTTTACAATCTAACATCCCTGTCCTGGGACCTCACACTGGATCTCCCCCAAATAAAGGGAAGAAACCTGAGGGAGAGCAAGAGAGTAGTGTGTCCTGTGAGAATGGAAAGTGAAAGTGTGAATCTCAGGTTGGTGGATGAGCATGTCAACCTTTACCATCTTTCCCTAATCAAAGTTGGTTAACCCTAACCTTACATGAACCATTGTTTGCTTGTCATAATGATGGCTTAATATTGCAGATTTGAATGATGTTGGCATTGGACTTAAACATTATTTGGCAGAATCAGTATTCTTGTTGGTCTTCCTACGTCCCTGTTTTCTGTATTCTTCAGTGGTGTGTCTCCACCTGGATACAGTACATTTTGATGTGTATGTTCCATGTTAAATAGGTCTTAGCATGATGCACAAGACCAACAGGCATGTACCGCAGTACATCCAACAGCCTCACCAGGACAATGATTCTAACTTTAATATATTGTTTGCAGGAATGCAAGCAATAACATTTGGATAGTTTGGTTTTTTTTGCTTGCGATTGTAGCCGGTGGTGGAACACTGGCAGCACTGGGCAGCTCCCAGGTGTGGGGATGTCTAACTGTAGAGCTGTGAAGCAAGAAATAGCTGCGGCATACTCAGCAAAGTCCTTTCAGGATAAAAAAAGAAAGAATGTATTATTCTGACTTTTATTCTTTCAAATGTTACAGTATAGACAGGGAAGGTGACACACATATGTTGTTGCATGGATTGGAATGTGCAGACATGCATTCATTGTGCTGTAGATCATTTACAGAATGTGGTGCCCAATAAATTTAAGGTGGCTACCACGCTGGCCTGAGCAACCACGATATAAGCCTATTCATGATGTGAGTTATTGGAAATTTAAACAAGCTTTCCATTTGAGTTAGTGTGAAGTTAAAGCTTTACTGCCAGGTATGACATATGCAGAAGCTCATGGGGGAAGACCATGCCAGCTTTTGAAAAGAAGATCCAAAATTCCTGCATGTTTTCCCTGGAAACGCTTACAGTCCTTACAGCAGGTCCAGGAAACATCCCACACACCCCGTAACAGCAGGCAGCAGATGGAAAAGGCAACGTGGAATTAAAGTCTATTTCCAGACGCGTTGGAAGTCACATATGGGAATAGGATCACAGACTTAACTCTTCATTAAGATAGTTAATCATCTATATTATTAACAATATGAAAAACTGAAACAATTGTGTTTTTGGCTCAAACTTGAGCGCTCATGAGATGGGGCGGCCCAGATGTTCATTAATCTGATTATTTTAATAACAAATCATTCCAAAACCTGGAAGCCACTTTCACTCTGTCATGAGAAGGAATCTTCTTTTCTTGGTGGAAAAAAGTCCCAGAAATATGCTGTAAAGAGGTACAAATTAATTTCCTTGGCTGGGATGTGAACGAAAGATACTTCATGCTTTTTAATCTGTAAACATGAGCCACACTGAGTGGGAATCAAAAGCAAAACACAGCTCACCTCATTGCGCCCCCTAATTTGAATATGCAATCCAACTTTTCTCTGACTTCAAGGATTGAGAAATACATAATTAAGTCAATCCAATTACCTAATTAATTATTTCATTAATCATATGTTCACACATTTCCTTCCCCTCCATTCGTCATGCGGCTCTATGGCTTCATTACGGATCAATGTGGCTCCGTCCACATCAAGAGTCGCACTGTCACCGTCAAGATTAATCAAGATGTTGCCTGCATACAGAATGGGCCTCGGAGCCATTTTTATGGTAACCAGCATGTAACACTGGGAGCAATCTGAAAGTGTGAGAGATGACATAGTGATTGAATGTTTGCACTAACGGATGTTTGAATCAAACAAAATGCAAGTTGTGAGTCCTACTCGGTGAGTAACAAAGGATGCCACACGAGTAAGGTACACCGAATGTGATGTTCTTTCAGTTTTTGGGGTTATATGTTATATGTTACCACACAATCCAAAGCAGAAAAGAGATCTGAAAGAGGGTGAGCTGGCTGCAGCACACATTTGTGGTGAGCAAATTGTTCCAAGATTGAAAAATGAGATGCAAACCAAATGCCACTCTTATGATATTAAGGGCATGTAGAGCTATAAACTAGGATTTATTTACTATTTTATAGCATGTGTATGTGATTGGTAGTATGTTCAGGAGTCACGGGCTTTGAAAAAATACAAATAGTCATAAATAGGAAGGCATCTAATCAGGTAGAAGAAGGAGAAAGACCGGAGTATGTGAACACATGGCTGAGGCGCAGTACAGTATATTGCAAGTTAGCATGCTGTTAATGAAAACTGTCCTTCCAAAATGACTTATGTTATTCCCCTTAAGTGACAAAGCCCTCAGGCGGCTTTAGTAATTATGAAGAGAACAAAGGAGGAATAAGGGGACCTTATTAAAGAGCAACACAGTATGTGTCGGTCAACACAACAAACGTAAGTAAATGTTTTTTTTGCATGACCACAATTGTTCCCTAATTCTAATCACATGCTTCTAATTGTTTCCATGGTGCCAAAGATTAACTAAAGCAAAATCATTTTTAATTGAAGCCACAATGTTTTTTTTTTTAAAAACACTTATTTACTTATTTGAATCAGAACCATTCATTTTTTTAATGTTTTGTCATCAGTACAATACTTACACAACACTTAGTCTGAATGATACAATGCTGTGGTTTTGTTGGTTTTAATGGAATCATTAGCCTCTATTTACTACCGTTTTTGTCACTGCTTCCTCTTTACCATACACACACACACAGTAATGATCCTTAAAGTACACAGCCTCTGGAGCACTTAGCTTTACAATTTTACAAAAAAACATACGAAAAGCCTGTTGCCATTTGAAAGTCATACATCTCACTATTTTACAATGTGCTGACTGAGTAGGCGGGAGGCAAGTGTAAAGTTCGACCGAACTGATAGGAAATGGATTGCTTGAGTTAAATCTGGTTAGAAATCTTTAAAAATAAATAAATACACATTGTGCCTCCACCCTGTTTCTCAGTACATGTGAGAGCCAGCAAAAGACAAGCAGACTGTGAACAGTTCCAGCTGACACCAAATAAAGCAAAGAGTGAGTGGATGAATGTCAAACTGATTTTACTGAAGCGGCTTCAGAGGTCTTTGCTATCTCACATGTGACGGAGCAGGCTGCTTGTGCAATAATGTGTGTGCATGCATGTCTGCATGATTGTGTGTTTCAACCTGCAGGTGTCTGTGTGTCACAGAGTGTAGATGACACAAGAGCTGCAAGACAAGCAAGGGAGGGAGGGAGAGATCTTCCCTGTTTAAGTCTAAATTCCTCGTTTATTTGTTTGATTAATTTGCACAACGGCACGCTGTAACCCCGTTCTGTCACACGCCTCCTTCAATGGGGTTTATTTTAGCAGGGTGGTAACTGGCCCCATAATGTCACCGTAATACTGGGTCAGGCTTTTCCGAATGGAGGGATGGGACTAGGGAGGGGGGAGAAGAGAGAGCAAGGGATGAGAATATGTGAGATGGGAAGAGAAGGATGAAAACGTCCCTCGTTCATCTTCTGAGAGTGAGTGTTAAAATAACACCTGGCCTGACTGGATTCACTGTGGGTGTGCTGAAAGGATCTGCACAGCAGGCTAACAAGAACTGTCACTGGAGAAGTGCACACAGTCACTGGGAGAGAGACTGAAGCCTATTCTCTATCTTAAAAGTAAGAATTAATATTGCTAGCACACAAGTGAGGGCCTGAACCTGCACGCTTTTATGTGTCAATATCCTCGAAGGTCAAAATCTCTTGGTGGGGATGCAAATAGTTGAAAATGTACCATTTCACAGGGCTGTGTGTGTGTCTCTGAGGTAGACAGTAGAGTTTAGACTTTAGAGAGATAGAAGAAGGGACATCTTGCATATTCAACGCTCTGTCGCCTGGCTGTCATCGGCCGACTGAGCAGCGAGGAGATAGGGAACTAGTCAAATTACCGGCCGTGCTCGATTCTGTCTCCCGCACTGACAAGTCTGTCAGAGATGGGATTTAATCTCTTAATAACGAACAGGGCTGGGGAATGTTTTTTTTTTCATCTTGTCCTCCTCTCACTCTTTTTCCTTGGATCGTCTTCTGATCACATCTGGTCGTGTCGGCAAATCACTCGCATCTCCGAAAGAGAAATATCCATGTCTGAATATCTTATATTCCCCTCTCTCTTCCTCTGTATCTCTCCATCCCTCCATCTCTCCGTCTCTAATACAAGCTGTCGTGCTAGATCATGATTGATCAGGGCCGTAGTGGCCAACGCCAGCTCTCCCTCTCCCCGCTACGGAAATGAATGGGGATCAGATGCGCTGCGGCTATGAAGTTGGACGCTGAGTTATTGGTGACTCGAGCTCGAGAAAGGAAGAGGGGAGATGAAAATGAGGAGGAGGTAGATGAAACAAGATGAAAATCTACTCTGGGATGTATTCTTTCTTAGAAGTTTTGTGATTTCCGGAAAGACTTACAAAACGCTTGAATACATAATACCAAGTCCTCGTGAGAACAGCGCGTAGTCCTCTCGCGCTGCATTTTTCACAGGGCCTGAAAACCTGATTGGTGTCATTTCGACAGCTGTGTGTGTCAAATACCTCTTCATATATATATGGCCAGGTGTTTAGAGGTGTGAATTTTTTCATTCTTCTCACAACTCCATTTCGTCACAAAGACTGTCGGAATGTGCGAGCCATTTAACCCATTTGTACTATTTCATAACATCTCACCCTCACTCAGGAACAGATGTAAACACTTTAGACGTTGTGGGGTAACACTGACATGTTGTACAGACTGGTTTGTTTAAATAAAAATGGATTATGAAAACTGGCTTCACAACCTGGTTGTAACGTGTTTTCATGTGACATTTCTCTGCTTTGATATGAACATGTGAGTGAGGGGACAAATAAGTTAATTTGTTTTTGGCATGTCACCCAAAAACATAGAGCCAAGTAAACACCACTCCACCGAATGGTTTCCGCTTGCTTATAATTTGAATTTGTGCCTAAAGCCATTGGTTCTATCTGCTCTGATAGAATACAATGAACACAAGATGTCAAAACAGACTATTGACAAGTAGACAGGTTATCTAAACAATTTTATTTGGTAAACCGAAAAGCCAGCATACCTTGACAGCGTGAGTTCACACACATGTGTTAAGTAAGGTGAAGGTTACCTAGAAGTCGGATCTTAAACTATGATGGTTGTTTACAACAGAAGTTTTCTTCAGAACTTTACCGTTTGCCTTTTGTTTACCCGGCCAAATAAATCCATTGAAGAGCGACATGAAAATAAAACCCATGTTGAACTAAATCCTAGTTTTCTAAAAAATAAAATGTCTGACTTTGGTGATTAATGAATGACTATACCTATTGTCAACATAAGGCCGAGGTTTGTTACATAATAGTTTTATAGATGGAAATGTTTCTCAAACCGCCCCGCCCTCTCCCACCTGCAACTGCTCCGTATGGCAGTCACGATGGTGGCGGTTGTAACTCTGGTGATTAATGCCCCAGGAAATGAAAGTGTTGCCAGGGACGATGTGGGAACATTGTAACTTCCTGTGTTCTGCGGGGCTGGAACGCTTTGGTGTCCGACATCGAGCCTTTAGTTAATTAGCTAAATCAGCTCGCTGGGGCTTAATTAGAAGCAGCTCGCAGACACACCCGTGTCCAGGGGCTCTTTAATTACCCCCAGGTTCATTAGGAGAGAAGAGCCTCAAGCCCTAATTAACAGACGCTACGCACTTGTAGGTGGGTGTGTGTTTGTGTGCTTTTGTTGTGTGTGTGTGTGTGTATGAAAGCAAGTTTGTCACCCATATGATGCCAAAACGAAACTGTACTGCAAATATGGTAAACTGATCACAACTTTTTATTTAGACTCAAGCGGGCAGAGGAAATGTGGATGAAAGACCGAATGAGAGATTGTGGTGGAGATTTCGGCAGCCAGTGAGTGACAGCTTTGGAGAGGAGTAGAAATGGGATGGAGAGGCAGATTGAAGGAGTGTAACAGAGTGTGTGAGAGAGGACGTGATGAAGATGGAAGGAGAGAGATGGTGCTAGTCTTGTGTAAAGGAGGAGTGTGTTATCTGTCCTTTCATGGTGGTTGTCAGCCAAAGAGGCCAAATGCCTTCATGTTGTCTCACCATAGACAAACTGCAGTAATTGGAGAGACAGGGCGATGGAGCGACAACACACTCTCACTACAGTGCACAACATTATACACATAGAGATCTGCAAAAGCATCTGTTCACATCTATTCTTCCTGATGGCAAAACATTCTCAATGAAGAAACAACAACTTTATAATTGTTTATTTTACAACACTAAATCATTTAGAATAATCAGTTTCCGCAGTGAACATTTTAGCGATATCATTCACAACGTTTCTGTTCTGTCCAACAGCCCTCTGCTGTTTGCACAGCGGACATTTTGACATGTCATGGCAGGAAAAACACAGGTGGTATTATAAATAACATATATGACTGCACTCCACTTAGGTGAGCTAGTTGCAGGATGCTGGTGTCGTACATGCTGGCTCTCTGGCATGCCATCATTAACTAAATTGGTATCACTTGCTTTCCTTGCTACAACAAGTCCAAATGTCTGCTGTGACAAAAGTCTCTTACAGTAACCAACGTGAGAAAAATAGGCAAATGTTGCATCTTTGGACCAACTCCACACTAAACTGGCATTACATGAGGAAACGACATGCATCCACAGTGACATTGGCACGTTTATTTGTGTGAATATCTCAGTTCACACTGAAACATATGAAATGTTCTAGAAAATTTGAATATTATCTTCTTATTTCTGCTTTCACTCAGCACACATCTAAAATCAGCCCTGCCTATCTGTCCCCATACTCCCTATCACAACCCTATATGCTGTTTTAATATCTGAACTCTTTTCATTTTGTTGTCCTTATTGACATATATAATTATGTTCGATCTGTTTTCAGACAACTTGCATGACACAGATTGCAATTATAGCTCATGAACACTACATTCTAACAAAGGCTAACAGTGATACCTGGGCTGCTTCATCGAGACAGCAAAGGAATCATAATTTTATGTTTGCACAGGAGTCTGGTAAAATAAACACAACGGACCACCGTCATAGGATGATCACAGAGAGAACTCGAGGCAACAGGAAGTTGTCTCGCCAAAAGTACACTACACTAAAACTAATCTACACTGAAAAGAGAGAGGCTGGCGTTACAGGGGTTTCGGATGTTTTTGAAAAGCTCACTTCTCCTGTAAAGTTAATGCAAACATAAGTCTCTTTTGTGTTGACAGAGCTAGTGATTTACTGGAAGATCTATTTAAATTATATATTCTTCAGTGTGTAATCACGTGAAAATTAATGTTTTCTTACCTTGAGAGTGAGCCGTCTACATTAAAAATGGGTCTTTACAGGAGCTCAGAACAGAGAAGCCACACATGGACTCTATAGTGTGAGCTTTTCAGCTTACCGCAGTTCTCCAACATGCTTGGAAATGGAAGAGTGAGCGAATGGGTATTTAAATGTTTGCAATCTGCACCTCACTGCTACGTGCCAATACATCCTAGAAACTGCTCCCTAAACCAAACTTTTCATTGATTTGCTTATACATAGTTTCACCTTGAGTCCCTGTTTAAACAGTTTATTCTTTGCTGTCAGTGTCTCAAGGATAAGTTGTCTGACTCCCTGTGACTCTCAATTCTACACTGGTTTAGATGGCTAAATGAAAACTGCAGGACTGGATTTATTGACCAAGGTCGCATGAGTAATCAAGGGTGGGTGTACAACTGTGTACAACTAGTGGGAGAAGCACATTGGTCCATTGTTGATCGTTTGCACTCAAACATAAATTGCATTATGAATTGCATTACTTTCATGTAGCGTTTTTGTCCTCAGAGCTCTAAGCTTCAGCAGAAACAGCATATTTATGAATTTATTGGTGAAATAAAAAAAAAATAATCATGGGTTAGGCTCACTAATGGAATACATTTTAAATGTTGTGATCCAAGCGGACCAGAAAAGATAGCTTGTGATTTAAGGATTAATTTATCAACAAGTCTTATGTTAGTGATGGGTGAGAACTTAGTCAAACTTCAACACCCGTGTGTGTGTGTGTGTGTGTGTGTGTGTGTGTGTGTGTGTGTGTGTGTGTGTGTGTGTGTGTGAGTGCGTGCGTGTGCATGTGAGTGTGCGTGCGTGCGCATGTGACGCATCCACGTCTTCTTGTGCTCTTCAAAAAGTGCTGTGCCACACTGTGTCAGGACCGGGTGAGACAGGCTTGGTATGGATTCATTGATTGACAAGATGACTGGAAGCTGCCAGGCTTGAAGCATTGAGTTGGTTCAGTCGATTTGTCCTTGGCTGACAGAGAGGACTGTGATGACACACACAAAGAGCACGCTATCAAAACACAGAGTCAGGGTAATAGAGTACAGCGACACCGAGAGTGATGGGAATGCATACATGGCAGGGCGAGGTCAGAGGTGTGATGATGATGATGATAAAGGTGATGGTGGTCAAGTTACAAACAATGAATTTGCTGTTGATGCTAATCTTGATGCTAATCATTGTCATTATGACATTTCAATGTTTCTGCTTCCAGTTATATTCATTCATGGTTGGCCAATGGCAATGAGGTATGCAGCATTTAGGCTATATTTGCCAAAAAAGAGAGCAATCGGATTGATTGAGGTATCGGGAGATAAAACGTTGGTTCAATGTGTCAACTCCTGACAAGGTTTATGGAAATGATGGTAATGTTGTGCTAGAGATGAAGATTATAATGATTATTGATTTGGGAGGAACTTGGAGTTGGTGATTTTTATAATGATAATTGCGGCGTTAAATAAGGATTTTGGTGTAAATGGTCTCAATCACAGTAATCTTAACGTTGTGATGATGAAGAAGTTGAGGTATTTAGGATGAAGATGGTGATGCTAAGTTGCTGCTGTTGTTGATTTGTGTTGATGATGATTTTGTGTCCATAACGTAGATTTAGAGGTGATGCCGATTTGTGCTAATCACGGATATTGTCTCTTTTTATAATAATGATGATTCATTTAACAAGGATTTTGATGATGGTGATGATGCCGACAGCAAAGACAACAATGTTGTTGAGGACTGATAGTCCTGGTACTAGGATCCACATCTTTGCAAAGAGTAACCATCATATATTTGATAATGCCATATTTTATACCCCCATTGTGTGATCTAACAGATCCTTGGAGTGCAAATGATCTCTCTCACATGCACACGCACACACGCACACGCACACACAGCACCATCGCAGCCTGACAGTGCTCCCTCTCCTTCCGACTGTAGAGAACGCACCTTCAGCCATTCATCAGTGTCACCCTGTCGCCGTCGGTTACGGCTTGGGGCCCGTCGCGTCTTCATTACGGTCCGAATAAATCTGAAATAAAACCACAGATGATTTATTAGCTTCCGATGGCGTCGCGCTGGTTAGCATGGTCTGCCGCCACTCGGGCCTGGAGAGGCAGTCCTCAGGCTCGAGCAGCAGAAATCCGATGTGACAGCGAGACGTTTGTGTGATGATATCAGTCTGTGATCACAAGTTCTGCCTGATGAGAGGAGGAGGGCATCTGGGAAACTGTCACACACCAGCAGAGTTTATTTGCTGCATGTATGTGGGATATTCTGTCAGTAATGCTCAGACCACAAGGGGCTTTTTTAGAGAAAAGCACAGGGCTTCAAATATCTTCGCTTTGCTCTGCTGGTTTGATTCGATGCAAAATCCTCCATCTTTTTTTGATGTCTCCTGTCTAATATAATGTATTAATTTAACAATGCACATCTTTTTACTAAATACAGTATCTTGAGAAATTATTAAACATAATTTTACCCTAACATTTTTATATGAATGAATAAACATTTATTTTTACCTCACGCATAAATAATATTTAAATATTGAACCAACAGAAGTAGAAAACACCAAAAATCATGTGCATCACTTTATCTTTTTCCAGTTTTTATGTTGCTCCACTTTACTATTTATTTGTGCATGCGAGTGTGAAAAGAAGCTGCTCTCACGCCTGAAGCTTTAAATACTGTTTTAAGATGGATGTCACATAATATCTTTTTTTTCCCATTATTGTTGCTTCTGTCCAGCTGAAAGACAAAATGTTAGCATTTAAACTGATATTTGTGTTGTGCATTGGAGCCTCTAACCCTGGATCAGTCCCAGAGTGGACATTTCAGCTGAGGCCACTCCAGATGACAGAGCTCCAGCTGACTCCAGGCCAGTTCAGTGGGGAGAGGCACAGCTGAGACCTGCAGGTGTCACATTGTCCTGGTTGTCACTAACCCAATTACACCTGGATCGCCGGGGAGACGTGCGCTCCAGTGTGCAACATGAGAACACATGCACACACACACACACACACACACACTAAAACAGGTAATGCATGCACATACAGACTTAATAACAAGACATGAGAAAAGCATGTGCAGTGTGGGGGAAAGATGAGGTAAGCCTAAAAACTGACATCCAGGAAATTAATTTCTTATAGGCTACTTGTCGTTAATTAATTATGCATTAGAACAGGCAAATAGAGACGTTCGAGGAAACGTGGATTTTCAACGTCCTTCCACCCTCATCTAAATATCTATACCTTCTTTTCTTCATTGTTCTGTTTTTCTTCCTCCTATTGCTCTTTTACCTTCAGCTACAACCAATCCTTCTGGCAGTCACTCTCCTCCACTCACTGGTCTAATGGTGTGTGTGTGTGTGTGTGTGTGTGTGTGCGTGTGCGTGTGCGTGGGCATGTGTGTGTGTGTGTGTGTGTGTGTGTATGTGCTCTAATGGTGTTTAATGCCCAGACTAATGGTTTCAGCAGGGAATCCTTGTGCAGAGCTTGAGTCCAGGCCTGGGCTGATCGCTGGCAGGACCATCCCTCATCCTGATACCGCATGGAGGTGAGAGCCAGGGGAACGCGCACACATACATTCATGCACACACATACACACACTCGCACACACACAAACTGTCTCTGCTTCTCACTAGCTTGCTTGCTCACACTCACAGATTCTTTTCCTTTGTTTCTTATTGACTCCTATCCCACATCTGCCGCTTCCTCGCACTCTTTTCCCTTAATTTCCTCAAAGTATGACATTGTTTAATCTGTCCTGTGTTTAAGGGGCATGAATATATGTGTTATTTTTTGTCTACAATTGCCATGAAGACTAAAATCAACATTAAATGATCCTGCTAACAAGTACCATCTGTGTAGCTAAAGCCTGATATAGCATATTCCTGCTATAAATCTCATCACAGTTCATCACCTGATTAAGATGAGCATAGGCACTTTAGTTCATTTTGAGCCTGTTCCATTCACAGTACCATAAATAATGAGCTAATAGCCAATATGTATTCATTTACGGCTGGAACTACTCCCTCTACCAATCCCAATACACTAACTCCGGTTTGGTAACAACTGCAGTGCCCTACATTTATTTTTTTAATTACTCTCAAATTAACAATACATTTCTGATTCTATGTTGAAGGATTTACATGTTACAGTATTATCAATAAACTTGGGGATGAGACTCACTGACAGGCTTGTGGCTGTGTGTCTTTTCATGACATTTGTTTATAAAAGGAAAGATATAGAATGACAACAGACTGATCCTTTTAAATTATTGTTTGCAATTATCAATATCCTGATGCTTATTACATACAAATACATAAAAAACAAAAATAAATATACAAATTCATTAAAAAAAATACATCACTTCATGTTTGAAAATAACAACAACAAAACGTTCACAATTACAATTATTTTAGTTGACGGTACCATATACAAGGCACAAAAGTGCAGTTGCTTGGCCTCAAGGTTGCTTGCTTCTAGGATTAAGGGTTGCTTTGGACCTCAGGGACCTGAATCACACAAACTCTACTGGCAGGTGAAGAGGGTCCTCTAAGATCCTTTAAGATACTGGAACCGAAGTACAGAAGAGGCTTTTAGCTCGGTGTGTGTGTGGGTGTTTGGGTCTGTGTTTGTGTATGTGTTGGTCTGTGTGTGTGTGTGTGTGTGTGTGTGTGTTGGGAATTCACATACTATGATGTATTTACTGCATGAGGGGGTTAAGATACATTTCGGAAAGAGCAGAATCAGATTAGGAGAAAGAGTGTGGCTGGTATAAAAGAGGGAGTAGAGGGGTCAGAGCTTGTGGGAAAGAGAAAAGAAACAGAAAGGCTAAAGGTGATAAGATCGAAACAGTGAAGCTTTGGTTCATATAAAGCTGCGGGTTGCACAGAATAACTTGAAAAGAAAAGGCTAGGGGAGAGGAGAAAGATGAAGGAGTGCCGAGGTGGGGAGTGCAAAGTGGTAAAGGCAAGATACACGGTGGTGCTTGAGTTGGGGGAGTAGAGTGCGGGGTCGGGATAAGATAAAACAGGAGGCAGAGAAGTACAAAGGACTGGTGAGGAAGCGAAAAGGTATGGTGTGTGTTGTTGGGTGTGAGAGAAGGGCAGAAGGTAGGAAGTGAGGGGAAGGCAGGGGGTATTTGTGTGTGTGTGTGTGTGTGTGTGTGTGTGTGTGTGTGTGTGTGTGTGTGTGTGTGTGTAAAGGGGTGTCGGCGGTTTGGGGGTATGCTGGAGCAGGGCAGCGGGGCTAGAGGGGTGTGTCAGTACAGATGCTCTGTGACCGGGTGTCACAACTCGGGCCAGGAAGCTGAATCCGACGATTAATCACCAGGCCCCTCCGCTTGTAATCAAACGGGCTCTGGCCATGATGTATGAGCCATGTCACAATTACTGACTCACACTCGCACGCTTGCGCACATACACACTGCACTCAGAGTTGATCATGTGCACACATGCATTCACACATGTATGAGGTATGAATACACACTCTGCACGCCGAACAACCTCTGGCGGCTCACTAGGATTATGGCGGTCTTCCAGGAGGCCACTGGGGCAGACTTCAAAGACACAAACATAAACATCCTACAAAGCCAACACATTATAATCTTAGTCAGCAACACAGGTGGATCAGGGGAGAGAATGTCAGCATGGGGAAAGACAGGAGGAGAAAGAAATAGAAAGTGAGTCGGTAGGAGTTCAGGACTAATGAGGAAGACGGATATACTGAATAATGGGAGTAGAAGAAGGACAGATGAAAAGATTGGAGAAGTAAGGCAGGCTGAAAGTTGGAGTGAGGGGAGAGAGGCTGTAAATGAATGAATCAGGGAAGAGATAATGAGAGAGAGATAGAGAAGAGGAAGTGAGGGCCGAGCAGGGGATGAAGAGGTGAATCCGTAGGGATGGGGGTAAAGCTCTTGGTCAGCGGTTTCCACGGCGATGGTGGACAGGCCAGCTGACAGGATGAATAATTTAGGACGAGGTGTGGACATCGATCCCAGAATGCACTTCTGCCTGACCACATTGTCCCGAGCACATATTCTCAGACACACTTGGATGTACACACACACAAATCATCCTCAGCAGTTCCTTAGATCTGAGCCGACCTCTATCAAGCCTTCATCCAGACAAATGATTGCAGGGTTGCACACCTTGCATTAGTTACATAATTTTTGGAATATTTAGATTTATTAAAAGGTGATTTAGATAATCATTAATATAATAATATTTGATAGGAGAAAAAAAATACAAAATCTAGCAATTAAGAGTTATTTTGTCAAAAATTCCCATAAAAATATAGATATTTATGACAGAAAATAGATATAACTTTCACACACAAACACACACACACACACACACAATCTATTTTGTGTCCCTGCAATGACAGACACTGATGGCAGTGAATGCCGCTGGCTTTCAGTAGCCTCTTCTGCGTAAAGTCCTTCCTGTTTGGTCCACTGACTTCCTGTCTACTGCAACCTGATATTTCCTGGTTGAGTCAAATGTCTTTGACCTCACCGGCCTGCCTTCCAAACCAAACACAGCTACTTCCACTTCACTTCTCCTGTAGGAAAGAAGAAATGGACATAGAGAGGGAGGACATTTTGGATACATTGTTTACTTGCAAAATCTCTCACTGAGCAAATCTGCACAATCAAATGGCTAATGTGAATATTTTATGAGTATATTACTTTGCCGAACTTGATATTAAACATCGGGGGTTGATGAACATGCACTTAAGTTGCAGTCTTACATTTTTTTTAGTAACATTCCCTCAGCCTCTGGCACAACACAAGACCATTTTTAACCCTGTGGAACAATGTTTCTCCCAAATCTCTCCGGCTTTGCAGGCATCTCTCCTCTTCATTCATCACACAGCCTGAACGAGTGACCGGGGAATGACCTCGCTCACACACACACACACACACACACACACACACACACACACACACACACACATCCACAAACACGGTATCAACTCGCACAAAAGCAGGATTCATTCATCACAAACGATGGATACCTTGGAACATATGCTCAAACACGCGTGTGCCTACACACACACACACACACACACACACACACACACACACACACACACACACACACACACACACACACACACACACACCTAAGTGCACGCACACTCACACGTAGCGGTTTCTATCACATCCGTTACAGATGGGTTCTCCTCCTCCTCAGTCCTAAATGAATATAAATATGTCTGTTTGACATCATTCATCTGCCAGGGAGGAACACATTTACCGCATCCAGCCAAAAGAGGCAGTGTTACTCTGCTCTGCTGGGGTGGGATGCATATGGAATAAGGCGAACTGAAGTAAAAGAGGAGAGGAAAGTGGGAGCAGGAATAAAAACACAAGCAGAAATAAGACTGATCCAAGGGCATCTAATAAGGCCGGTGAAAAGCAATAAATGAATAAATGTGACTTTACTTTATGAAGTTTCTTCTTTTCTTTCTTTCAGACGCATATAGACACACAGAAAAACAAACCAACAATATTCCCTCTTTTTTAAATACGGTTTATTCTGCCACTGTCTCCTCCTAATCAAATCTGATCCTATCTCTCCCCTCTTGGCAGGTTGCATTCACAATAAAGCATTTGAAAGCCCATTAGCTGTACTTTCCAGCAGCTTAAAGCCAACAGCAATCCGATATCATCAGTAACAGTCCACGAGAAGATGACGGCCAGACGACAAGTGAGATGTGGACAGACTAAAGGAGCTGAAAGGAGGAAGAGATATCAGTGATGGGAACAAATTGAAACAAAATGGCGGGTGATATGGCGCGGGGAGATGCTTAGGGAGATGTCATACGGACCAGTGGCGAGAAATTACGAAAGAAGGCATATCATTGTGTGGTGTCTTAGATAATGATCGTTGGGAACGGATGTTTCGGGAACTGAAAAAGAAAGCAATACACCTGTTTAGAGCCGCTTTCAAGATCTGAAACAGCTTTACATCTGATGGAAAAGATAGTTTAAATGATCATTTGATGACCATTAAGGTTCACCAGCCATAACGTGTGCTCAGTCACCACGTCTTCACAATGTAGTGCTCGCGAAGCCCTGAGGGAGGCGACAGTGGTTTCAAAGTAAGCCGGCTCCTGCTGCAATCTGTGCTCCATATGTCATTAAGCCCATTAGGGAAACACTAGGTTAACATTACAGCTAGAGTACCAGCCTTTGCTGTGGGAGCAGCCGCGGGTCGACATAAAAGCGGTGTCTCACTTTGTCTCCCTTCCTCTCTTTTTCTGGCCGTCTGTATTAACAAGCTATTGTCTTATTCTCCACCACGCTCTCTGAACTGCGTCCTCCATTTCCTTGCCTTGAGTCATTTCTTTTTCACTCAGCCCTTTTTCTGCTTCTCCCCATTTCACCGTCACTGGCCGTGCAATGCACCACTGGGGGCAGCAGGAGAAAACATGTCTGCTTTTTCGAAAGCATTTAGGCAGCATTGTCTGTCAGAATGGAGTAATGACAGGCCGTGTGTACGTCCTTCCTCCTGCTGCTCCTGGAACATTTGCTTGTTCTCTTCACTGTATGAACAGAAGCATTACAAGTGTCTTAAAAACAGATCAATTTAGTTGGAGATTTTGTTGAACTCAGGTGACATAACTTGTCTTTGTTTGGCCGAAAAATGACCAACCGGAGTGTTCTCTTCCAGGAAAGCAGGAAACCAGTCCGGCATGTTCACCTATAGAGGTCAGGTGGAGGTCAGGGAGTGTCATGCCTCCACTCAACTCCCCCTTCCTCCTCCTTCCTCCTCATTCCTGTGACAAAGAGAGCCAGTTTGGTTGCCAGGGAAACAGGCTTTTTCCATGGCGTTGCTGGAACACGTGGGACGGGCAGGGCGGCTTTGTCTCGCCCTGTGATGAAGGATTCTCCCCATGCATGTTTAATCGCCAGACTTATGGTCCCAAACCCAACAGCCGAGCCCATCTACCACAGCCTGATTATGTTCAGTGGAGCTTCTGACACCCTCATTTTGCCAGTTTTATCACGCTGTGCAGCTCCCTCCGCGGGCACCTTAGCTATTGTTGCACAGCGTTCCTGATGAGTACAGCTGAGACCACAGATAGTCAGACCAAACAAAGACGGTATACACATGTGCTTCTATAGGAGTAACCGAAGTACGCCTGACCAAATAAACACACTGTCTTTACATACAAACGCTCTGAAACAGACATAAGACCGTGCACACAATCCTTTTTGTCCTTTCTCGTATCTCGGCACCCACCCACCACTGTTTGGCTTAGCACGGTGGGGTGGAGGGGGACCAAAAATGGCTGATCACCATGGCAACCATGTGTGCCGTTCTGCTACAGCTGTGATGTATGTGGTGACACTTTTGACCCTTTAGTGAACTCTATGATGCAGGAGCTGTGTCCGGATAGACCCGAACTGCCCTGCCTATCCTGCCACTGTAATGCATCATCTTCTATACATCTACTGTTTATATGCTTTGTATGACCAGGCCACCATGACAACAGATTCTCCAGCAAAGACACAATTAGACAAGATCAAGGCTGGATACCTTTGTCATGGAGAGTAAATGTAATCTCAACAAAGTCTTCATCAACACCAGTTTGCTGAGTGCTACTTTGTTGATTTTGTAGATTCAAAATCAGGTAATCGGGCACCTTTTAATTACATAATGCATCAAATTGCTAATCCCTGGACAATTATTATACATGTTTACTTATCACTCCAAACATTCTTGAGTTTTAGAGTTTTCTTGTCTCAAACATTAACGTCAGATCCAGATCTACCACATTCACTGTTAATCTGTAACGCAAGGGCAGTCTGTTTTGAAGGATTCAAGGTTTGTTTGGCCCTGTGTTTCCGACTTGCCTCTCAGTTATGTTTGTCCTTTATTGTCACACAACACAACACTTCTTTAGAACCTCTGTTGGCATGCCATTTCCACTGACATTTACAAATCATGCACACTGCATGGATAGAAAGCCCGGATGTGCAAGTGCACACAGTGATACAGATAGCCTTCTCCAGTGATGCATTTAAAGACACGCACACACACACACACACAAACGCACACACAGGCAACACACACACACATACATACACACGCACAGGCAACACACACTTGTTTGTTGTGTGATGAGACAGACAGACACAGAAAAGTCACCTATGTGTGTGCGTGCCCCACCACCACCACCATCACACACGAACACTGTGTCACTGCTATACTGCAAAAACACAGCACACACAAACACAAAGCTGTACTCATGTACACAAGCTATCTCAATCAGCACTTGACTCATCCTGTCTGGTTGGTTTTGCGGATGTGTAGCAGTTCTTCTGTGTTTCCACCACTGGGAGTGCTGCAGCTTTGCAAAAATCCAGCGCTCCCAAAATCTGCCACAGCTGCTGCTGCTTCACACTGAGCCTCTCTGGAACAGAAGAAGGGGAGAGCTGACACCCAGTAAATGCAGGCAAGCAGACACCTTCTTAATCATTCACATTGGCTTTTTTTATTATTATTAAGAAACAATTGGTTCCACATGGCATCAGGCGCATAGAACATATATAATATGGCTCGTACAGATAATGCAGACAAGTAGCAGTTTAACACCAAAAATATGTTACCAAAGAAAAATAGGCTGAAATATATGAAGATTTGAGTTGCTCAGAAGATTACAATAACAAAGAAGAAATAAAGTGCGCCGCATCCTCAGTTACAATACAGCACGGCCTGAGCTTCTATATTTTATTGTTGAAAGTCACATAGTGTTTCTTATGTAAACTACGCCTCATCCGTTGACAAGAAAATGTTTTCCTTTGCTGCAGAGGGAGGAATTTTCCACATTTTTTAACAAAAAAGTGAAGCAAAACAAAAGGGACATTCCATGTCCTGTTGCAGCTCCTCAGCCCTGTTTGTCCAGGTCCCAGACTGAAGGGGTCGTGACCCTTTGAGATACACTCAGACATGCCTTAACACTAAGAAGTCAACCTGCAGGGACGGATGGAGGGAGGAGGAGAGGACTATACAGTAAATAATGTTCACATGGCACTGCTGTTTTTTGTCATAACTTTGATTGTATTTTTTGTTGGATTGGCCATCAGTTATACAGGTTATCATGACACTGTAATTACTACGGTTTGGGTGAAGGTGGCAGCCTTTCTAAAAAGAAAGACAATGGATTACACCTTTAATTCCAAACAGGAAAAACTCTTTACTTGGAGCTTCAAAAATATCAATATTGGCAAACCTCATGGTATAACTTTATCAAATGAATATTTTTTTCCTGTAAATTAAATGGTTGTGATAGTATCTCTGAACCACTGGCTTGTCTACAACCTGTAATGATCACATTTCGTGCCCTGTCAGATCTCAGCAACTACTGCGTACAGTGTTATCTTAACCAATAACAAATGATGGACGTAACTACAAAGATAAAAAAACACATTGTTAATAAACACTAGTTAAATATTAATTGTGGTGCTTGGTTTCTGTCTTCTTCTCTATTGTCTTTAATGTCTTTTTATATTTATCTTCTTTATGAATGTACGTCGAGAGCAATATGTAACTGGACTTAAATTCCATGTATGTGTACACACATGACCAATAAAGCTGATTCTGATTAATTGGAACAATCCTTTGTCACTCAATTCATGCATGTGCTTACATACGTTACATGCATGCGACGGCCCTGCCAATCATGGTCAACACGTTTGGGGACAGTCCCCTCCGCCCGTCCACCCCTCCCTGTCCCAGCCTGTGTTCCTGCCACTGATGTTGAGTGGGTGACCTTTTCTCTTGGCTAATCCACACCAAAAAGCCCTAATTACTGCTGCCGCTCCACCAACCTCCCGTGGCCCAATAATCAATATAGCCGATTGGCCGGCGGATCACCCCGTCAGACACAAGCGCTTTGAATTTGACTCAGTTTATGTGGATGTATTTCTGAGAAGGATGTAGTGATAGTGTTGTCACAGAAAAGTAACAAAAGACCAAAGAGAGAACAAGAAAAGATAAACACAGAAAGATAAACAGTGGACTGCAAATTAACCATCACACTAGTACGCATACACACACTTGTACACACACATTCCTCCCTCCGTCCTGGGTGTTGTGACACCAGTTGACCTTATTGAGCTGCTGCTCTGTAAAGAGTCCCTGATTAGAATATCTTCCCTTTAACCTTTAGCAGAGTGACGCGCCTCCCGAAAGCAAAGAAATAAGCCATCGGTTTATGCAGAGAGGTGAATGCATTCTGTCGTTATTTCATTAAACTGTGGCATTTCACTTTATGTCCTGATTACAATGCTGCAAAATGCCGCTTTCAACAGTAATACTTGCCTTTTAATGCTATTTTGGAACATGCAGGTGTGCACTTCTGGAGATTAAGGCCTACTATGTGATGAGTTGACAGTGTAGAATGTATGCTGCCTCGAGCACTCTATCTTTTTAGCTTCTATCTCTACATTTTATCACCTGTTTGTTTGCGTGTGTGTGTGTGTGTGTGTGTGTGTGTGTGTGTGTGTGTGTGTGTGTGTGTGTGTGTGTGTGTGTGTGTGTGTGTGTGTGTGTGTGTGTGTGTGTGTGTGTGTGTGTGTGTGAGAAACACCCTGAAGATATTTAAGAAGCAACAAAAGGCCAGAGACAATGTTACCAGAAAGAAAAAGGAAGTTTCAATTCAAATGCAGCTGCATGAACAGAGTCGTATTTGTGAAAAGAAGAAGGCAATCTTTCTCTCCTCCTTATCTTCCTTTTCTTTCTCTTTCTGTCACTCTTGCTGACAGTCTTTGATTGTATGAGACAAGTTAATGAAAAGCAACACAGAAGAAACAACTGGCAGCTCTTCGTGCAGCCTGCACCTGCCAAAGTATATGTCTGTGTGCATACCTGCTACTGCCTTATGTCTGGTTCTCTCGTGGCCTCAGGCGTGCCAGCCAGTCAACACGATGATGAGACTGTAAGAGAGTGATGAGAAGCTCGTCCATACCTTCGGGGTGGGGTCCGTTCTGAAAACGTGAAATGGTTATAAAATGCTGTTCCAACACTGCAATAAGAAAGCTGTACTTTATGTTGAGACCCCATTACCAAGAGCTCTTAATAAAGTAAATGAACGATAATATATGTATTTTTAATGAGACTTGCTGAAATACATGATTGACTATGCATAATGTGTCAAAATGTTGCATATCAGTCCATCAGAAATGTCAAATTATTTGCGCTTTTGATAGAGCTGCATGGTACATTACACGTCAGATTTATTCAGCAAATGAAATACTCATATAATGTCCAACAGGCATCTTAAGACACGTGTGCATGGATATCCGCAATAAATAAGTCCTAGGAGCTGTCCAAGGCCCAGCCTCGTCTTAGGAATTATGCTCATATTACATAATTCTGAACAACAAGATTTATGTCTGACGTTCATTGCCAATTCAGTAAGTAGTGTGCCCTTCATGTAGCAAGACAGAGTAAAGCTCTGGAGATCAGGTGGATTATGATATGAAATCAGATTTTCATCTATAATTCATGCCACATATCACAGACATGCAATTAAAGGTCATCTTTTGTTGTAAAAACCGTAACCAAGATATTTCCCTAAACTTGGAACATGTTGAAAATAATGTATAAAGCGAGACAGTTTTTGCAGAATCTTTCAATACAGATGTTCTTGTCTGGTGATTGGTCAGATTGTGGTTTTGGGAGACAAAATGGGGCACAGGAAAACAGACGGTGGGTTTTAACATTAAAGGGCAGTTGGAAAATATCTACATTAATATTTTTGGTTTTGGTTCGTGGCTGAATTGATGAGAGGTGCTGTTTATTGACTTCAGTAAAAAGCTGAAGTGGATCCGGCCGACCACCATCACAAAACTATACTTACTACTGATTAAACAAATCTATACTTTACAAAAGAAAATATAAGTACAGTAACTTTTTTTTCTTTCTCAGTTTTCTGTGTTATTAAAAGGTGATGGTTCCTTTTCATGTTAATAGTTTTTGTTAGTGCGGAACAAGCAATAGGCACCACAGTTAATAGTTTCAATAACTAATGGCTACATTTTGTTTGTCCCCGACCAGTGGTGAGATGGTCAAGTATGTCAAGTAAGTTGACATATTAACATGTTATCTCTGATATGCTGTTTCAGTTTATGGTAGTGTGCTGAATTAGGAAATAGCCATTGATGTTGAAATGGACTGCTCGATCGCTCCCAACTTAATGATAGGTATCAATTCCATAATGCCACCCACCCACGATAAAAGCCGTATTATATTGATTTAATGGGCGCAACACAAAATGGAAATGACTACCGTATATATGTTAAAGCTGTAATAAATAAAAGCACAGCACACAATGACCATAATAAGTCAAAGGAGGTTAATGGAATCAATAGCAGTGACTCAACAATTGCTCTCTGGATACTTCAAAACGTATACAGTAGGACAAACTAACATAACTTAAGTTATGTTGCAGTAAGTTGATGTTGCAGGTCCTGTGTTGCCGATTGAGGTTAATTTAAACCACAATTTATACTTAAAAGAAAAAGTCAGTGAACCTTACTCACGTTTTACCCAACCTCCTAACGAAGGAGGAATGGTAAACTCCGCAATAAAACGTGTTTATGTAACTAACAGGCATGTTAGCAACTAACTAACAACTGAAAATAAATTAAAACTTTGAAAAAAATAAAAAGTCCCTTTTATCCTAAAAACTCTAATGTTCCTGTAGGATGTACTTCTACCAACAACCTGTGTGTACTTGCATGTTCAGAATGTGCACATGTTTCTCCATGAGTGTAAATGTAAGCCGAGTGCGCATATGATGGTGGACTGAAGACATGCAGCCCCACAGAGACCTGCCCCAGTCAGCCTGGCCTGCTGAGTGAAACCCTGTGGTAATGTTTAGCTTAAGGGGTGAAAAAGAAGGTGAGAGGGGGGGAAGGAAGGAGGGATGGGTGGGAAGATGACATGGTTGGGGGTTCTGTGGGTAGACATGGAGTGAAGAGAGCGAAGAGGGTAGCAGTTAAAGGGAGAGAGGGAGAGATGGGTCACGGAGGAGTGACGGGGAGCGGGAGGGAAGGAAGGATGAAAGGTCCAACTGGGACGGATAGCGGGAGAGGTCTCGTCAGTCAGTCGTCTCTCTCTGACACCTGAACCTCCACTGACCGGGTCGTGACTGCCTCGCCGGCACAGGAGATATCACTAGGGGGGCTGACCTTTGACCTTTCACCTCCTCATCGCCACCACAGCCCTCGCCCCGCCTTTTCAACCATCCCCGTACTCACATCCCCACCTTAATTTCTTTTCAGCTCTCTCTCCTCCGCCCCTTTCACTAACAGTTAGGTTTCCCAGAGCTCAAAGAAAGGTGCTTGGCTTATTCGTCATGAACTCTAAGCTGTAATGTAAAGAAGTTACTTCTATTGTGACAGTTTGATTCTGATATTTACAAGGATAGCAAAACGACTTTCCAATAAGATATTTTAAAAACAAAATGTCATGTGAGGGAAGCCTATAGGCCCTGTTCAGACAGACTTTAGCAATGCATGGAATAAGGCAACTCCACATTTATGTCAATTAGGCCCCTCTGTTGTTTCAGCCGGTATCCTGATTGAGAGCTGTGCTAAATGACACAGCCCCTTGTGTATTTTCACTGTAGCAGAGTTTTTGGGCTCGAAGCTGCTCGAAGGAAACCATGTAGGCTTTTTGACCACCTGTAGTGCTATGGAGCAATCCTTTTCAAGCCGGTCCGCTTTTGCGCAGCACTACAATAAATATTCATATGGCTGGTTTCATACTATTCCACTGATTGACAGTTAGTGGCAGCAATGTGCCAATAAGAACCCCCGAAGGCAATGTAGAAAAAGATTGCTAGCTAACACAATATAAGATATTCAAAACATCACATTTGCAATTTGCTTTGTTTTATGAGGAAGAAAAATCATTTTGTTAAATCGCAAGGATAGACGAAATGCATTTCGGTACATTGGTCCACTTAATGTTAACATAATGTTTAAATGTTTGCAATAAAAACCACACGCTACTTATAATCCTTCTTACAGTGTCAACAACAAGTAGAGGTTTCCACATCATAGATTTCATACTGTAAAATACATAATATAAAGCTGCACATTTTGACACCATAAACATATATGAATTACACACAGCAGGCATATACAGGACGGAAAACACACACACACACACACACACACACACACACACACACACAACCATCAACCCGTATATCCCTGGACAGTTAGACCTAATCCCAGGTTTACATTGTTAGTACAACAGGGATAATCCTGCTAACAGGGTGTTTATCTAGAAACTGCAAATGCTGAATCCCCAACACACACAGTATTGACCCGCAGAGAAAATTAGAGAGAGAGTGTGAGAGAGAGAGAGAGGTGTGTGTGTGTGTGTGTGTGTGTGTGTGTGTGTGTGTGTGTGTGTGTGTGTGTGTGTGTGTGTGTGTGTGTGTGTGTCTGTGTGTGTGTGTGTGTGTGTAGGACATCCAGGAAAGGTAAATAAAGAAAATAGAAAAGTCAGTCGGAATTAAGAAGACATTGCAGTAAAAGGTTGCTCTGAAGGAACAGAGAGAGAGGGACAGAGAGAGAGAGAGAGAGAGAGAGAGAGAGAGAGAGAGAGAGAGAGAGAGAGAGAGAGAGAGAGAGAGAGAGAGCGAGAGAGAGAGAGAGAGAGAGAGAGATGGAGGAAAGGGGGTTGGAGGTAGAAAGAAAAAGGTCTGTCCTGTCAGGTATGCAGATGAGAGTGTGATGGCATCAATGCAGGAGTGGACATAGCTCGTCCCTCAGGACCTCACAAACCAGCCAGAACACACACATACCTGATGGCACACCAAAGAGTGTGTCAGCCTACATTAGAGATACAAAAAAAAGACTCATAAACAGAACAAAATAAGATCATAAGTAGAATGAGACAAAAAAACAACAACATGCACTTAAAAGAAACTCGATAAGCCCATCTTAAGCAACTCATTTACTTTTAAGTGATAGTTTATAAGCTACATTATTATTATTATTATTATTTATTGTTTGTTTTAATTCAAACAACATTGTCTATAGGGCTATGTGTTGATATATGTGTTGTTTTTGCACTGTAATTTAATTTAGCCTCATGACAGACTGGTGCTTCGTCCAGGGGCATATGGAAGATGTAGAAAATGAATCAATTGATGGCTAGACTTTTCTGGAGTCGCCCATTTTAAATACAGATCATCTCCTCAACCACAAGGGCTATTTGAAACATTTCAAAAGGTATAATCTACAGAAAACACTTGTGAGACCAGTTAAGAGGTTCATATAGCAGTATATGTGTTACTGGTTTATTGGTTGATGATAGAACACAGGAAAGAACAAAATAAAACTAATACTACGACTACTATAAAATAGCTGCATGTGGTAACAGTATCTCTGCAAAGTTTGACTTTGATTAAATTAAGTTAAATATTTTTTTACTAATTCATTTAGTGCAGATTTCGTTAACCGTAGGTTTAGGTCCACTGAAAACAATAATGCCCTAACTTTCTTCCTGGACCTTGGACGCTTTTGGTTCCACAACAGAGGGGCTCTGCTCAAGCAGATGGACCAATACATACCAAGCAAATATGAGTCATATAAGGCCAGACTCTGCAGGGTTTTTTTGCTATGTCACACCAGTGGCTCTAGCCTTGATTCATGGGAGTACAAGGACTTGGGAGTGAGAAAGACCTCCTGATGAAAAATTCAGGCCCCAGTTTTGGAGGCACCTGGGGTTTATAAATTGACCACCTGATTTAACCATGATCTAATCTTAAACCTATGGCCAGTAGGTTTTTTGCCTAAAGATAACAAAGTTTCTTGTAATGGAGGCAGTTTATTTTTAAATGACTGCATGCATGTAACAAGTGGAAATTTACACGTGTTGCTAAAGATTTGTAGGACAACGCACAGAAAATGAGGATTGACTTTTTGTAAGATATAGGAACGATTGTTTGAGTAACTTTGTTGAAGTTAATAAAAGAATATAAAAACAATTACTGTGGGCAATACACTTACAACTTTACATCCTGATCCGTATAGTCTTGTGTTGGTGGTTAACCATAAATCAAAACCAATGGCGTCTCTTTGGAGGTACATCTGTTACCGCCTCGCATCAACCAGCAATGTGGCCTAGTTTACTGACAATAGGTGTCTACATATTGTCTTTCCCAACGTGCTACCATTTGCAGTAATGCTATGCTTGCTAATTTTTAGTTTCTTCAGGTTTATCTTTAAAGTAGCTGTCTCATTGGCTCAATGAATGCTAAATGCTAGCGATGAGTATTCACATTAGGCCTAGTGAAACAGAATATTACAGTACGAGTTTAAAGAGTTTAAGCTTAACTGCGAGCAGAATAAATTAATTGTAATGGAAGTAGGCTACTTCAAAAAGTTGGCCTTAATACAAGTAATATTCTACTAATGAAAATGAACTAGTTATTTAATAACCTGCACAAATGAAACCGAAGTAATTCACAACATCTAACTGATAACCAACAAAAGACCCACTGCACCACACACTTATTCATACAATCGTCTATAGTTTCCCTACAGGAGCTCAAACTTCAGTGGCTAACTGCCATTACGGTATCTAATTCTGCCTGTCGGAATATTGCGCTGGCTGGCATTAACTTCCTGTTGGGGGAGGTAAGGGCGGCAGGGGGATATCGGCAGAACAGCGCACAAGCTTAAGCATGCATGTCAGGGCTGGGGGACGCTCCCAGAGCCAAATGCCAGTCTATAGATCGCAGAGGGGACTAAAGATCACATCATCGTCCACCCGGACACGGGTGACATCGGACAGCGGACGTGGGAGAGAGGGAGAACCAAATGATCCCAGCCAGGACGAGCCGTTATAGACAGCCGCTGTCATTACAGGCCAAACATGCACCCGTACAAGTGCACAAACACACACACGCAGACAAAACACACACACACACACACACACACACACACACACACACACACACACACACACACACACACACACACACACACACACACACACGTACACGAGTCGTGACGACGACGTTATAGACAAGCGCTGTCATTAGAAGAGTCTCTGTGGAGCTCAAATGATAACGAGCGAGGAGGGGGAGGAGGAGGAGGAGGAGGAAGAGGAGGAGGAGGAAGAGGAGGAGAAGGAGGACTGTCCAGCTGTCTGCAGGTGAGGTGAGCATTTGATATTGGAGAACTCAGCTCGCTTTCACACACACACACACACACACACACACACACACACACACACACTGAAGGCTGAATTTTTAAATGAAATACAAAATGTATATATATATATATACCTTTTGAACGGAAGGTAGAATTATTGGTCATTTATTTTTGATAAAGCAAGCAACCTTTCGATTGTCAGTGAAAATAACTTTCATTTGAAAGCTGAAGCACATTTTGACTTGAAGTGGCAAGTTGTACACAAATGGTAAAGTTATTTTGAATTGAAACTGAGTTACAAAAAAATAGGTCGTCTAGATAAGAAACATTTTCTTCAACTGATAACTTGGTTGATCAAGTTTAAACGGGACAAAAAGTTCACTCAACTCTCACAACTTGAATCATAATGTTGAGACAATTAGAATGCTGAAGTTCCATCAACCAAATGAACTTTCATTTGCAAGTTGAACTGCCATGAAATGTTTTTTGACACAATTTTTACATAGTATAATATGTACAAAAGTGCATAGTTTGCATAGTTTGTCCAAAAAGTACAGTATATTGAAAAAAATAATCCAAAAATGATTGTGTATGTCAAAAAAGTCATGAAAAAAGAACTGTATAGTAAGTCCTAAAAAGTCATGAAAAAGTAGTATAGATTGGCGAAAATAGACATTGTTCATTGAAAAGAGTTTTTTCAATAAAAAAACATGTATCAATTAGTATAAAGAAAAAAGTCATAAAATACTATAGTACGCTGAAAAAAGTCCTAAAAAAGTAATGTTGAAGAAAGTAATTGTAGCGCTATAGTCTTCCAAGTCATTTTACGCTAAACTAGTACGAATGGACATAATTTGGGCTTAATTATCCAGCCAAAGGAAACATGGACTAGCCGACCTTCAGTTAAAAGGACTACGATCTCTTTACTAAACTACAGTCGCCCATTCCAAGGGTTGGCGAAAAAAAGTTATGGTGATATGAGAAATGTCACAAAAAAGTAATTGTATTGTAAATAAAAAATAATAAAGGAAGATGGAATGTTGCAAAAAGTATTTGTATATTTTGTCAGGTCAGGTTCGTACCAAAATACAGAAAAACTGATGAGTAGGCAGCTGATAGATTTCATTGATTTAATGACAAATGTACAGCTTAGTGTCCAGAAACTAGTCAGAAACAGAATAAAAGTGCAAAGGGAAGTGAAGAATGGATGCCTATAGGGATAGACTAGGAAACGTCCCAGAGGCGGTCTGGATGCAGGGCAGAGACGAAGCATAGAACCTCAGGTGGAGCAGAGCTGTTGCTGTGGCCCAGCCGGAACAGGAAGTTGCCGCAAACAGGAAGTCCCAATCTACTCAAGGTCAATGCCTAACCTTAACCAATCATCACTGCCTCAATCAGCTATGCAAGGTGAGTTTTGGCAAGAAGAACAGTGAGATTCATCATAACGCATTAGCATAGACACTTTCAACCATTAAAAAAGCAGAGCATAGCGAATCCACTCTCCTTTCTTACCTTTCACAATGAAAGCCATATTACATATGATATTTGCAGATGAGTATTTTGCATGTGTTTGTTGTTTATGCACCACGTGCTTGGTGTGTAAAGGCCTGTTTTATGACCATGATAGCTTTTCGGGAATCAGGCTGTGAATACCTCTTGAAAACAGTGCAGGAACCTGACTGGAATACTTAAACAAATGAAGAAAGGAGTAAGACTTCCACAACATCATACTTTACGTAAGACTATGTTCCATTGCTTCTTGTCAATGTCTGAACTCCAACAGTGTGATCAAAATGTTTACACAATCATAAACATACAGTATCTCAACCATTTTAATCAGTTTCAATTTGTTTTGATAAACTTACTGTTATGAGTGTTGTGAGATTCAAATCTTGACTGCTCTTTGCCTGAAGGGGAAAGGCAGCCTATCAGTGCATAGTTTCACTTCGCCTCTTAGACTCCCACAGTGCAATGCGCTCCAGGCGTGTACAAACGAGAGGCTTAGAGTTACACGAAGCTTAACATCTGTCACTAAAACATCTCTGTCATTCTTTACAATAACAAGATGCTGTATTAACACTGCTTGTTTTACCATACAACATTACAGCTGTGAGTCTGTGTGTAATTTATGGCAACAAAATTTGACTTTGCTTCTGAAGGGGGCATCTTATGTAATAACTCAATGTCGTTTTGAATTATGTTAATTTCAATGAGTGTTATTACAATAAGAAATGCTCTAACATTTTAGTTAAACTACTGGCAGAAGTGCAATGACTGTGTCAAATGTTTCTGGAAATAATCTAAATTGCTTGATGTGATTTGCTAACTCTTGACAGCAACCATCAAAGAGGTCGAGCGTTCCATTTTGTGTCAGTTAACGCACAAATTGCTCCATAATCCCTCCCAGATTGTGTTCTTATGGTCTTCTGTCACAACGCACGTGAGCACCATTGCTCTTCCTATGGGGCGGACTGACAGGTAGCTCACAAACAGAAGGGTGTCAGGTGAGCTCAAACATCCCGACATTGCTGCACGTCGCTCCGAGCAGAGTCCAACGCTCACACTCTCTCCAAATTCTCCCTGACATGGAGATGTTTAATCTGTGGTGTTGAAACCTCTCTTCTGCCCCGGAGCTGTGTGCGTTTGTGTGAAAGTAGTGGTTCTGTGTTTCTTTCTGTGATATTTTAGCAATTATCTCCTTGAGGCCATTTTAACATGTGTTACTTCACCTGTCTAGTTAATCGTGGAGCCCTAAGGCAAAGGCTCCGGTCATTGATATCAAAGGCTTGGCTAACGCTGTACTTGCTTATTGACAAGCACTCAGGAAAGGCTGTCAGGTGTGTTGCTAGCTGTGCAGTTTTAGGGTTTTGGATTATGTTTGATGTTTGTGTGTTAATCTCACATCTTTGGCTCAATAACAAGCACTACAAAAGGCACAACTGTGTTTGAAAAACCACAGTATACAGAGCGAATGGTGTTTTCTCATCTTTGCCTGACAAGGGAACAGTTTACTTTCTAGTCATAATATTTAAGCAACACAAAACTGTATCATCTCTCTGACACAGTATTAAACAATGAGTTATAAATTTGACAATGTTTTATATTATTTTCCCAAGATGGATATTATTATTATACTGAGTCATTTAATTTGTGACTTCATTGTCTGTGTTGGTTTACACGCACTCGGACACAGGGTCACCTGGGTGGTTAGCATCACCTACTGTAGACCATTGTTAGGCAGCATTACACTAAATTGATTACACTTTCATTAAAAATGAAGTAATTATTACAGTTACCAATCTCAGTATTGCTCAGTTGCTTTGCCAACTTTTAGGATGGACTTTTAAGCTTTCTTACCAGGAGTTTGCTATAATTTGTTCTTATCAGAGAAACTGCTGGTTGGGTTAGCTTGGCGCAGAACGTATCTAAATGTGTCTCATGTTCACTCAAACGTTGTCCTTTTCTTTAGTTATATTTCATTTAGTTGTGCCTTCTCAGCTGCTAACCAACCTTCAATATAGTTGAGCCTTCCTTCCATTGAGCCTTCAGCTGAGAGGACTTCTCTGGATTGCTGAACATGGTCGGTCACTGAGACTAAGCTAAACTGAGCCGTTTTCTAATTGTAGATTTGTTCAGTACAAAAATGTGACATGTGGGTGTTGAGGAATTTGAGTTGTTAAAAGGCAGCTTTTCTAGAGCTGTGCTGCGTGACAAAATTAATGTTACCAAGCAATGCTACTAATTACTTGTTTAACTGTTGAGCAATTACTAATTATGTGTAATTAAGTTTAAGATAAAGTAGGCCTGTTCTTAGAAAACCAAAAATGGTTAAAAACTGTATTTCAGACATCTATTAAAGGGAACGTATGGAGTGTTTTTATTCTAAAATGATATGTGATGAGAATAGCCTCAAAGGAGTCCACATGGAGATAAAACACTGGTCAAATATTTCACTTTTGAACAATTACAATGTTGAGTTGGAATAGTTTTTACTATTATTTGAAGCAGTCACAAATATTTGTATTGTCCCCGATCCAAGTCTGTTTTTTACATTGTCTTATGTATTGCTATTCTGACCTTTACGCAACTTTTCAGCCAGGATGTTCCTGTCTGATGGGTCTGTGTGGACACTGAGAGAGAGAGAGAGAGAGAGAGAGAGAGAGAAACATGGGATGAACAGCCTGTCTGTCAGGTGTTGATACTCACATCAGTCACGTAAGAAACAAAGGATTCTGGGAAGCGACGATCGCAAGCACAAAGAGCATCCAGACTCCACTCAGTGTCACCCGATCTCTTGTGTGTGTGTGTGTGTGTGTGCTTGTGTGCGTGTGTGTGTGTGTGTGTGTGTGTGTGTGTGTGTGTGTGTGTGTGTGTGTGTGTGTGTGAGTAGGTAAGTGTGTATGGTGGGGGGCTTTCTTTAGAGGGGGAGGGCGCCTCATTGGCTGCCATGCTGGGGTCAAGCTGAGGTTAGGACATGTGTGATGGATGGACCTCTGTCTCTAGACCACTGCCCTTCTGCCAGTCCTCTCTCCTCATCGGGGCCTCAGACCTTCCAATGCGTCCTGGCTGCTCTCTCCTCTGTTCACTTTGAGTCACGCCATTTGGCCAAGTAGGACTGCTTCAACAGACAAAAGGAGCTTAAAGAAAACTGCAGACAAGTCTTCGAGGTGAGTTCTGCTGTGGACGTGCAGCTCTCCAGTCAACCTCTAACCTACCACCTCAACTTTGCCTTTCCTCCCTCTAAACACCACAACGCTGTTCTACTGTTTCATCACATGCATACAGGAAACTGACCACATGATGTCATCTCTCCTCTCTTTCCCCGTCTTCTCTTCCTCCATCATACTGTCAATCCCTCTATCGGCTCTGTCCCTTTATCGGCACCTGGAGACTCACATCTGTCGATGGAGGAATTCATTTTGGCTGCCAATCACAACAGGGGAGTGGTCAATGAGTGTGGATGTGCCAATACCCCGACTACCCTGATGAGTGACTTCTGTCTGTCTGCCTCTCTGTCTCTCTGGGAGCTCACTTTCTGTTGACTGTTGTGTGATCACAAGTAGACAAGGAAAGTGTCTGTCTCACTTTCTTGTTTGGGTTTTTACCATGCCCAGCTGTGTGTGTTGAGGGCTATAAACAAACCACAACTAAGATATAAACACAATCTGATCACAGGCCTCAAGAACACACTAAATATTTGTGTTTATACCTTCATCTTCATAATGCTCTCTTTGACACCTGTGATTTCTCCATTACAATACAGAAATGAGGCTGAAAAAAACAAAAGATGTAAAGGCAATGTAAAATTGTTCATTATACCATAATGACAAAATAGTTCCCTTTGTGTTTTTGTTTGCATCTAAATCCTTTTTATGTTCTTCTGTCTTGTAAATTCTCTCTGTCTTTTACACACAAACACACACACAAACACATACACACAGTTAAGTCATTATGAGTATGTGTGGATGCAAAGCCTGTGTATGCATGTGCTAACTCATCGCTGACCTTAGCATCCTTCAGCACCTGTATTTCCACTTAGCAACCTCAAATATCTTGTGACTTTTTTAATGTGAAAGTGGGTTTCTACGACTGTGCAGTGTCAGGTGGCCGACTATGAATATTATTGTCAACTCTGCATGCACAAATGATGTTCTGTGTCCACCGATACTGCTGAAGAAAAAGAACCAAATGATCACAGGCTTCTAGTTATTTAACTGCTTCAAATTAGTCTTAATGACCACATAAATTAAAAATGTTTATCAGTCAGCTACACACAGGAAACTTTAGCTTTCAACAATTTTCAGCACTCTTTGAAAAGTTCCTTCTTCCTATGAAGGTTCTGAGCACAAAGGTTTGAGCTGAGTTGCTTCCTGACATCCTTCAAAATAGTGACAAATACCGATGAAAGTATTATATTGATGATACATTAATTAGTAGTAAATGACCTCATCAAAATTATTACCATGAATTAAAGAAACAAGTTAACACAAGTGAATGTATAGAACTTTGAGTAAAAATGTATTTCTAAACATTGGGGTATTGCATTTTCTAATAATAGTAATTGCTGTATATCTTGCAAAAATAAAAACAATTCTTCTAAACATCTGTTTTCAGGTCACATTAGCTCTAATATATGTAAGAACTGAAGTGTAAACAAAACTTACTGTAGAAACATGTTTTTTCTGCATAACATAATTTTCCATTTTACAAGTTGATATTTTAAAGAAACAATGGGTTTTTAATATATAGGATTTGCCACAGCTTTTTTTTTATCTTGTTAAGTTATCCGAAAATATATTTTGTTATGTATAAAATATAAATACATTTATGTTTAATATGTTTAAGATACAATCTTCAATTACTTTGAATATTTTAACATGGATTGTACACAGTTTCAGAATATTTTAGTGTATTCCCCCAAGTCTTCAGGGAAATAGACGCAAATGGATATGTATATGTGTTTTAGTCAAATGGACATAACTTTATTCTCGTTTCTATAATTGTTATATGGGCTTACCTAATTTACCAAAATAAAAAGTCTAATTTTGTATTTCATATGTTGTATCCAAATAATTTCCTTGGCAGAACGCGCACGTGTGTTTTAGGTCACATCAAGGACGCGCAAAATACATCTATATATTTTCTGCGTCTTTTCCTTGAATCTGAAGTGTTAAACGTTGATTCCTCCTTCACAAAACCTTAATGATTTTCGTCAAACATCTGTCACCATCCCTGTGTTTATCCGAGGGCCCTAATGGAAACCATCAGGGGCGCAGGGCGATGTTCTGGCAGTCGGACCGTGTAAAACGTCCGGATAGATCTTCTTTTCTGAGGTCACTTCTTATATTTAGCAGCGAGTCTGAAGGGTGTTTGAGTAAAACCCGCCGTCGGATCTGGACTGTGACTGCGTTGTTTGGGTGCTTGTTTGCCTAGTGTGGTCTGTTAACTGTTGTTTAGGTGTGGGTGGTGCTGCGACAACAAACCCAAAGTGTGACCGGGGATTGACCCCGTTTCTTTTGAGGGTCAGCTGCGTGTTTAATCCACTCTGTGGGGATCCTGCATCGTGCCCAGGATCCTGGAGGGAGAACCGTGGGGCATAAACTTCCCAAAATTGCGGTCCGGGAACACGCAAAAGTCTTTGGGGAGATTTTGGTGTGTCTCCAGAAACACATGCTTTATTTTGACTATTTATTTGTATCTGGAAATTCACACAAATTAGATAATAAGTAGTTAAAAAATTAGGGAATAAATTACCGTTCTTTATCATGTTACTCTCTACAACTTCTATTATGTTTGAATGTTAAATTATTCCACACAAACACGTCAAAATGTTGTCAGTGTTGCACGAAGGGATATTTGCATTGCAGCCAAATACACCAGATGTTCAGATTTAAAGGGAATCACTGAAAACGAGTAAAAAATAAAAGGAATCAATTCATCGACATACATAAATATGTAGATTATGTGGAAATAAACACTTAACAAATAGTTTTTCCAAATATTTTCCAAATCTTGGTTTCTCACATTTTTGGAGAAGTTTCGTTGAGAAGGAATATATTAACAACATTTTAGAAGTTCTGGTCTTATAATCATGTTATCAGGTTAACAACTGACAGACTTTTGAATCAGTCCATATTAGCATTGAAATGTATAAAAAACATTTAAAAATAAAACGACTTATTTAGATTTTAAATCTATTATCATTCTCTTATTGTAAACTGCTCAATATCCAATAATTTTATAAAGCTATTTATAAATATGTTAAATGATTTAACAAACTTTAAACCAAAAATGTATACATATAATAGGACGTAACAACAAACCAATTGCCGATTATTATATAATTAAAATTAATCATATCATATTTTTAAAAATTAACATTTAGAAATTTATATTGCATTATCTTTTAATAAAAATTCAGCCTCTTGTTTAAATAATAGTTGTTCATATAGCACATCATTTTTTCCGACAAAAACAAACAGGTCTTTTGAGCAACACTTTGTACACGAAACAACTCTCACAACACGATGAGGGAGCCTGCACCAAATTAACCTTGCCACTTATTTCATGAAGAGCAACTCCTGTCACTGTAGAAAAAACACCTCACAAAAACTATTAACAACATATGGAAACAATGTGAGATTATTTAAACACAGGCTGCTACATCATTTCATATGTTTACTGTTGCTGGATTACACTGAGCAGTCTGCGCTGCAGCAGATCTCCACAGATCGAAAAGAGCAGTTCCTGCAGGTATCTATAGGTTAAGGTGAAGGTGGCTCATTACTCATTGCTCTTTTGGGCTTTTTGTTGTTGTTGTTGTTGTTGTTGTTGTTGTTGTTGTTGTTGCTTGTTATGCTATGACGGACTCGCAGCCTGAACACAAGGAATTAAAACAGAGAAAGCATCAGGAAACAGTTCTTTTCTATGGAAAATTATGTAGGCAAGTCAATTAAAAATAAAAATAAACAACAATTTCTGAGCAGTTTAGACGCACGTGTTTGTTTGTTTTTTCGTATCAATGAATATTAATAAAGTTCTTGAACTTTTCATTTGAGTCAAGATGATCGTTATTCATTCAAACTCTTGAAGGAGAAGATGAACAAGTCAGCCATAACTATAATAGAACCTGAAATTATTGAAAAAGCTAATCTGTGTAGAGCTGACTGTGCGACATGGAGAGCTGCAAGTTTTCACTGTTCCTCTTGTCATCAGGTGGGGAAGATGACACCTCCGTGTGACTCGGGGACCTGAGGAGTTAACGCTGACAGGGCCAGTGGGGCCCCATCCTTGTCGATAGCCTAAACCTCAATGTTTTAATCGATAGTGTTTCTTTTTTGTCCCCTCAATAAGCCAAGAGCTCGATAAGGTTGTCATCACAAATGTCGCTGACATCCGCGCTCTCATCTCCTCCGTGGATAAACATGCCTTTATTATGCCAATAACTCCTTACCCCAGGGACGGGAGCGCGCACGGCCGCATACATTGAGAGAATCTGCGGTGCCAAAAGAGACACATGCAGCTTCTCAAACGATGGAGAAATGGACAGTGATTTCTGTTCTTGTCCAAATAAAGCTAGAATTAAAGCTAGAATAAAGGTATTTTTGTCGTATTTAGATGCAAGACTTGCTTGGAAATACTCAAAAAAGCTTTTCTAATAGTGTCTCCCATTAGCAATGACACATGAATAGTTGTGTAGAGGTAAACGCACTTTAATACACATGATTGACCCGTAAACGTCTCTCTGGACAGAACATATTGTGCTCCACTAGAATAAATATACAACAGATAAAAGCTTGGAACATACATGGCCATGACCAGCTCTCCAACTGATAAAACTCAGCTAATGATACATGAAAGCATTACGCATCATGCGAATCTCACAAGATAGACATTCAAACAGTCGCCACACACAAACACGCAGGCCTTAAACACAGAGGTGATGGTGATTAAGGAGATAATACAGTGCACTCCGATTATCAAACGAGGTCACCTCTTTGATTATGTGATGCCTGCTTGGGCACATCCAGTGCAATCATTTACACCTTTGGCACATTTGAGGTATTTGTTTGTGTGTGCAGCCTTGTGACTCTACATCGGCACATTGCACTGGTCAGAAGCAGGTGTAAGGAAGGAGCTGGATATCTTTGGCACCATCATAGTCGCGGTGCAACGCGTATTTACCGTCAAATTTCAAAATAAAGTGGACACATTTAAACCATCGCCTATACATTTGTTTGGACAGTCATGTCAGCATTCTTCCGTAAACAAAACACAATATAAAACAAATGTATAACTCAGAAATGGTCCATATTGTCCAAAGTTGCACATATAGTGCATTAATTCATATTCACATTTGTCATCAACCAGGACCTTGGCTTACACTGGCTATGAGCTTTGGTATATACAGGCCGCCATGACCTACAAAGGTAAGGGGGGAGTTCTTAGTTTGAAGAGTAAGGATCAGACACCGTGGAGGATGTTGGAGACGGAGTAGATGGGGCTGAGATGGACTTCTCTGACGCTCCATCGTCCGTTTTCTCTTGACTGCTCTCTCCCGGGTCTGAGCATGGAGTTTTGGCCGGCAGCAAACCTTCTTTCTCCCTCTTCTTCTGCTTCATCCTTCGGTTCTGGAACCAGATTTTCACCTGAGTCTCATTCAGCTGCAGCGCGGCTGCGATCTCCACGCGGCGCGCACGAGTCAGGTACTTGTTGAAGTGGAACTCCTTCTCCAGCTCCGTCAGCTGCTTGGTGGTGAAGTTGGTTCGGACCGTGTTCGGCTGACCTCCATAACCGTACTCCCCAGACCTGCCTGCAGACAAAGACACAAATCAACGTGGACTTGTAGAGCAAAAGTTACCCTGCATGCTCAAAACTTTTACAGCTGTTAGTCATGTGCTAATAAGCACATGACGGAAATAACACAAAAAGACAGCATCTGGGAAACTTCATTAGACAATACTAAATATCTCCAGCCCTCTGTCTTTTCCCACAATATAGCATAATACATTATTATCAATGCACAAGCAGGCAGCAAGTGTCAATGAAGTATTCAAATTCAACTCCACAACGTGCTTTAAATGTACTTATTTTGTGTCTCACGCACAACAATATCTTCCAACATTGTCTGACATCCATTACATCGTAAGATGTCGGATCACTTGTGAGCTAATGTTGTAGACATACATTTTTGGGACACTGGCACGCACCTGTTTTTGGAGGGTTCCTCTTGACTTTCATCCAGTCAAAGGTCTGCGCAGAAGATACGCCCTCAGACAGAGGTGAACAGCAAGCGTCCAGGTGAGCTGCGTGCAGTGGTGACAGCGGGTTCGAGCACCCAGGAAAAGGGGCTGCTTGCTCGTGTCCGCCGCCGTAGGGAGCGTGGGCATACTGTAGTTGACCCAAAGGGGCGGCACTGTAACCCTGGCGATGCTGAGAGACCATGGAGGAAGAAATGTTACCCGAGTACATCAGTGGGCTGCACTGGGGGAATCCCGCGGCGGAGTCTACTTCCTGGTTGAGCGCGTAATGGTTATACGTAGCACAGAAACTTTGGGGTCCATAGCTGGAGCTACAGGCCGGATGGGCCCCATAGGCGAGACCCAGAGAGCTCGCGTTGGACTGGTATGACCCCGGCTGATGAGGCATGCCGTCAGGGGACGCCCTGCTCCCCAAAAAGCGATCATCAGTCCCGCAATTGTTGACAGTGACTGCACAGGACTGAAAAGTTGTAATCCCGTGGTCCGAGTGGAAAGCTCTGACAGAGCACGAGCCCCCTTCCCCGCTCATCACCGAGTAGTCTAAGAAGCTGCTCATTGTAGCATTGTTCTACTGGGACCGAGGGACCGTCCGCTCTACAGACTCCCTCTGATCTATTCCTCTCTCTCCTCTTACCCCAAGTGACCGTGCCAACCTTTACCTTTTCTGTGTCCTTATCAGAGGAGGGAGGGGGGGGGGACGCACGGGGCCGATATCAATGAACGGGCGCTGTCACGTGGGCCCGGGTCAGCCAGTGAGGTACTTGTCCTTATCCCCTTAGCCGGTGACAGATTGGTGTTTGAGTGGCTATTTAAATTCCAGGCGCTCGTCGATCAAGGTGACGCGCGTCGCCACTAATGTATTGGCCGTGCAAACAATGAGCTGGGAGGCAGACGGCGGCGGACAGCTCCGGGGTCGCATGGAGAGCGGTGGACGGCAAACACGTCGCCTTCTAACCCCGGCTGCACGCTCTCCCGTCCGGGGAAAGATTAACGCTTCACCCTCTGCACCCCCTCCACGAGGACGAGCACTCTGACCTCAGGTACGGTATTTTTGGAATCGAGAGGAGACTAGGTGTCCGTGCGTGTATGTGTTGGTGCGTATGCGCGCGCGCGCGCGGTTGTGCTTGTGCCCTCATTGCGTGTCAGTATCCGCCCGCTCGTAACAACCGTGATGTCACATGTATAATGGTGTCATTCCCTCTTGGATGGATGGATAGCTCAGTGTGTGGGTGCCACTGCCACGGGCTATGTGCGCCATCAGTGTCCCATTCCGATGCAAAGTGTTTCACGCTTTAACACCATGAGGGATTTGCTCAGCAAATATGTTCACAGTGTGACAGTGAGGGAGAGGCCGGAAGGTTTCTCTCCTGACAGGCAAAAAGTACTCGAGTTCAGGCAAAGAGAGCGTTCTAATAACTTTATTCCCCATCAAGGTCGCATTAGAAATGTTTGGCAGCTCTTGCTGCGAGGTCACAGGTGACGTAACGACAAGAAAACCTATTAAACATTAAGATGATTTAGTATTAATTTCTCCTCTCCCGGGGTCATAGGGTCTGCCATCTACTCTCGTTTCACTCCCACATGTATTCATTACGGATGTATAGTGATCAAATGATCTGATAATGTGAGGCCCGCGTGCTAGAGCTAATGCGCACATACAGCCCGAGGTGCGACTGTGGGCTGATTATCCTGTTAAGTTCATCAAATAAAGCTGTTGCTTTATTGCTTGGAATTAATGGCGAAAAGCTGCGCGGAAGAAAAAAAAAGACAGAGCAGAGTAGGAGCGTGCGTGGGAGAGCTGCAGTGTAGCGATAGCAGAGTGCAGAGACAACCTCTCACTGAGGAAGGAAAAGAAGGAGGAGGGGAGAAGGAAGGAGGAAAGGAGAGGGGAGGGGATCACACGGAGGAGAGAGCGCCCCCAATGGATGTCTGTGGTTAAACACCCAGTATGTTTTCCAGTGTGTTTGGACAGACAGACAGACAGACAGACAGACAGACAGACAGACAGACAGACAGACAGACAGACAGACAGACAGACAGACAGACAGACAGACAATGTAGAAGCACCTCGACCTGCTGCAGTATTAAAATTGAGCTTACACGTGATCAGTTATAATAACCCTAATATATAGTTTATGTGGCAGGGGGCATTTTGTTAATGCTAATTATAAACTTGCTAAAAGTTATTTAATTCTAGAAATATCCCATTTAAAAATGTTTTTCTTCTATCCGAGTGTATATGATGTGCTTTCTACGTACTGCTTTTAGTAAGTATAAAAGCTATACTATTTTAGAAACTCAACTATTGTTTTTGGTTTTAGATGTACATACCATGAAATATAAGCAGCCTAAATAGAAATGGCCAACTTTTCAAATTCATACAAAACGATTTCCAGCTGCTTCAAACTCCTCTAGCATTAAAGAAAGTGAAGAGGTGATGCAAACTTCCCACCAGTGAAAAAAAGCGCAGTGGGGTCAATATCGCCCCCTCCTCCCTCTCCTCTATCTTCCCAGCTGCCTCTGCAACAGGAGTGAGTGGGCGCAGGGGATCCTGCCTTGTCTGCCTGTGAAAACTTCGCCAGGGCTTGGAGCTTTCTTGGCTCTTTGTGTGAACACATGTGAGCAGAAAAGGCGCGCTCTCTCGGAATGATTTGGTTATACTGAACCCGTGGTGGTTGCTGGAGTGCAGGAGTGTATCTGCCCCCCCCCCCCCCTTACCCCAATACCCCTCTCCCACACACACACACACACACACACACACACACACACACACACACACACACACACACACACACACACACACACACACAGGCTTCTGTTAAACCAGTCGATTGGCTTCTTATGTCTTCCAGATTATTCGATAAACCGCCGCTGAACACTCAGTGTGTTAATATCACACATGAGTTTCTGAATCGATCCGTACAGCCATGGCGTCGCAACCAGTGGTTGTTTTTGCTGTTCTTACACATAAAGCTGTTCAAGTGGAAAACCACATTAAATCAAGCTGTGTATGAGCTAATAGCTGATTCCCATAAATCAACTCAAGTGTAATACGATAGAGCACGACCATTCATAATCCCTATATTGAACTCCAGACTTCCTATTCAAACATTGTATTAAAAATGGACAAACTCTCCTGATAAAAGAAGCCATATATTGCTTGATGATCTTCAGTAAGAAGCTTATTTTAGTAAATGTGTTTCTGATGAATAATCTAGTCTAAAAGTAGTCTGTTTTGAGTTTGAGCTACGGGGGAAAGATGCAGCCTCATAACCCGAGCAGCCTGCTACTGCACGCTGTCCTCGAGCCACAACCGTTTTTAAAGAAGCTATAAAAATGAATTATTGCCAAACCCGACTCAGTCCCTTTCTAGCACAGGAATTGGGAAGTCCCGTATGAAAATGTAAGTGAGGTTTTATTTGTGCACATTACGCCACAATTGGTCTCCTTAATGTCCGTCTCGTTCATGCCACGGAGTGATTTATGAGCTCCTGAAGGCAAACATGGCTCGGGTATTCGCCTGCAACATGCACACAATGTTAAGAGCCCTGTCATGTTCAGATCCGTGCTGGCTTGTTTGCTTTTACTCTCCAAAGTATAAAGTTTGAAAGTGAAAATATAAATAATCTGCATTAGGGTTTTTGTATATCCAGCTTGAAATACAGTGCCAGCATGTTTGTGTAAATCTAAGCAAAAAAATAAATAAAGTAATTTCAGCAAAACAAATGCTTCTTTTTGCATTAATATTAGTCGTTAAACTGTTAATTAGCAGATATTTATAGTTTTTTTACGATATAAAAAAAGTTTTACCACTAAAGTGGTATATTTGAATATGGTCTGCCTTAGCATTTCTCTTATAAAAAGACAGACACATTAAGTTTCAGTTTACTAAACAATTGCATTATGTTGAAATTAAATTCTACATTAATTAAAAGCAAATTGCAATCACGTGTGTGCTTTCACAACTCAACGCGATCGAGACTATTTGTATGCATTACCAACCTGTTGTGGCATTTGCATACCGTCTCTATCTTTCCAAGCCCTACTTCTTTTTATTTTGCATAATTTATACACAAATTGTTAAAGCTAAAATAGGAAGTCTGCAAATAGAATAAGAAACGACTCAAAACACCAGAAAAAGAGAGATTGTAGCAAGGTAATTGTATTCTAACAAAAATATCCAAGACATTGGAAGCTATACAAAAATAAAATGACCAGGTTCCATAGGCCTAATACTGTGTAATTATTCACAAACACTCATAATTTCCATTCCATGAGAACAATTTGTTATGTAAATTACAAGCCACTTGTGAGTAGAGCTATTTCAGTGATTTCATTTCATCCTTACCTTATTAATAATCAAGTCAAATATCAACAGAATAAATGTGCCGACTATACAAATAACAGCAGAGTTAATATCGCAACCTGATATTTATTGTCCCAAGGAGAAAAAAATGAAGCTTTTGTGATTGATTTCAGTTAATAGTTCAGATGCTGCAGGTCGATTGTAGTTAGGGACTCCGAGAAAAAATAGAAGCTGTCCGGAGAAATGTCCACGGGGCTGTCCAGAGACTCCGATAAGCTCGGCGAGGCGGCATCGGAGAGCTGTAGGCAGGAATCCGAGGAGAAAGGTTGAAAATCGTGTATAGAAACATCCAGGGCCGGGGGACTGTCGCCATTGTCCGGCCCAGATGCCGAGCCTGGGCCCATTGTTGACATGCAGCCCGGAACAGTGGGTGACGGGTTGGGAAAATGTTTGAGATTTTTGTCATTGCTGTTCAGCGGCGCAGCAGCAAAACTCATGGACTCGCTATTGTGGAGCTGCTGTGAGGAGCTGAGAGAGTTATTCTGAAAGGAGCAGGTATCTCTCTCCAGCAGGGCCCCGCTCCGCTCGTACAGGGGGCCCTCGTCGTCCTCGTCGCTTTGGATGCCGTCCTCCGCGCACGGCCCTTTCCCATCCCCGTTGTGGTTCTCCTTGCTCTGGGTCTGCCGCTTGTGCTTCATGCGCCGGTTCTGGAACCACACTTTGACCTGTCTCTCGGTCAGGTCCAGCAGGGCCGCTATTTCCACTCTCCTCGGCCGGCACAGATACTTGTTGAAGTGGAACTCCTTCTCCAGCTCCAGCAGCTGTGTGTTGGTGTACGCTGTCCTCAGCCGGCGGGAGCCCCCTCCTCCCCCACCACTCTCCGCAATCTCAGGCGAGCCTGGAAAATAAGCATCACGGTAGCGTTGGGATTAAAAACGCAGGACACAACAGTTGCATAACCCCGCTGCTCCTGAATCTAACATTGTGGCTCTCTCAAACCACCAGAGAGTGGCTCACAACACGCTGCAGCAAAATGGCCGCTGGAGCTACTGACCCAAGCTTAGAGCTTGTACACTATTTATCCTAAAAATCATTAGGGCATAGAGATACTCATCAGATTGTTTTACACACAAAATAACGTCTAGTATGAGCGTGAAGCAAACACGGTGCACTAAAAGCAGTGAGGTCCATGCTGGTGTGGGATACTAATGAATGCTCCAGCTGCCCTCCTCGGCAACGGCACTCCATCACTCTTCATTACTGTCACACATCAAAACTCTCCTACGGCTAGGGGAATAAATCATCTCACCAAACTTTTACCCAAACTGTTTTTTTTGTGTCTTGCATCATCCACAATCACAGCAAAGTAATAACCATAAAACTAGCGTATTAGTTGTTGTTTTTTTGTTTTAGGAAAGCCCTGCGTATGTTACTGCGCTCGCATTTAGCAACAGATAGTAAGCACTTTTTCAGTAAAGTGTTTTGAAATCACCCACCTTTTGGAGAAAAGCACTCAGGTCCATTGGATATGGTGGTAGCAGTGGAGGTCGGCAGGTGGTTCCTCTTGGAGGCTTTCTTCTCCCGCATCCAGGGGTACTCCGGGGGTAAGGAGGCGGTGGGCAGCGGGCTGCATCCGTCGGGGCTGTGTCTGGGCCGGCCGTGCCGCGGATGGCTGCCCGGATTCAAGCTAGGAATGGTCTGCTCAAAGGGAGGAGGAATCAGTGTCGGGCGTGAAAGCGTCGAGCTCTTGATTGATGAACTTTGAAATGAATCAGCGACAGGGGGGAAAGATGTCAGGCACTCAGCAAGCGACGGCTGACTATTGATAAAACCGCTCTCTCGCTCGAATTCGTAATTCATCTCCGCTCCCTGAGAGCCGAGGAAAGTTTGCACGCGTATTTTTATAAATGTTGCGGCTCAGTGAGGACGAGAAAGAAAAAGTCATTAAAAAATATCCTGGTGGTGTTTTTATTCTATATCACTGATTACGGCCGTGTGGGGACCGAGCTACTATTAAACTATTGAATTCATGGAGACAAGGTTGAAATTGGACCGAATTGCCTGTCACATGATTACCTCTGCCCAATGACAATTTGGGGTTTAATCAAAAGGAGCCACTGTCTGCCTGATTGATCCAAAAACGCTGATGAAGAACGCCTCGATCAGCTGGGGGACGACTGTTTTTATTTACATCTTTGTCCGCTCAGTTTATCCTCCTCTCGCCCTTCCAGTCCAGTCCACTAAGCTACAAAATGTGTTTTTTAAGAATGGCTGACGCTCACTATTACAGGGAAGGAGACCAGCATAGGGTGCGCGGATTCGTGCACTCCTCTTTCTCGTATTGTTTGAGGATGTCAGTCGAGAACGCCCCCACCACACACACACACACACACACACACACACACACACACACACACACACACACACACACACACACACACACACACACACACACACACACACACACACATTTCACGCCAGTGGCTATTCATATAGGCAAGAGTCAGACTTCAGAGGTGAAAAAAATAGCATAAGCCAAAAACTGATGTTGAGACTGAACTCGACAGAGACCACCCCCCATAATCCAGTCTGTTCAGAGAGTGTAGACTCCAGGGTAGATGTGATTCTTTAAAGATGCATAATAATGAAATATGCAGTGCACCCATCGACATGTGTAGCAATAAAAAGCCCATCCATTAAGTTAACACTGACGGATATGACACGTTCAGACCATTTCATCCCATAACAGCTGTTTAACATTTAGAGCTCAGGTCAAGAAAAAATATAAATAAAATACCTACATGCGCGCGTGTCTATGCATGTGCAGTCATGCACATTGTCTTATTATAGCCTATGCATGTGGCCCATATAGATATATTGAAGCATATGTTTTTCGTTTATTCTACAAAAGGTCGATTTTATAACGAGGTCATAGTGGTGTACAACATAAAAAACATTATGTTAAACAAACACAATTCATTTATTTAAAGATTTGTGATGTTCACTATTTTCGGTAACCAACGTCTGCAATAATTGTAATCTTAAATTTAAATATGATCATACTTGTAAGGATTCATATTCGTGTTAATAGTGGAAACAGCAGAGATAGATGGAATTTACTGGAAGGGATTACTGGGATTATCTACAATGCTGAGAAATAACCCCTCACTGTATTTCCAGTAACCATTATACATGAAATTGTAATACAGCAACCACCATCAAGTTTAGAATCGACCATTTACAATGAGTCCATTTGCAGCGGTGTAATGTAAATATAATTGTTATTGAATGGCGTAACCTGCAGTGTTACATTTCATAGCCCTTCCAGAAAAATCTGTGAAAGACACATTTGGGATGTTTTTCGTCAAGCAGTACATGCTGTATTTTCATTTTTAAAATATATGGCTTGCTGAGTAAGAGGGGGAAAGCAGAGAAGTGGTAGGCCTCTCTCAGTTTGTTGCTTATATACCAAACAAAGAGTCCTGGAAGCCTGTGCGCGATCAATCTTACTCGCCAAAAGGTCTGACAGCTCGGTGCCCTCACAACACATTTAAGGCTTCTAACTCTCCCCCGGATCAAATGCAGCCAGGAAGCGGCGAGAAACACTGGCCACTCAGATTAGAACCAGTTTCTGCTCGCAGTTGTAGCCTGGCTGTCGCTGGAGGGATCTTTTATAAGATAAATAAGAATCCATCGACACAAGATGCGACCATTTCCTTTCTGTGGAGGCGGTAATGCGCCAACGGTGAGTAGGGCGAAGCAGCTTCTCCACCTGGCTTTTATCTTGAAATTGTAAGCGCATTTACACAAAGACACGTATATTTTTGGTCGTTTTTGGTAGACGTGCAGGCTTGTGAGCGGAGCAGACCGTGTGATGTAGGACAGAGTTGCTAGAGAAAGAGATGGATGGCTTTTGGGGAATTACGCACAGGCTTTGTGTGCGAGGAAAGGAGTGGGTGGCGGCATTTAGTGGACCCCAGTCTGTCCTCCACACTTGTCTTTACAGCAGGATTGATTTAAGACCACTTTCCCACGGATGGCATAATGCAATGAAAGAAATACGAATCTTATCTTAGTTAAAACGTTATGCATGTGCTACCTGCATGCGCATATGGGTCAAATCAGCTTCTTGCTGTGCACGCGTGTGCATGTGTGCGCGTGTCTGTGTTGGATGCAGGAATACTCAGAGCATCAGTTTTTTTTTCTTTACTGGGACACACCATGGTTCAATTGTTCTAGGTTTCCCTGCTAACCATATGTCAGGGTTACTAATGTCCATGCCCTCTTATATCAATCAGATAGTGCTGAATATTATTCATGGGAGAGTAAGACCAAATATTACTGCAGCTACACAAATGCATGCGCACTAAAAGGAAACAATGTGCGAAAACGTTTTGTTAATTTTACGACATAAGTCGATAAGTCATTCAGCATGGTAAAAAAAAAAGGAATGACAGATTTGCAAAACAGGTATTTTAGCTTCATGTCTGAGGGTATTTTAGTTTTTTCATAAATGCTTTGAATTACTGCAAACAAAGAAAATCAATTTTAAATAAAAAATGAGATAACAATAAGGATAATAATTTGTTTGCGGGCCCTTTATCATAAACAAAATAGACCTAAAGAAATGCAATCCCATTTTTCAGCTTTCCACTAATAATTTGCTTTGCTGTAACCCTCCACGAGACCGAGGCTTCTCGTCTTGAACGGCTTCACGCTGGCATCTGCAAATGTGTAATATATTTGTAATATAATGACACAAATAACTCCCGTTACAATTCTGCTTCATCTTCTCTATCCTCTCTCTCCGCATTTCACTGACTGAACATATCAGGGAATAATTTTTCAAACGATTTCTCATTTAGCTTGTTGTCTTCTTGCAGAATCTCCAGAAGGGCCAGTGTGACATTTTTATTATTATGGATGTGCCCACGCAGATGAGAGGAGGTGAAAAGGCCACCCGAGACTTTTCTTCACATCGAATCAAGAGGAGGGGAGAGAAAAACAAGTAGCTTTAATTCAATATTTGACTTAATCTGCAACCATTTCCTTTTCGGTTATTGAATATTGAATGTGGCCTCTGGTTTCACGTGCTTTTTGATGCATACGTATGATACAAATATATAGATAGCACCAATCAGTACCAATGGTTGATTAAACTATTACAATTGTATTCTCTAATATGTTGCCAATCGTTTAAAACATGTTTTATATTTTTTGTTATCACCTTAAATGATATACAGTCTTGAAATATATAACAGCAAAAAAATTAAATGTAACAATTGGAGAACTAGAAAAGTACTATTACATTTTCATTTGGGAAACTGTATTGTATCTCATTTTGTGATCATGTGAAATGTTTCTGTTGTGTCTAAATTAAAACTACAAGGTTTGCTGCAATTATATTTCAATTATTTTATTTATTTCTTCGAACTGGAGCAGCGAGGAATGTATGACATTGAAAAAAGTAAATTGATGATGTATTTCTTTTTTTCTTCAAGAAAAGAAAATGCTAATGTTTGTCCTTCTTTCCACCCTTATTGCATGACTGATTGATTTTACATTCGCTGAGAAAATAAAACACCTCGTTGAAGAAGAAGAAACGGAAGCATAGCCTAATAGCAACATGGTGCGCTGCTGCTGGGGAGCTTTGACGACATGTAGCTGCTGAAGGGTCCAGGCGCTAATTTCCCACCAACCTTGTCCCCACACAAAGCTCATCGAGGTGTCAAATAATACTAAAGGACTCTTTTATCTTAACACCAAACAAAATAAATAACATTAAAAAGTCCAATAGAACAACACAAGCAAGGGAGGCGGCGTGTGAGCTCATGTCCCTTGTTTTTGAAAATGTATTTCCATCATAATCCAAACTCGTGGCTTTTGAAGGATCCTTTCACAAGTGCAACAAAATGCAAAACACAATTCTTCAACTGCGGATAAATAAAAGACGAACAAATTCACATTCAAATGAATAACATATGTTCATAATACCCTGTTTGAGTTTCGATTTTAAAACAAGTAATAAAGAAAGAAAGATTAAATAGGCCTATGCTTATACTGTAAGCTTATACCCCCTCCCTCCCACTCTAGACGTCCTACAGCCCAGATAAAGGTCTTTGTGAGACAATGACACGAGCAAATAGAGAAAAATTCAAGCAAGTCGTGATTATTTATCCTACCCTACTTCACACATCAAACTATAGAGAACATAAACAAAAGCTGAGAGAAGGTGGAAGCCGCGAGGAGGCGCAGAAACAAAGCAGTAATGTGTCTGGAGGTGGATAAGACAATGGGCGGAGTGATCCGGGCAGCGCCACCGCTACAGATGCGTCAGTTTGGGCGCTTCCTGGATTCTTCCCTGAGAGTAGTGCGACGTTAGGTCTGTGTACGTCGGTGTCGGATCACACACTCCGTGATGCTGACTGTTGCCCATTGTGATTGCTCCATTGTAGTCCATGTTTGTGGACGGCGGGTGCGGAAGGTGGGTTAGACCGAAAACGGAGGTCCCAGAATTGGGCATTGAGTCGATGTAACCTCCGCCGACATACACGGGGCTGCCCTGCATGTGAGTCCCGTAGTTGCCATTGCCTTGGAGAGGATGCGCGTCATACTCGGGCGTGGCCGAGTCGGTCCCGGGATACCTCTTCTGGGAGGGCGGGCAGTTGTTGAGGGAGCTGTTCAAAGGAGGGGGGTATGACGTGGCCATAGCGTATGCATTTTGATGAGGTTTATTGTAAGACGTCGGCGACTGGGATTCATAAGGTACACTGTTTACTAGAGAATGCATAGAGTTGAGGTATCCTCCACCACCGCCACCACCGGAGACCGGGCCCCCGGGACTCCGAGGGGACTGCCCACCAGGAGAAGGCATCATCCCGACTCCTTTCTGATCCTTCTTGTATTTCATTCTCCGGTTCTGGAACCAGATTTTGATCTGTCTCTCCGTGAGGTTGAGCAGGTTGGCCATCTCCACCCTCCGGGGTCTGCAGAGGTACCGGTTAAAGTGGAACTCCTTCTCCAGCTCCACGAGCTGCGCGCTGGTGTAAGCTGTCCGGGCCCTCTTCGAAGCTGCTGACCCTGGAGGGCTCTTGTCTCCGGGGCAACTCTCCACTGTCAGGGAGGAGAGGAGGGTGTCAATCAGTAATCCATTACAGACGGAGAGATGGTGTGTGTGTGTGTGTGTGTGTGTGTGTGTGTGTGTGAGAGAGAGAGAGAGAGAGAGAGAGAGAGAGAGAGAGAGAGAGAGAGAGAGAGAGAGAGAAAGAGAGAGAGAGAGAGAGAGAGAGAGAGAGAGAGATCGTCTGACAACACGCACAGAGCTGATAACAGAACTTTCAACCATCAAGAGGGAGTGGTTTACTAGATAAATATGCCCTGCTCCACGACTTAAATAGGGGTGTTATCATCGATTTTGTTTTTCTTCTTCTACCCTGCGCGTGAGCATTTGTGCACATTTTGATAAACCAACTGCCTACTACCAAGCACAAGGGTTATCATGAGGGCGCCATAAGACAATTAACAATCAGTGTATGTCTCTGGGTCTGTGTACACGCTACACTAACTACAAAGAAAAAATGTAACTGAAGAACAGTGGGTCAATATTTGAAATGGAATCAGGTAACCTACTAAAACATTTGACCCTTCTCTTCCCCCGTAGTCATAGAGTAGCACAAACGTAATGCAAACACAAGCATTAAGTATTCCTCAGGGTGTATACACCACTGCCCCCACTGATAAGCCTCCCCTTCTAAGAAGCTGCAGCTTGGCTGCAGAATAGCAAGGTGTTGGTCTACTTGCCGCTGTGGCATGCAGCCAACACTTAATAAATTTCACTTGTCTTCTAAACATGGAGCAAGAGGAATGCAGCGTGACATAACCGTACCTATTAGGTTATAGAGATACAAGATAACACAAGGAATACTCTTGTCAGTTATGATAACAATTATTATTGCATGCTATTTGCTTGATATTTTTAAAGAATATAAATAAGACCGATTCTGGAAATATGTGTGAAGGGCATGATGCTGGCGTACGTAAAAAGGTTTTTCATAAAAGTAGCACCTCGGTAATGAAAATCTCCCCATGCTGCCGTACAATTTAAACTCTTTCTGCAGAAAAATACTTACAACTTAATTTGGAAATGTTTACAAAAAGGGAATGCCACGAGAAGGTAAGACTCACTCACATGTTTATATTTGGGGTGTGTATTGACATTACATACACAAATCCTCCCCCGGACCCAACACTTTTTCTCATTGGCCTGTGTTCGTGCGTAAAATACAATTCATAAATGCTCGCACTTTTACCAGTTGATGAAATATTATGAGAACATCTTCCCAACATGAATAACAATGACGGGTGCCATACTGCTGAGCATGTTAGCTTATTGAAGATACCTCAAACACAAATTTCCCACTGTGACCCTCGAAGCTTTCCTTCAATTAAACAGCAGGACCTGACCTTCACTACGTGCGTAAATCGTGCGTAAATTGTGCGTAAATCGTGGATAAAGTGGTTTCCATACATGTTAACATGTCAACATGCTGTTAAAACCAATGGAAAACATTCCAAAAACTAAAAATATAATTTGATTAAATGAAAGACGGTTTCTCTGAACATTTTCAAAATATAGAACCTATTTAAATTACAACCAAGAAGGTCTAGGAAAAATAAGCATATCTTAATATTTAACTGAAGTTTATATAAATAAAGATTCCAAACTCCCCAACCTGACCTAGGTTTTCCTGTCATCAGAACAGCAGGATCTGGCTTGCGTACATGAATTTAAAAAAAACCTTAAATTGTTAGTAGGTGAATCAAAATTAGGCCATAGAAATACAATTTTCCTGTTGAATATCATTATTCGAAATAGTGCCTACTGCATTTCCAAAATAACCAGGTCATGGGAAGATAAGCATCGTTTAATTTTTAGTTTGCCTCCATGTAAATAAACACCCCAAACACAACCCCCCACTCTGACCCACCAAGTTTCCCTCTCATCAAAACAGCAGGACAAACTGAAACAACTGTTGTGCGTGTTTGTTTGTTGTCTCCCCAGGAACATTATGTGATCAGTGGATGATGTTTACAGTAAGGACAGGTCAGCTGCAGGGCACAGGGACACCAAATGGTGGACTCTTCTTCCAATGTTGAGGGACATTATTTGTCTATAGTCTATGACCTTATATGGTATTTATATATCACGTTTGGGGAATCATTGTATGTACATTCCAAGAAGATGTAACTTAGTTATTACAGGGTACAGCATATTATACCCTGACTGTGTCAACAAGGTGTTGAACTCTGTGGTCATTTTTGGCTGTATCCTCAATAATGTGAGGGTCCCCCACGGAACAAAATATATACATATAATTCAATATAACACCACAAACAACTGATTTAAAAATTATGGGGTAAAATAAACACCTCTCTGACACCAACACAGAAAACACTGATCATGTCACCCCTTAGATACATTGCCCAGTTGCTGGTTGCGCCTCTCTCCCTCCTGTATGTCCTCCCACAACACAACTTATGTAACTGTATGGTCAGAGGCTATCGAGTTATGTGTGTTAGCATCATAGGTGTTTGGGTTGAAAGTACCTGAACTGGAGCTACTGCTCGGTTTCTGCTTCGTGTTCTGGCGGGATTCTTTCATCCAGGGGAAGATGTGTTTGCGAGTAGTAGAGGTCGGCGAGCCGTTCTTGGCACTGGGCTGGTTGGAACCGTTGCTTGTGTTTTGGCTGATAGCACCGGGGGATTGTGAGGGAGGGGGTGGGCCTGACACGGGCACCTGTGGTTGATTGCTTTCGGGATGAACCTTGGACTGCGCCGCCTGAATGGCTGTGGTCCTGTCGCAGCTCTCCGCCATCTCCCCCGGCTTCTGCAGAGCCACGGAGCCGTCAGGAGACTGCAGGGAGCAGGCAGGTCGATGGTACTCACTTTCCACATGAGAGGCCCGGGGATATTGGACCTGATTGGCATCATAACTGAAGCCATTTGCGCTTTGATATGGGTAGCCACTGTAAATTGCGGAGCTGTCGTAGTAGGTTGCCTTTTGCATCTCGCCGTTTCCCAATATTTATTTCAGAAACTGACAGGGTCTTGACACCCTTGTAGAATAACATTGGCACCCCGTGGTCACGTGACGCCTCTCCGCCAATGGCCTCCTCGGGTGAACCTAGGGTTACAAGACGCACTGTGAGGAGAAGAAATGGTGGCGATCCATCTTACTTTTCAATACAGACCTGACACTGGAGACTATGGAAGCAAGATAGGGCCAACAGTCCTGTAGACTATTACCGTTTACCTTATGGCTTACACAAAGACACGCACTAACCTTGCATTACCATCTGTGCCTGACCACATCAAAACAAACCTTTTCAAAAACATTTCACATTGCCAAATCAATTTTAGGACCTAAATAGAAACCACATGCCATTTTAAACATCTGAACGTATTAACAATAACACTTTTTAGAGAAAATGCTGTAGGTAAAAAGTGTGCAAGGGAAATCGTATTAGCAGGTAACCACACAAGGAAATAATATATCTGATATGTTGTTATTTTGCCAACAGGGCTGTCAACACTGCATATAATTTATTATGCAAGGGAATGCATTGCATTTGACGAAAAGACGAAAAAAATCTACCTTCAGAAAACAGGATAGATCTCAATGCACTGCTTCCTCGGCCACCTGACGCAAAACATAAACAACTGCATTCTCTTTCTTTTCTTTTTTTTTGTCTTCTTCTTTGCATACTGCAAGATAAATAGAAGAGCCACGAGGAAACCTGAAAAACCGGGCGAGCATCCGTGCATCTCCATGACCACGTTGTGAACTTTTCCTTGCAGGCCCATAATAATGGCTGCTGTCGGTGCTGTCGACACGGCGGCCCGTGGCGGTGATATATGGGGGTCAGCGGGCCGGGACGGCCTGCTCAGAATGAGTGGCCCGGTGAGCAGCCAAGCCCGGTAGTCAGGCGGACAGGAGACCGGCATGGCACAGCCAAAGCTGCTGAACTACCATAATGCACCCAGGTAACCATGGGGATCCGCCTCTAAAAGATTATTTGGGAAACTATAAACCATAATTGACACAGATACACGGGTCATCTTGGAGAAATGTGTTATGTTGTCACATTACAAATGAAATAGCGAATACAATATGTGGCCTTCCGGTGTTTAAATCATTGGCATTTTAAAAAGGGAGGTGCATTGAATAATAATAATTAAAAAGTAATAAATATCGTATTAACACGAATAATAATGTGCTCTATTACTTTTAAATAAAAGGGAATATTGTTCAATAGGCCCACAAATACACATTTAAACCCGCCCTATTCATATACTATTTGGTTGTGAAATTATGCAGTTCCTTTGTCTGCACTCCAGATTTAAATATTACAGTCAATCTAATCACGAAAGCATATCATTTGGACACTTTATTAAATACATAATAACTCAATGAAATCAAAGGAAATTGATTGCAACTTTTAATTTGCACTGCTGAAACTAATGAGCTGTTGTGTGTCTGATTGTAAATGTGATCCCAACATTAACGATGTTAATACCGGCTGCATTACAAACGTCTTGTTTTTAAAAATCCTTAGCTATAAATCCGGAGCAAATACATGCATTTTCACAAAAGTAACGCGAAAGGAAAGTGAAAGGAAAATATCGACAAACTCTGGGTGTGTACAGCCGTGCAAAGCAAATTGGTCTAAAATGAACTCTGCGCTTGTCTTCAATGCAGTTAAACGCGGAGTGGAAGAAGGTGTCTTCGCTGTACACGGTGAACTGGGAAAGATATCAGAGAGCTTTGTGGTCTCTATCTCCCCGCGAGCCATTGCGATAGTCATAAAAGAGAGAAAGAGAGACAAATGACAGACTTTCTACGCAGCCCTCTGCTCCACGTTAGAGAAATCTGGCTGCCTGACTGTGTGTGTGAACTCTTCCTGAACCGAGATCTAAGTCATACGGTGATAAATCACCGCGCGACACACAAACTCCGCCATTTACAACCGAGGGAGCCTATTTCTGGCCCTGCTTACCTTCTCCTCTGACGACGAATGCAGAGCACCAAGCGATATGTTCTCATTCAGCGACGGAATCGATCAAAGCAGTAATCCAGAGAAAAGTTTAAAGGCAAGGGGCTGGCTGGGTGAAGCAGCAGCAGCAGAGTGCGCCCTGCCATGCACCAGGCATTAGCAGCCACAACAAAAAAAAAAGGGAAGAGCCGAGAGAACCCCCTTTCCTTTTCCCCTTTTCTTTTTTTCCCCTACTCGACGTGGATGGGTACACCAAGATTACGAAAGCAGGCGTGCTCAGTCGGGTCAGCGAGATAAGAGTTATCTGGCCTCAAGATTGAATGTATCGTCATGCTTTAGAGCAATGGCCAGGGCTTCATAGCAATATTAAACTCAGCCAAGGCTATGCTAGACGATGTGATCCTTCACCAGTACCATGCAGACACCAGTGAACTGCCCCGAACCAGAGCGTCACCATAGACAAAAAAAATTATGCAAATAAGTAGCGCCTTGGAAAGCCAGTTCAAATCAAGTCTCTCCTCCTCCCCCAACCAAATGAGGTAGTGTATCTAGAAGAAGAAGAAAAAATGTCGTTTCAAATATAATAGACGTCCATCCCTAAAGTGTTTTAAATATTTTGTTGTTATTATTTACTACACGTCTTGTGGTGGAATTATTAGCCCATTGCAGGATATGTTTGAGAGAGGGGAGAATACAAAGGAATAATCAGCCGCTGACCATGCTGCATTTCCATTTCCACGGGACATAAAGGGCTTCTATCCGCGGATTGATCATTAACCCGCATCTTTGCATATAGTCTTCAATCTTTTAGTCGTAAGGGACGCGCAATTTGTTTTCATTCCATCGCCAGTATTCCGTTGCCTGCCTGCATGGCTTCTTGTATGAAGAACACAACACAGTATTATTTTAAGATTAGAAAGGACAACAACTTCAGATCAAAGCCGTGGTCGAAGTATGTCAAGGAGAGAACCCCACCGGGAGCCGGCGTGAAAAATGGGAAGAAGGTTCATCACCAAAAGGCAGAGCGGAGAACATGCAGCGAGGAAGAGAGGAGCAGAGCAGAGAGCCGGCAGCATGAGGGAATCCCTCTGCATGGTAATGCTTCTCTTTTGCAGCCATAAAGAATGGAAGAAAGGAGATTTATGTCCTCTCAGCTTACTCGGGCGGTAAACACATACACAGAGCTGCAGCTTCTTTTCTGGCTTCAGCCTCTGAGACTAAATCCAATGACATCTAAAATGAGGTATAGAACACTCGGACGGCGTGGGAGACTGAGTGGGACAAAAATTCACGCGTGAGGATTTTTTTTTTAGCCTACTCGGCCTTTTCTTTTGGAAACCATGAGCAGTCACATTGTATAATTATTTACTTCTTTGTATTTTGATAAAACGCTGATTCGCCTTTCTCTTTAGTTTAGCCCCGAGCTGAGGGTGAAATGTCATGCGGTGGTGGTCGTATAGTGCCGTGCACAATATGGCTTAAAACAATGTGGGAGGAAAAGAAACCTGAAATGTTGATGAAAGAAAATCCATTTTTAAAACTTGAGTGCAGTAAACTATAGCAGCTACAAGCAGATGGCTTTCACTGAAAGTAGTTTTTGAAAGGAGTAAGGCACCGCTCCAAGAGCTGCGATTCCCCTCGTCACTTTTATAGTGACAAATTACACCACAAAGACAAGTGGAAGAGAAGGAATTATTGCTCTCGGGCTGGTCATATTGCTGCAACAAGGAAATGTACAGGCCATAGGCTGCTTCTCTATCCATGTGAGTGCTTTGGTGGGCGTGTGCGGTACTTATTAGAAATTGAATAAGGATATCACCATCAAGCATCCATAACACAAATCAATAAAGATATATGGACTTACCGAAGGCAGTTCAAGGTGTCTTGGAGCCCGTGCAGTGGCCTGGATTCACTTGGCTGGATTTCTGTAAAGAGAAATAAACATTTTCAATTCCTGCGGAGATATTATAACCGTATAACGTGTTCTGGAAAATATACAATTGCGATTTTTATTTTATTTTTCATGTTAGGACAATTTTATTATAAATAAGTCTATTTTTATTTTACGCAATTGGGAAGGCCTTGTTCTTAAAAAAGGTGCAAAATGAAACATCTCCAAAAAACTGGTTTAATTTAGTTAAATGTGATGCAAACATTTTGAAGATAATTATTTGGTTTAGATTTTAGATTTAGCAGAAGGCTCCACGTCTTTGTGTGAGATACATCCTCCAAGCTTACTGGGACAATTATATCTTCATTATTTTGTAGCATTTTGCAACAAAATATAAACAAAAATATATGTATATAAATAGATGCATATACATATGTACGAAATGCATGAATAAAAAACAGAATGCAAAGACAAAACTAGTATTACAATCAAATATTGCTCCCTATCAGCGTAATATCACTAATAACATAAAATGGGCCAATGCAAATAACGTGTTTGTAGTTTCCCTGTTGGCCGGTAAGCATTTTCTCCACAAACGGATCGAATAGTCATTAGGTCTCGCGCACCATCTTCCCCAAGTCCCCGCGCCCATAAATCACGAAGCAGCGCCGTGACCTCAGCGCGGCCGCGCGGTCCTGGATGGCACTCCGTCTTCCATTATATGCTCGTTTCCCTGGCGGAGCGACACAACCTCACCGCTTTTCCCTACTTTATGTAAATCTTCCTGATGTATCATTTACACAAAACACCCACGTAAAGACGAGATGTTTGGTTTTATAGGACTGGTTGTTGCACCTTGCAGCCGCCGCACGCTCTGCTTGAGGTTTTTTTCTTCTTCTTCATGGAAGCTGATGTTTAAATGGCCGCTTTATTTACAAACTGTTGTACAGGCCCCTCTATCCAAATGGCTGCTTTGCCATCAGAAATATGAACACAACAGAAATAATTCAGTCTGTCTTACTCAAATTTGCATGGGAACTAATAATGGCTTTAATATGAATATGAACGAACCAGGAAGCAAAACATGGAACAAAGCCTACATCAGAATGGCCCACACGCATCCTTCAATCGTCACTTATTTATACACTATATGTACAATCTGAAGGTATGTTTATGTTTCGATTAGATATGATGAATCGGAGATATTACCAGATAGTTATCATAGCTTTTTGGTACCTGTCTATATCTCCCCGCCCTGCACAGAAACCCCGGACCCCTATTTCACTGACCTCTGCCTCGCGCAGCAATAACTCACGACAGTAATGAACAATCGGCGGAAATACCTCAAAATAAAATCCATCCTCTCAAAGCTCGGTCTCTGACTCTGTCCGCGTGGAAAAACATATCCGTCCGTGACAGCAGTATAATACATCCACACACCCAGGATCCTCTCTCTTTCAGTTTGTCTCTCTTTTCTTTTTCTCAGCTCGGAAAACAAACTATAAATCCCGGACTCCCCTTACGGAAAGTGGGGGTAACCCGCATATAATCAGCATCATATGGCCAGACCGGGGCTCCGGTTTTCTTCCCCGTGCCATAACATCGCGCAGTATTATGCGCCCCACTCACGTGACGCAACGTCAACTTAAATCCCTTTTATTTGAGCCCGTGAATCATTAATGGAGGCAGTCATTGCCCCTGAGGAGAAACGGATCAGTTCGGAGGGAGAAAAAAAGAGGGCTATGTGACACTGCAATGTATCTGGCAGAGGAGCAAGTCTCTCGCAGAGAAGCAGCTTTTCCACGTGTCGCCCATTCAGAGGGAAAGAGCGTTCTGTCAGCTTTAAAGTGCCATATATTTGGTGCCTGTTAGCGGCTGAAAGAGCTGATGCCGCCTGCATTATGCTGAGTTTCAAGTGCAGCCAGCTCTGCTCTGAGCCAAGCTGAACACCAGAATGTTTTGCACTGCAGCGTGACAAGTCGCACTATGTGAGAGGATGAGAGCTTTCCCTGTAAAATAACGTTTTACGAGTCGCAGGATGACCATCCAGCATACGTTACGCTCATTTCTCTTTACAGCATAACCAGGGCTAGAGAGCTTTACTCAATATCGCCCCCCTTAGCCAGTATTGCAGTTTGGTTGTAGTACCACTTAATCAGCGTTTGGTTCTCCATCAACAAAAGCCAAACGGTAAAAAAAAAAAAAAAAAAAGTCACACATTTACCTGTCCTACATAAGGAGGGTGGTCGTGAGGGTGTCAGTCAGCAGTGGGCGGAAAGTGGAGGTGAGGTAACCTAAGAGACGCTGCTCGACCCCGCTGATCAGTACATGGACCCTCGTTTGACCTAAATGCACTTACCCGTTTCCGTTCACCAACTGAGTGATTTTTGAAATTACAGATTTTCGCAAATGATGAGTTTAATTGCTTTGTAAGGGGGAGGGTTGAGTGCAAAAGTGCCGACGACGAAATAAACCTGGTGTATGCCAAGACAACCATATTGTAAACTAAGTCCTATCTATATAGCGTGACATAGATAAACTCCATGAATGGCCACAAGTGCTGTCCCGGAAGAGATTTTCTTTTCTCGGCACCGTTTGGCGCTTTGCTTTCCGTCAACACCGAGCAGCGGGCGTGGAAAAATCCCACCACAACGATTAATCATTCGGGGCGGACACAGACAGCATCCCACTCCCACACCAGCCTTTGTCTTCTCAAACTACAACTTGAGCGGTAAACTTTTAAAGACAAGAACGCAACGCTTCAACAACTGGAGAAAAGAAGAGGATTAACAATGACCTGCAGGGCGAGAAAATAAGTTTTACGCGCAGGTTTTGCACGCAGGTTTTTTTTATGTGACATATCTGTGTTTAATCATGTTCTCTTTCTGTTTTGCAAATACAGATGTGGAGCTGTCACCATGGGAGTATATGCTGGACATGACCGTGCTCTGGAAGATAATCTGACTTTGGCTTTCGCCACAGCACCTGAACTTTTCCCTGACCCGGGCAGAGGCACAGAAAGTCGAGTGGGAAGTTATTTTGGGTTCCAAAACAAGGAGATGGAAACAATTAAAGGCCCTCGGCTGGTAGTCTTCTTTTTATTTCTTGTTGCACTTTTTCCAGACTCAAAAGTAGTAGATGATTGTTATGTTTAAAATCTCAACTGTTTTAGTATAAAAGAAACGTGTCAGAGCTTTTTATCCAAATCAGGGCTTCTTATCACTTGTCAGCAAAGAGGAGTTAGAGGGGCAGACCCCTGGATGTTGGCCAGACGGCGGTCCATATCTCCCCACAATGTTGACACTCAGAGCGCTTAACAGCCAGGCTTGGGTTACCTACACTCAGAGGAAGATAACTCTTTCTGCGAGGTTTACATCGGACAACTTTAAGGCCAATGCGAAACTCAACGCCTCAAGCAGACTTGGAGAATCTCACGCACGGAAGCAGACCAACAAGGACAACGTAATTGATTGCATGAAGGTGGTTGTAATAAAATATTTTTTTTTATGTTTAACTTTTTTCATGACTGAAAATATCCCTCGATCATATAGAATAGATTATATACATATAGTCTCACAGCAGTGTGAACTAGTCACACATTTAAATATATTGGTCGGCTTTTGTCAATAGCTGTTGCATTTTGGAGGTGTTAAATACGTATAATTATTATTAATATGAATTAATATTATTATTGTTAGAATTATTATTATTTGCGTTTTTGTTATTACTCACATTGTCACATACCCTATGGAACTTGTTAATGTTTAATCTGTGTCTAAACTGCCTATTGTGTTCATTCTCATTGAAAGGCTCTTTCATACAACAGCAGCCCTTTGTACTGTTGTTGAAATACACTTACTCTCATCTTTAAATTCAATAGTGGAATTAATAGATTGATGACAATCATAACAATTGATAACAAACGGAAACGTTGCCAATTCAAAATCCATACAAACAACCACCAAGTTTAGTTTCATAATGAGTGTTTTCGGGGTACACTTTGCCAACATAAATGCAGACTGATGCTTCATTTTGCTCTTATTCAATTGTTTTTGAAGTGATTGTATTGCTTTTGCCAAATAAAGTTTAAGGTGCACCCATACGACATTATTGTATCTGCAATCACATTTAGTAACAATTCATTTGAACCAAATTTGCTCAAATTTATGGTTTCTTAAAACATTTTGTTTGCAACATTATTATTACATTTGAACAGCCTAATTTGTCGTGGTTAAAATATTTAAAAAGTTGTGGTGAATACTACTTTATCCTAAATCCTAAAAGGTATGTAAGGTTTAAGCACAAACACATTTGTTTGTATTATGCTTTTTTTTAAAGTCAATACAAAAAATGTTTCAGTCTAATTGAGGAATACAATTAGTTGAGTTCAACAATGAATTAGATCATATTCAAATACACATGAATATTCACCAGAAGACCATGAAGCAAACTCCACTTCCGGGATATCCTTTAACACCTCTACAAGGAAAAAAAAAAACATCCAAATCTACTCACAGGTCATGACGGTCTGTGTCCAGCGGACAGTGTTCTGTGTCTGTCAGATGAGAAGAGATCTGACTTGCACCCTGCAGAGGATCACTTCAAATGAAAATAAGGCAGATTTGCACATCTATTTCTGACCCCGGGGCATTCATTATTCAACAAGTCACGTGAAAGAGCGAATTAAAATTTCAGTACATTGGAAGTGACCTCTATTCGCGAATCAAATGACTTGAAATCTTGTAATTTAACTAGTTGGACTTCTTGGAGTCTGCGCAAAATCGGTGCCAATCAGCCTCAACGCCATCTTCTGCACAGCTGTCGTGTCTGCAGCAAGAGCTGCACATAGGTCTGGTAGAATGTGCAGAGAGGGTTTTTACATTTCTGCAGGATTATTTTTCAAATGCAGACGACAATTTTGAGTGAAATATGCAACAAAAACTGTATCAATGACTATAAAACCGTGTTTGTGTTAAATGGGACTATGAATCTGTCACTTTGACTTTTTTTTCTGTGGGGATTTTGGTGAGTGTCAGTCTTATCTATTTACTATGAAATGCATGACTGACCCCCTCCATTGTGCAATTATATATTGAGCAGAAACCAAGAGTGGCAAAACATATTGAACAATTTGCACAATACCAGCATGTTTAAGTTCATATCTACCGTCTCTGAACGACCTGACAGCGGTGATTCTGTGATATATTGCACAAGAGCTATCTTTAAGACCAAATTTGGGAGAATTCATGGATTAGTTTCACACCTAAACACCGTTTTTGTTTCCGCGCTGTCTCTGGGTAAATCGTAAATGAGAAGAAGAAGCCCGTGGAGGTCTTAGCACTGATGTATGGTCTGAACATTGTGTGTGTTGAGAGGTCAGGGGTCAGAAGAAGTGCTCTGAGCTGGTGATTGGCCAGAGCCGGCCGTGTCCCCGGGTTGAACTCTCTATTGTTTGGATGTATCAGGTAGTGACCAACACTCACACTCTGGTGCACTGAGGTCGGCCGAGATCTCCTAATAATGGCAGGAGAAAACAATATGTGAAGCCGGATACATTTAACAACCTGGAGTTGGTTTGATTCCCGTATAAGTAGCAAAGCCTGCAACTCTTAACAGCTGATATATATCTGCCTCCTAAACCACGGAAATCCGCACGACATTCTAGCACATTTTGGATTAGAATTCCTGTCAGTTGAGGATTAAAAGACCTAATGGAGTCAGACAAAAATACCTTTTACGCAACGTGTAGTAGATGGGAAAACGTGGTGTGAGACATACTTAATTTAAAATATGGTTACAGATATGAAACACATGAAATGTTGAATCTGTTTCCCTTTCTCTAAATATTACAGAAGAGAAACTGCGCATCTTTGCGCACTGATTAACAAGTGAATCATTTCTGCAAATAACACAATATAAACCAAATATAATTTGATAATATTCAGAAAAGGTTAATAAAGTTAAAGTAGTATTAATATGTGGCGCAGTAAGTAGTCCAATACTCAATCACAATTGTACGTATATGCAATTTTACGCACACTATCATATTTAGACGCATACATCTCAACACACTGGATAAAATGCTTTATGAATCCATTTTTTCTGAATCCTGCGATTAAAGCAAACGGCATTGAAGTGAAATGTTTGAATTTTTAAAAAATGCAATCCTCAAATTATGAATCTTTTTTTAAAAGAGGAGGTAAATACATGCATTCTCACGTTATTACGCGCGGCTTCAAAAATACATGTTTCGCCAAAATCTAATCAGTATTTGCACTTACATAATATCCAAAACAAAGTCAACCTTATAAGTGAAGTACATATTTATTTCACAAGGACAGACTGAGCCTACACTAGCCTACATCACAAAGGTCATTACTGAGACAACACATACAAATATTCACAGTTTAGAACACAGCACAACATGGAACGGACTATAGCACAAATAAACCTAGACCTTACAATACCAACAAACATATTTCTACGTGACGAAATGCTTCTCTTATTGTGCCTTCATTATGATTTGCCTATGTACATTAAATGTGAAAGTCACCAGGGACTACATTCAACAGTAAACCAACCGACTCAAACACACAAACTACACTGTTACTCTGACTGATGCCATACCTCTAAACAGCCATCTAGAGTCTCGCTAAATATCTTTCAAGTATATTAGAGCTTTCCATGAGAAATAATAAAAAAAAACAATACTCCAAATGAACATATAAAAATGACTTCAAACTTACTTTTAACTCACTCAATTTGAACTGTCATGATACATTTTGATCCAAGTCATACGTTTGAATGTGCGTTATCCTTCTTTCATAATAATAAACAAATATATAAACACTTTAGTTGCCACCATGGCAATTAAAGATGAATTTCAAGCTTATATGAAGAGGGCGAGGACGACCGGAGAGGAGAAAGGGTACAAAGGACGTGACAGGGGCCCAATGGCAGAGGCAAGGTGAAAGAGATAACACCATGTGTAAAATACTGAGAATAGGTCCATCAAATTCCACTTGTGATATTTGCCATCTCAGTCTGGATTGGGTTTTTTGTTGGATGGGGTTCATTCGGGCACTATAGCCCTGCCGTGCACGGCGTGGGGACAAGCTGCTGGCCTGTTTTGATCTGCTGCTGCTGCTGCTGCTGCTGGGCCCCCGAGGCTGAGGACGAGGCCGAGCTGGAGGAGCGGATCTTGGTGTTGGGAAGCTTGTGCTCCTTCTTCCACTTCATCCTCCGGTTCTGAAACCAGATCTTAACCTGGCGCTCTGACAGACACATGGTGTGCGCAATCTCCACCCGCCTGCGCCGGGTCAGGTACCGGTTGAAATGGAACTCTTTCTCCAGCTCCAGAGCCTGCTGGCGGGTGTAGGCAGTGCGGGACCTCTTGGGCACTCCTCCAGTGTAATTGGGATTGACTGGAGGGGGGAAAAGCCATACAGAGGCATGCAAGCAGGTGTTACATGCGGGCGGATATAAAGCGTTTAATCCAAACCAGTAAAGTTCCTCCAATGCACACATTAAATCGTTAAGAAAATATCTATAACATTTCTGCGTTTGGTGTAAAATCACAGCCATTATGTTTGTTTTACTCTCTGACGTGTTTCAGTTTACGGACATGACATTAATGTGGAGATGCCGAGTGTACAAGCCCTCGCATCCAGGGACATATCAGGCTTAAAAATGATTAACAAACAGCGGGGTTGGATATTACAGTTTGGCTCGGCTCCAGTGGTGGAGGTAGTTTGGGTTAAAAAGCAACAAAAGCACATGGCCCCGACAGACGAACACAGGCAATAAAATTTACGAGGGTCCTTAATTACCGACCCTGCTGCTCGATAGTCGTAAATTGCTGTTGTAAGGGCTGCTACTAGTGCTGCCTCAATGGACTCGCGTGTGTTCCAGTGGTTGTTTCTCAGTGGTTCTGCTATTTAACCGTGACGATAACTCACTGTTGTTAACGTGGACCTTTTTCATCCACGGATAGACCACCGGCTCCTTGCCCTTCGCTGCACCGGGATACACCTCAATAGCGAGGCTGCAGTCTTTGCTGGCATTTTCCCCTGCGCCACCGTCTGGGGCCGCGGGAAGGCGAGGACCGTGGCTCTGTGGAACCGGCTGCGGCTGTGCGTGATGTCCTTCGGAGAAATCATCGAGTCCGGTGGCGGGAACGTTGCCGTAATCGTAGCCCGTTTCTGTATAGTTTGACCTCGGATAGGATTGCTCGTCGTGATGGGGGAAGCCCGTATCTTTTGACCGCTCGTAGTAATCGCCAGGGTTCGGGATGTATCCGCTCTGCTGGTATTCGTCGCATGGAGGAAAGGAAGGCTCGATATAGTTGGAGTTTATCAAGTAGGAACTCATGGTCATTAATTTGTGAAGTGCAACAATACTAATTTTTATCGCGCTGTCGTTTTTCTGATCTCCACAAAACCCTCCTACTCCCTGTCAAATGTACAAAGTTGTCTGGTCACGTGGGAAGCGCCACCAATCACCGCGCATCCTGTGGGCATCATGTAAACAGGAACCAATGGAAAGCATGGCATTGGTACCACCAACGCTGCTCGGACTGGCTTACGTTGATGTTTTTCTTATTAAATCACAGTATATAAAGCAAAACCAATCAACTAACTTGTTTACTGCATGGGGCCAAACTTCTGTGGGTGAGGCTTTCCTGCATGTGATAAAATCCCCCTCATATGAAACAGAAAGTGGTTATGAAATCCAAGCCCTGACTAAATAAAGGTTACCACAAACAAAGGACTATTTCTAACAGCTAGTGTCGTGAATATCGCTTGTTGGAGTGTGAAACGTGTTGATTCATAGAAAAGACAAACAGGGAAAGAGAAACACGCCAAGACAACAGCAAAAACTGTAATGTTGCATATGAGCTTACTCAAATATTCGAAAAATACAACAGTGCACATGAGCCGCTGCTCTGCGGACATACAAGGCATGCATATAAAACGTCTGACTTGTGTATCAGTGGACATGGTGACACCGCTTATGACACATTTAAAAACAAAAGAAAACTCTCCTCTCACGCTGCACACCACCGTAAATGCACAAGTCTCCTTTTTCTTCTTTCCATGATATGGGAAAAAGGTTCATTTATGCAATTTGCCAGAACCTAGCAATAATTCCAAGCTATTTTTGCTTTCTGTTTGCACCACATGAAAGTTATCTGGCTCCGATCGCACGGCCATCACGTACCATCAGTTGTACTGTGTTCAGTGGACATCCAAACACCGGACAAACAATTGCAGACGTACCTTTCTTTATAGCCACATATCAAACAAAGCGTGGCATTTTTTCACTAACACAGACCGTCTGCAGTGCATAGAATTGCACTCTACAGCACAGAATAACAGCTCGAATAACATTGTCCAAATCTGATTAAATTTGGAAATATATTAAAACCTTTCCAAGAACAATTTCACAACATTTAAAAACAAATATCCAACATCCTAATATAACTGTCCTGCAGCACCACTTCACTGTAAACAACCACGGCTAAGGTAATAACATTGCCAGGTATTAACTAAAATATGTTCCGAACAGAGAGAACACTACAGTTTTAAAGGGGGAAAAATAATAGCGATAATAACAATAACAGTCAATTTAATAATTGGAGAGAAACTTCTATATATTTAAAGGAATTGACAAGTCTCAATAATTTCAAAACTGCATGTTTCCAAAGTAAAACACATAAAAGTATCTGACCGTGCTCCTCGCCAGCAGCCATCAGGTCCAGGTCCTGTTTCCTCCCCATGTCCGAGGTGCCACACTGTATAACTGTCCCTTGGAGATGCAGCAGCTCTCCACAAAGCGGATCCACACTGTCCACGTCAACAAGGCCTCTGTATGGAGAAACAAGAGGCCAAACTTCGGAAATATTGAAAGCTTTCTTTTCTCTCTCTTTTTTCTTCTCCTGGTCCCCCCCTATTCTATTCGCTCCTCTAAACAGAGATAACTTCTGCCTGACCCCAAAGTGACACCGTTTCCATTTTGTTTCTGATTAATCTTTCCCATTGACACTCTTTGTTAAACAACAAGGCGTGCCCCTTTTCCCAAAGAGGCGACATTTTCATATCTGTTAGACGCAGTGACCTGGGGTTCACCCCGGACTTGGACTTCAGTTTTGCAGGGTCTGTTCAGCCCTGGGGAGCCGGGGGAGCACTTAGCGTGGGTCAGCACCCCAGGACGGTTTCCAAAAAAAAAGAAGTAATGTTCAATAGACTTTAAACTATCTAGAAAATCCCACGAAAAAAGAGTGTCTTAGAATATGAGAAATATGGGATCGTGCAACTTTATCACCGCTGCAGATTGTGCAGATCTCCATCACTAAACTTCTAGTTTTTTTTATGCAGACAACTTAACAGGTAACCCTCCCGCCCCCCGCCCCACACACACACACACACACACACACACACACACACACACACACACACACGCACACACACACACACACACACACCAGAGGCAGGCCTCAATTTTTCCTCTTCAAAATGGCATTTTTCGTACACTGTTGCTGTAAGGCAGAGCTGTTATCTAACATGCTTTCTCGCACCTAACTCACTGTAGATGGCAGCTGATGTGCTTCTCGCCATATATCTGCTGTATCCATATGGCTAAGAGACCACCTGAGAGGCAATATGTCAACATAATGTCAGCGGTAAGACGACTTCACTTCAGATCTAAATGTACATTCTGCTGCCATTCTATTACATGTAGGTGCTGTATAAATATGGGCCACTATTATCCACTTACTCTGCTTTTACAGGTCATTCTACTTGTTGCTATATGGACTATTTTTTTCTTTGTTTCACCCGTGAATGGCTTTATTGAAACATATCATGAGTCAAGACTCCGGTCCTTTTAGATAAGGGTGTTGGTAATGCCTGCGTTATCCATAGTCCATGTCTGCAAGATGCTGCTAGGTATTTAAATGCGATAAAGCATCTGGACATCTCTTGAACACTGCAGCATGCACCAAATATAATAGGACAATAATCATTAAATTGTCCATTGGAGTAAAAGGAAGCAATTGGACGCTGTGTTAAAAATAGCTTGACACTATCTTAGTAATTTTCCAGTAAGTTGATTTAGATCTATTCTGCTCTTCGTGTGAATAAGACCCGCTCCAGCTCAGTGTTAAGATGTTCTTTATTTGAGGTCTAAATAATAACAGCCGGATCGCGGTGTTCCCTTTCAGAGCACACTGTGAGGTGAAGGTCTATTTAGCCAAAATACATCACACTGACAGTTTACTGTAAATTTAGATTATCAGAGAAGTGCTGTAAAGATGGTGACAGATTGCAGATGGCCATCACAAGGTCTCGTGTCTATACGGAGCCTGACGGCGGGATAAAACACCGTCTCTGCATTTAAGATGTGCCGAGGATTCGGGCCAGAACACACCTTGTGGACATATTTCCACATAGGTAAACACATTTATTTATGAGAAATATATGTATCTTGTATTCAGTGTGTCACGTTTGATCCCGTCCAGTACTTCACAGCATTGGCAACAGAACAGGCTTTTACAACATGGCTCTGGCTGCAGTTTTAATACAGCTGATGAGACAGAAACATAGTGACTTTCAAGCCCTCAGCAGCAGTTAAAGAGACGAACAAAAGCAGCTCCATCCTTTAGAAAATGCAGGGATATCTTCTTTATTCTTCCAAGTTAAGAGCTGGTCTAATTAAACGTATTGAGACAGAATATTCCAGAGAACGGCGACACTAATGTGTCAAAGAGTAAAGCGTCCGGCTGAAGTAAGTTATAGACACATTACAAATGTTAAATAAGTTGGAATGTGCACTTTAATGTAAGTTAAAGATAAGACTCGTAATGTTTTAATTAAAATATATGAAATGATGCTTTTTTATTGAAAATTATAGAATAAATCTGAGTGAAGTAATCACATTTATCGCATTGACTTTCAGGTGAACTCCCTTGCAGCGTATCGGGACATTTCTATTCTTCAGTGACGAGCTTTTTTCTTTTGAATTCAATAAACCAAATTGTGATTGAGCCAATGACCCGCCTTCTCTTCATTTCATTGAACTTTGTTTATACATTTAAACATTTTACAAAGAGAAAAGCATCTATTGTCCCGCGCAGTGTACGTGTCCACAAATGTGTTAAATTACTTCAAATGATTTGCAAAAGTTATTTCTAGAAATTTTGTTTTTTGTTTTACAATCAAAAAAATGTTTGTCAATAAACACATGGATGAACTCTATAGTACTGATATAGTCAGATTGTATTGGTATTTTTTATTCAAGGGGTACCAGATTGCAAGTTTTTCTATGCTGGTTAAAATGTAGAATGTTTATTTTTTTTTAAACAAAATCGATGATCCACTTTATTGCGTTAACAGTTGCATATAATACGTTATGTGACTCATCCAAACCCATGTTATGGCTTTTAAATTATAATATCAATATAGGTATTCGTGGTTTTTGGCTTACATTTGGGTTTGTTATCAGCCATATTGTTTTCACTTTTACGTTTCAGCGAGCTCTCACACCTAAACCAAGGTTACATGTTATTATTATTATTTAACTATTAAATACGTCCAGTGAAAATAAAATAAATATAATGATATATATTTTAAAAAATCATTTTTTTAGACTTTCTTTCTATGATTCTCAAAAACATCTGTGCCATTTCTGCTTTCTTAAAGGGCTTCTATTCAGCGGATCGGGGAGAGAGGGGCTAAATGTTTTTTAAGGGGTCCGGGGGCTCAATTTGGGGGCTGTGGGCCTTCCCATTACCCTGTGACCGGGTCGAGAGTATCAATCCTCAAAATGCAAATTTTGCCCTCGTCCCTAAACATATCAAATGCAATTTATTCAAAGGAAATTCACCAATCAACCGCCCTAATAAAACGCCAGCCACTCAATCTTGTGGCTGGGGACGGGTGGGGGGTCCCCTCCCCCGGTCCCAAACGCGAGGTCACCGCGCTTTCAGGGTTCACCTGGAGTGCACCGCGCAACATATGTAATTCAAAGCTATTCTGTCTTTTGTGTGGAGAGTCAAGATCGCTATTATAAGGCTGGCATCAAGCTCCGAGAGAACAGATGACGGAGACTTGTTCAGCGCCTAAACTTTTGACCCCAATTTTTCCTCCTCTTCTGCAGCTATCTCGCCCTCATCTGTCCCGGCCCAGTGAGATATCTGCCCCTCTCCAAACGAAAAATTGATTTGAACAAAGTGTATGTATCTCTTGCCATCACGATGATCATTTTCACAAATTTCATAATTAGTGAAGATGCCAGCATAAGACCTAAAATGCGATTGTAGCTGTATGATGTTTCCACCGAGGGAATGAAAAGATAAATCCAATAGGCTCGCACTCAAGACTAATAGGGCCGTAAAATATGCAAATCATTCATTAGCGTTATAAAGCAACCAAAGCAGCCAAAAGTCTTTGTTGGAGGCTACACGTAAAGTTAGACTCCCCCTCTCACTTCACGTCTTCTCCTCCAGTACAGGACGTTACCACGAGCTCTGTGTCCCTGGGTAAATTAATTTATACGCAGGATGCTTATAGGCAACGCCAAGCAAACGTGTCATTAACGTGAAGGCGAGTGTGCGCGTGCATGGTACCGTGGATGTGTGAGTAGTTTCCCCTCTCTATATACAGCAGGGTGACAGTGAACTTGGCCTAAAGCGAGCTCTGCTGGTGGCTCTGAGAGGATGCAGATTTATCTTGGTGCTGTGGCTGACCTCCAGATGAACCTGCAGCGTCTCTCTCACTCTGCCTGCCAGTATGCAGCACATGGGGCCCTGTCCACATTTCTCCTTTTGAAATATTGACCAGGGTTTTAATTTCATTTCCAAACAGCCACCTTCTTTGCCTTGTGTTCTTTTTCTGTGTCTGAAATCAAACTGGAAATAGTGGAAATTCCGTATTTCGTTAATATTGTGAATTATTTACATTAAAAAATATGATTTGTTAAAGGGATATTAGCAGTTTGGATTATTCTGCTAATTTGACAAATGGCAAACCTTTGGTTTTTGTCTGAGGACGAAAAGTGAACGTATAAATGTTTTTTTTTTTTGGCAGGATTTCCACTCATCTGTCCAGAAATGATTATCAAAAGTATAGGCCAGATGTTAAAATCCACTCCAACATTGGTGAAAATGGATTGATTTATCTAAGAAGATAAACACAGTTATTGATTTGAAGAAAGGTTCTGAAACAACCATTGAAGAGTCGAGACAGAAGGCCTCTGCAACCAAAACATAAAACGTGGTATTCAAATTGTGATGGCTCACAGAAATTACCTTTTTTTTACATATGTAATAAAGCTGGGTGGTTCATGACAAGTTCGTTGCTGCCAAAAACTCACAAAACTCAAATAGTTATAAAAAATGTGTTTTTAAATCCCATTTGGCCTGGAGATTTCAATTTGGAAAAGGGCACTTTAAAAATAGGCATAGGCGTAAAAAGAAAAAGGCCAACGCGTATGTACATATATATATATATATATATATATATATATATATATATATATATATATATATATATATATATATATATATATATATATATATATATATATTTCCTATTACCAGTCCATGTGTGTCCGCTGCTGGCTGGTTCCGCCCTGGCACTGGTCGGACAAGAGGTCACCACAAAGCGAGAGTGACTTTTAAGAGGTCATCTGAACTTTTCAACCCCAAACACAACGCGACGTGGCTGACACAAAACGGAATTCCTTTTCCAACGTCTCCCCGCTGCTGTTTGTTCGCATGTTGTGTTTACTTGACACGGTTTACAGCCCTAAAGCCAGAACGGTGCCAACATGTGGAGCGCAGCCGTCAGCAACACAACAACTGCAACTTTCTTTTTCCAGGGATGAACAGAGAACTTGCCAAAGTCATCAGCACACATTCAGAATCCAATCACCCCAAGCTGTAAATCTGTAAATCTGTAGGCCTGCATTAGCAGCTAACTTTATCAAGGAAATCTCCACACATCCTTTGGAAACTTTCTGGTCCACCGTCTGTGAATTCTCCAATGCAATAAAACGACAACAACTAGAAGTTTGTGGGGGTGGAAATGGACACAGAGATAATTATCCAACATGTAAAAATGGATTATGAGTTACACCACAGATGGAGGGAAACAAGTTACACGGGGAAGGAAGCAATTAAATAGCCATGAGCCGGACCCAACCCTGCGCAACATCTGCCGAGACCAGTATTCAGCACAGCACAACTGACAAATTAGCGTAATGGACTAATAGGGACAGATAGAGGGAGCAAACACAATAATAAGGCTGTTTAACACAGGCTGGTTGTTCTCGGGCTACCGGATAGTCTGCAGAAACTTACCCAGAGACGCGGTCCTCGTCCTGGAAAGCGTCCGGTCCATACTGAGGCAGACTGAGCAATAGTGACGGTCTGCACCGGTCAAGTAACACTTACAGCCTGCAAAGAGAGAGTCAGACGAAGCCTCGCCGTCAGTGCGATTATATGTTATGTGCAATATACTGTCAACTCCCCAAAACCATAAAACTTACTTTAATGGCTACCACGTGACCGTTTATGGCCAGTGAGCCTATCTGGCCGCGCTCCGGATGATTTTTACGATCTAATTCATAGACAAAACCCCCCATTCATTAGGCACCCAAATGTCAGAGAGCCAGAATCGGCCCTAATAAAGTTTAAAGCTTGAAAACTCGAGCTGTTTCTTCGGGAATAGCCCAAGAGGCTGTGCGCAAGGGGACGCCCGGCCACTGGAGCCGGTTAGTGGCCAAGGACCCCCAAAGCTCCACAAGGTGAGTCAAACATGCAGCTTTCATTCAAGGGGACCTGTTGAATCAAATGATTGTACTTGAGGAAACTTTGACCATTTCTGCCAGGTAATTCAGGATCACTTAGATATTTTAGACTAAACAGCAAGTTCTGACCTTCCTCTTCCACGACGCACTCGTGGCTATAAAGTCCAAACGAATCTTGACCATTTTTTTTTACAAAAACGTTCACGCAATGTAATGTTGCCGTTCCAGTAGAAAGTTTATTATAATGGCCATTATCATCATCATCATTTTCATCATCAATGCTATTATTAATATTATAGTATATTCATGACTTCCAGTCTTTGAAAAACATTTACAAAAAAGCTATTGTCACGATGGAGTTATACAAATAGGCGATGGGCTTTACTGTGGAGAGCCTCCACATAAAAACAGCTAAAAACAAAGACAGAACACTTTTTTACTAAGATGTCGGGCCCAGGTGAACAAGTCAAACAGCAGCAAAATAAAAAACAATAAAACAAAGAGGCAAGGCACGGCTACTGTACACAAGACTGAATCGGCACCTCTGTCCATTCATGTGTTCACAACGCACACAATAACCACACAAGGCGTACACACTCTGCTGGCTCTACTTTTGGAAGCAAGTTATCTGACAAGTTGTTACAATACATCAAACAAATAAATACATACATATACAGTACATACATGAAAACGAAGGCAAAACACAAAGGCAGCTCAACCTCAACCCTCTATTTGTTAGGCTGGTATTGTTCTGAGTGCATCACACAACTTTTACTGGATTTATTTGCGGTATAGGTAGCATTTCAAGCTTTGACGTTTTTTTTGTTTTTTTCGTCTGAACAAGAAATAATTTAAACAAACATTTATTTCGTTTCTTTTTCAACTAACTCTAGACATAACTGTACATAATGCATTTTTTTTTATCACATAAGCATTTACCATGGAAGAAATAAAAAAGTAAATGTTATTAAGGAATATAATGGGGCGGTTGTTGGACATACATGGGACTTAAGTGGAGTGTCCCATGTTCCGCACAAAGCCCGTTCACAAGTCTCTGCGCTTTTTGAAATAGTAGGAGGAGTAAGTTGATATGACAATCTTTGTTTTATTTTCATAGTGCTCGCTATCAGGGGTCGAGGAGGGGATATCAAGGCCTGTAGCCTCCCCCGCCTGCAGCCGCCATGTTCATGCTCTTCAGCTTGTTGTCCTTCTTCCACTTCATCCTGCGGTTCTGAAACCAGATTTTGATCTGTCTCTCCGAGAGGCAGAGGGCATGGGCGATCTCGATCCTCCGCCTGCGGGTCAGGTACCGGTTGAAGTGGAACTCCTTCTCCAGCTCCAGGGTCTGGTAGCGGGTGTATGCAGTCCTGGCTCTCTTCCCCTCTGGTCCTGACAAATCTAAAAAAGGGGGGGACATATTAGGCGAGTGGGTGTTAAAACAAAACACTCCAGAAACTTATTTTAAACTCATTTCTTGCCATTTTTGCTTATTTCATATGAGCTTATTTTTTCTATAAAAATGGCTTAAAAGTTGACTACGTGTACGCTTAATAGGTCCCAAAAGGATTGAATTCTACCAGTAGCAATGTTAGATACACACCTTTTCAACTGCACTTTTCAAAAGCAATACACTGTAACAAGGATGTGACATGTGGGCTATTTAACCTTAAAAATGCAATAGCCTTCAACAAATCTGGATATCTAAACTATATTTTAACTAACTGTAAGCATATATATTGTTTGATACAATGATCCGTACCTGGTCTATATTGGCATTACTGAAAAGCAGAATTACACCAAACAGGTGAGAGGACATGGCGCATATGGCGCTTTTCGTCCCTTTGGAAAGTAAAAACATTTTGTGTCCAAATTGTCTAATTTTGCCTGTTTTGCTTCTACTCAAAACGTCTGAATAAGATCTAAACATGATCACACCTTTACCAAAGAAGACCGCGCCTGGTATCTATAAAGTCAATACAAGATCATTAAAAATTCAAATAGTTTACCATGATTTATGTGTAGTTTCCTCATCCATGGATATATCTGAGGCTGTGCTGAGTCCGTGGCATTTTGAGGAGTTGTCGGTGCGCTTCCCGCAGGCTTCTCCTCCTCGAGGGGCGAAGCTTTGGACACACAGTCCCGGCTGAGCAGCAGCGCGCCTCCGTTGGAGTTCGAGCACGGGGTCGTGAGAGAGTTTTTCACAGCTCGGTGTTGAGATTGAGTCTCGCTGACCGGGGACGAGGAGGTGGCGACCGAGGAGCACGGCAGCGGGTCAGGTGGTGGCGAAAGAGACGACGTCCCGGTGCTGTTGGCGGACTGCGCGTACCTGACCGGCTCCACCGAGGGTGTCGTCGCCGCTGAGTGGCTCGGGGAGTAGCCCTGCGTCCGCTCGTCGCCCACAAAGTGTCCGGTACCGGTCCGTCCGACCGTTAGGTCCATCCCGTTGTAGCCATAGCCATACCTGCTGGAATGCACGGCGGTTGAGTCTCTGTATTGCTCGTTTCCCGTATTATGGTCTCCATAATTATGTAACTGGAAGTCCGCGCCATTGGGATAGCGACCGCAGAATGAGTTCACAAAATAGGAGCTCATTTGTTGACAATTCCACCGTTTTGCTCGTTGTAGGTATTTGTTGTTGTTTTTATTGTTTAAGAAGTAAAATAGCAAAAACCTGTGTGCTTGATTTGTGGCTCTTATGGTTTAGCGCGTCCTATAGCACCCTTGCACAATTTATGATGAATTATGGAAATGAGTGGGACATGGACTTGATTCTCTCTTACGTAGGCACCCAAATATGGGGTACGGCGGAGTATCACGTGCTTTTGTTGACCAGTCGTAAATCCTGCTTGGTGACCTCCAGAGGTAGACTCGTGCACGGAGGAAATACTGGGTGGGATGTGGAGGGGGCGCGCCTCCAAGCGCTCGTGGCGAGAGCAAACTCTGAGCCACGGCGTGGGTGTTTTGGATTGTCGTGGTGCGCCATCATCTGGCTCAGCTGCGCCACTGCCTGTCTGCGGCGGTTTGTGAGGCGTGGGCTCCACATGGGGTCATTCAGAGGTTAACGACCATTGCGGCAAAAACCAACGGGCTCCTCAACAATACAACAAGTGACATGCTGAGAGTGCAATCTCCGCGAAGATAGTGTACAGAAATAATTTGATCCGAATGTGTTATGCATGTTATGATGGGCAATGAGTGCAAATAGTGTGTGCAGTTAATATAATAAAAGTCCATTGAAAACAGGGCTGCGTTTTTTCTCACTTTTTCGTATAACCATAAAACAAACGAACAGCCGCTAATGTGGGAAAAGACTAATGAATAAATGTACTGGGGAAAAATAAAAGCAAATATAACATTTTTAATACAGAGAGTGCCGTTCAAGGACACTCCTTTGTGTGTTGTATGCCATGTGAAGAATAAACAACTTGTAATAGGCTGTATATGAACACACGTAAAACCACGTTACTGTTTATTTGGGGTTTGTGAACGATTCGGAACAATACGGCTTTTGGTGTTATTATGACATACTACATGTAACCCGACTTTATTACGATGTCGTTTAAAGGCGAATTATAGACTTGTAAAGAGTCAACATCTTATCAAATTCTATTTTTAGTAAATGCACGTTTGGGCTCGACGCAAGATCTAGAAGATCATACAACTTGTTTTCTAAAAGGAGCTATAGCGTACAATATTATACAGTTTCTCTGCAATGGAAAGAAACAAAATAAATGGCGTTTTAAATTCATTTAAAAGGGAATTATTCGAAACGATTAGTGTATAAAATGCAGCCAACATATTTAAACTATCAAATATCTAAAAAAAAAAATAATTAAAAAAGCCACAAAGTTTGTTATTGGCATTTTTTTATTTGTACTGTAAACTATTCGTATATTTGACATTACGAATTGATAGTGGTTATGCATTTCAGTTCATTCACTTACAATCACAAACAAATTCAAATATACACGTCAGACCGTTTCTATAGTATGTTTTAAAGCAATTGTCTATAATCAGTAGATGTTGATGTATCACACACATGCATAACAGACGATTGATTATCAAAATTTAAAAAAAATAGATTCACATTTTTAGTTTTTGGTAAAACGTTACCAATGTTAAAAATAAATCAATACAATCTGACGGTCTCTCCAGCTATCAATGTAACTCTTAAGGTAACCATTGCACTTCAATCGTACTATTGTCTATATGTTTGAGCATGAATACAACAACAGGAGACCCGCACAGAGCCCGACAGACGCGAAGCCTAAATAGAGGCATGGCGCCTCGTCCGCCGCTTCCCGTTTGGTTTTCTCCTTGTGGAATTTTTATGGTACCTTCGTCTCTCGAAGGCAGTGACTTGTCCTTTACTTCCCCCCCAAATGCTATTTACCCCGAGCAGCCTCACCCAGCACAAGCCCAATCATGTGTTACTGAGAAAAACAGTGAGATAAAGGTTCTTAATTCTGGTCCAGGTATGTGCTGTGCGCTGACAGACCCCCAGAAGGCACGACGTGAATACCGGGCTCACGCATCCAGTGGACCCACACGCACACACACACACACACACACACACACACACACACACACACACACACACACACACACACACACACCAAGAGAAGAACTATGCAGTGTGTGTTGGCTCAACAGTCATGCTCCAACAGCTGATTTATGACTGGCCAATAGCAACAAAGTTCCCACGAAAATTATTTCACTGAGTCAAGCCAGGGCCACACCCAGGAACTAAATTAGGACCAAAAGAAAAGAGATGAAAAGAGGGAGCTCGCTGGTGTCAAACAATGTCGCGCTGGCAGCGAGGGGACTGCTGCAGGAGCACAGGAGGGCAGTGCACTCTGCAGGCACCTCACACACTTGCACTCTGGGTACACAAATACAATACTATATTATGATGATGTGTCTGCCTTATTCTCATTACGTGCGTTTGGAGCACGACTAAATCTAGCAATGCACATTCAGCATAGAAACGACGTTTTAAGGAATACGATGAACAATTCTTAACCTAATTTCAAAAGAAAAACATGTTTCCCAACGGAAACACGTGGATGTCGGGAGCAACAGCAGTCAGCAGATATGACTTCACGTCACAGTGACTCAATGTATATTTTTGCAAAGATAAATCGGAACGAAACAAATGTCATCACAAGCCAATAAAACATACGTATCTGATGCAGCTAACTTCACGTTTGCACTATTTGTATCTTGCAAAAATGTTTCATATTTTGCATTTCGATCTTCAGAACCTGGTTGCTTGATTCACTGCCAATTGTTTAGCAAATTACTGCAGTGTCTCCATTCAGTAGGCGCGCTAAGTGCACGTTAAGGGTCACCGTGATGTGCAAACAGCGAGCGCAAATGACCTTTTCTAAAACTTTAGAAATATTTTAAATGTCTAAAGTCTATTAGCGGCGACATTCCTGTCTTAATTAAAGGTCATTTAAACGGTTAATTACTTTGTTCACTTTAATGTGTCCTGTAGATCGTTTCAGCATAGAGTCAGGGAATGCTTGGCACACGTATAAAAACATCTTAAAAGCCGTGTGCATGGACACAAGTAGAAATAGAGGTCGACTGTCCAGCCTGCAGACACATTCGGAGAAAAAAACAGGCCCGACTGCAACCGCTGTCCCCCCAGTGTCGCCACAGGAGGGCGGTAAAGAGCACATCCTTTGGCCAACATCCACTCAGTGAATTGAGCAGCAGAAAGCCCATTCCCATTCAAATCCAACAACAAACAATGTCTCGAGAGCATGACCCAACAGGAATCTCAAAGCATCAGTATTTGTTCTATCTCTGTCTGATGTATCGTAGCACATGCCGTTCATAATTCAATAGACTTTAACGGTAAACCAGTTCAATTGGATTTAAACCTCTCGATATTTTTAACAGCGAAAAAGCGAATTGCAATATTTAAAAAAAAGCATATATTAATATGTGCTTATGTCGTTTGTCATTGCACATTGTTCAAAGAGCAAACACAGTGACGTTGCAGTTGTCTTACCTTGTGAAGGCGTCTTCTTGCAAACAGGGGAGGAGAGGGGGTTTGCAGGTGCAGACGGGCAGTGACAGATGAAAGTATATAGTTGCGTCCCAGGACGGAAACCGGGTCTCCCGCGTGTCAGTGACGCACCGGGGCTCCTTCCACTCATCTTGCCTAAACGTGCCAGGAAACCGACAGCAGGGAACCCAAACGATCCAGTCATGTTCCAAAAGGAAAGGTCCTTCGCGGCGAGCCTGTCTGACCGAGAGAAAACTCCACAAAAGGTGTAAAAACGTGGGAGGTCGCTGATGAAAACAGCCGCGTGGAAGCCCGAGACCGTTAAATGGAAGGCTGCTCTATTCCGCAATTGGAAATTTTATATAAAAAAAGTTCATGTTCACGGCTCCCTGCCACGTGACAAGCTGTGAGCCAATTGGAAGGAGAGCCGGGTCGTTAAGTTGTATTGCTATGTTGTAAATTTTCATAAACAACAACGGATTTATGACCCAGCGCTGGAGGGAGAGATGGGGAGAAAAGGGGAGGGGAGAGACAGAGAAGGAAGGGGGCAGGTCACCGGCAGGCGCCATCTTACCGAGGACAGAGGGAATGCAGAGTTCAACAGTAATTTCCCTTCATCTGCAGCCTGCCCCATCTCGCGTCCTCATAGTTCACATTCCCCAACTTAAGTGTTTACCTAACACTCATAACATGACGGCAACATGTTTCCTTACATGCAACCTAATATTGGCCTCACCCAACAGCACTAAGTGGAGTCTGTGAGCAACATGTTATTGACTCTGATATTAGAGCTGTGATTATCTTTGTAGTTACATTAAATTATACAAACAAATAGACAAGTAAGAGCTATTTTATTCAATTGTATTTTTATTTACATGTTGGAGACATTCCCAGAGGTTATTTATATGTGTTCACATGTTTATACTTTACATTTAAAACGTGGTTACTTAACCTAAATATATCACAGTATTTGTCCATATTAGATTACAATAGCCTACTAATTTTACACCGAGAAAAAATGATAACGTTTTACTAAAATGTAATGCTGTTAAAATAAATATGCATGCGTTTATTGCTGGCATTAATAACAAGCATTTTGAGCCTACGTTTTTCCTCCTTCTAAATAGAAAAGGCAAGAGCATTTCACAGTACACGGACATTTATGTATAATGTTTTTTTTCTGTTTGTAGCTAAATAAGTTGACGAGGTAGGTTGCATCATCCGAAACAAAACATGTCTGTTCATCCTGGGATGTAAAGAGGGGTAAATAAGTAGCGAAAACATGCATATACATATTATAAGTTCACGCAGTCGTATTAAAACATATACACTAACTGAAATCAAACGAAGCATCTAGTATATGTTATATATTTAACAAAATATTCACTTTTAATTAGCCTAAGGCACATTTTAGCAGAATGGTGCATTTTTTAATTTGATAAAATACAACCATCTGTGGAGAAAAATCTCTATAATAGGTAGAATAGATTAATTTACAGTCAATTTCAACATACAGTTGAATTCCTTCCCTCGTGTCAGCATTTAGCATGTCAATATTAGGTAGTTTTTTTGTTAAGGAATGTTGGCTCAGTAGTACGATCAGGTTAAATGTCACGACGTATTGCATATATAAAAATATATATAGTTTGGATAGGTAGTTAATATTGCTCTTGGTTGCAGAGCCTTTGAGTGTGTGTTGGGTTTACATATGAAATACAGTATAATGTTAATTGCGTATTGCGTGATTTCCTTCAGTTGTCATTCAATTAATCAGCCTACAAAGCTCCTAGTGCATGAATGGTGAGAAACATCTGAGATAAAAATAAAAAAAATCCCTAAACCCTACTAAACAGTGTTTCCATTATTAAATGCTTTGTCCGTGTCTTTCGTTACTTTGCAGCTGGTTCTGACTCCAGCTCGGAGCTCCGGGTGTCTCCTCCATCCTCGTGCTCTGTGGCCTCTGACACCACCTGGATCTCAGCGTCCTTTCCCCCGGGGGTCGCCGTCGATTCCTCCTTGTGGTCTTTTTTCCACTTCATCCTGCGGTTCTGAAACCATATTTTGATCTGTCTCTCGGTGAGGCAGAGGGCATGGGCGATCTCGATCCTCCTCCTGCGGGTCAGGTACCGGTTGAAGTGGAACTCCTTCTCCAGCTCCAGGGTCTGGTAGCGGGAGTAGGTCTGCCGGCCACGCTTTCGATTTGGATCTGTGGAAGATAACATGAGCTACAGCCATTCTTTGTTTTTGCATTCATGAAAAGTGATACAGCATAAATCATTAATTTTATGACGTTGAAATGTACACTGACAATAAAATGATAACATAATGCTGACTGCTTTTAATGTATTTGTGATTGCGCAATTGATTCTGGCTCGTGTTTCACTCCTGTCGACACACACGCCTCACAGTCATATCAGAACATGGTGATTTTTTTTTTCTAAGGTTCTCTATTTATAGCAGTCCTGCCGGGGTGTTTGGCCAATGCCTCCTTTGATACTTTCCAATGAAAAAGCCAGTGATGCTCTGCGCACCAAAGGAGCCATGCGTAATGAGAGTACAGCCCCAACCAACACCTTCTCCCTCAAAATTGTAACATTTGCCTTTGTTTCAAATTGCTTGCATTCTAAATCTACTTGACTGCTTTATGTCGCCGACAATGCTGGTGCATATTGATCCAGCAATGTGTACGAACGAGTTTCAGAAAAAAAAATGCCAGAGCCTCTGCAGTGCAGACCCAATTAGAAAGGAGCTGCAGAGTGCAAGAGAACTGATTTACACAACAGACAGGTCTCTTTTTACAACCACAAAGGGGAGAAGAGGCTATAAGAGTAATAGGAGTGCAGAGAAAACCCCCAGCGGCAAGGTCTCTGCGCACTGAACACACAGAAGCGCTGGCCAAATGAATTTATGGCTGCAGAACTCATTAGTTGCGCAATAAAAGTTTTACGATTCTTTCCATGCAACACCAATGGCTTTACGAAATTAATTGAACCACTAACAGGCAATGTAAGTTCCCAAATGTTTCGTAAAAGCATTGACCTGAGGGCTTCGGAATAGCACATACGAGACGGTTTCATACCTGATGCTCTCATCCAGGGATACATCCGGTATTGTTTGTCCGGCGGCAAGGTGAGGGGTCCCGGCTCCGGATGGCAGCAGCTGTCGGTGAACAGTCGGCTCTGGTCAAACAGGCTGCAGTGCAGTGTGTGCGCGTCCTGCCCCTGGCCATAGCCCGAGGTAAACACGGGGCGGCTCTGGTACACGGCATTATTGACGCTGTAAACTCCAGACAGAGATGGTGAAAACGCAATGGCCGCAGCAGTCCGAGCCGAGGCATAGTCCTCTCCACTGGGTCCAATACCGCAAGACGCCCGCTCCACGTTTGGGAAGAGAGAACTACCCGCCGTATATTTGCTAAGAAGACCATCCACATAATAAGAACTCATATTTTTTCTCTCTGATTTGTTGGCCCAGAATCCTCAGTGTCGTTTTTACGAGGTAGCGTGATATATGACAGCAATACACCCTAGATTTACACCAAACCCCATTTTTACTCTGGACCAAAGAACTCGCCCACGTGACTCGGGCCTGACCACTGTCGCCCAATCAGAGAGCAGACATGGATATCATTATGGCGCAGGACTGCAGAGTGGGATTAACACTTCACACACGATTACATACACACTTATAAACACACAGGAGAGAAAGTCTCACAATCCCAGTGAATTTAGGTTATGTAAGGTCATGTTTTTTTTTTATAATATAGCTACTAGCATTACAAGTAACATCGATACAAACAATCTAATCAAACAAGAATAAGCTATATTTATATGTTTGTATACCTTCATATACAGTAAACCTATACTTATTATTTAAACATCTACTCATACTCATAAACTATCATGTAAAGTTCATCATGGGATAAAATAGCTCTCATAAATGTAAAATAAATTCTGACAGAATGTAATTTAAAAACAATACGTAAGCGTGATATATAAAGAATATACGGATCAGATAAAACTATATTTTGAGTAAAAGTTACCTATCAGTATCAAGAGCGAACAATCCAAGATGGAGATACTGTTTATTTTCTAGTTAGTTGGATCATGATAGCTTTGCATTTGTGCACTGACACTGGGTGTTGGAGGTGAGAATATGTCACAATCATTGGTATTGTAAATCTAAAATTATATTAATGCGCAATCCATACACTAAATGTGATTTGCTGCCATCATATTGTTACATAAATGGTCCAAACAAGCAACAATAAACTAAGTTAAGCATGCCTAAACACTCAAAGATAAAATAACACAAGGTCATGATTACACTGGAATAAATACACAAACACTACAAGAAATAACATAAACAATAATCATAATAATATAACGATAATAATATAATGACGATACTACCACTATAATAATATTATTAATATACCCTAAACTCGTTGCAATATTTTTTAACATGTATAAATACTAATAATTGGCAGCTTATTATGTTCTGTGTGTTAACTTAAATCGAAAATCCCGCAGGGGAATATATATAATACATAATATATATTTTAGTTAGGGAAATTAAACACAAAGTAATACATTCAATGAAGAAACTGTTCATATTTAATGATACTCCTATTAATCTTGCCATCAGTTAATTGACTAATTTACAAATGAGTTGCGTATAAAGCTGTGGTCTATAAAAACATCCTAAAAAGAAGAAAGCAAACATGAAACAGAGCGACTTTCTGAAGGCAGAAGCTAATCCAGCTGTCACGGCGTGCCGACTGTTTTATTCTTCCCTGCTGACCGCAGGCTGGAGAAGCAGCTTCTGCCCTGAGACTGAAAAAGGTGTGAAATTATTTTTGCAGGACTCTTAAAAAATGTTACTAGAGTTTGTTCCCCAGTGCAGGTTCATTGAGGAGTGTTAAAAATGGAAGGGTGATGTTGCAGAACAGTGTCGCCCCCCTCTGGTGACTGGTGAGTACTGCAGGGAGGAGAGACAGCAGCGCGCAGGCGTGTTCTCTTTCTGCTGCTATCTGGTATCTACTGCAAGACAAATAAATGACGTTCAAAATGTATTTTTTAGTTGTTTGTTTTGGAGCAAATCGATGATGTTTTTTTTAACAGATATGTTTAGATGTATTTAGAAAAAGCAACATCTATAGACCAACCACTGCGTTTGAAGCTAGCTGCTGCATGGCTTTATTGCTCCTTCTCATATATAAGGATGGGCCCAGCAAAGGAGCAGAGGGCGGAAGGTTCCCAGGTAGAAACAAAGGATCGCTCCAAATGACCGTGAGTCCTGCGCGTCCCCGTCGGGGAAAGTCCAATAAAGCTGATCATTTCCGCTCGGCCTTTTGTCCAGGGCGCAGCCTCACAGAAAGAGAAGAAAAAACAAATGGGTGCCATTCTGGAAACGGCCTAATTGTGTCTGGACGGCCATAAAGCCATTACAACTGGAATGCCAGACAGTATAGCAGACCAGGCGTTTTTATTGCACTGTCTCTGGACGAGTCTTTGAAGTTTGGGTCCATCTGCGTCCCCTAACGCGTCACAACATCACTCCAACGTGGACTAAAGTCCGACTTACCCTCTAATTACCACAATCCGTGTATGTGAAGTCATTAATAGGAACCAAATAACCTGTATCAGACAGAGCCGTGACGTGGCTGCTCTGCAGCTATATCGTGTGTTGGATTTGCGTGATTCTTGAATTTTCTGTGCCCTTGTGCCACGTTTTTCCCACAACATGCAAAGACTTGAAGCAGCCTTACAAATGCAGAGGTCATATTTTAAAACAAAAGTTATTTTCGAAAACCTTCGGGGGAGAACATTTGAGGTCACGTTGCGCTTGATTACAAATGACAAATTCCTCGGGCTGTGATAATTCTAGATACTCAGTTCTTGTTTATTAATGGCGCTAATGACGGAGTGGCCTCGTCATATCCGAAGTGAACATCAACACATCAGCTGCATTATTTTGGGCTTCAGCTGTTGAAGCCCTCGATGTCTTTTTTTGTTTTGTGTCCTCTCGCCTCGCAGCGCTTTGCACCCCATAAAAGGTTATAGCGGTAATTGTCTTTTATGGCTGCATACAGCTAACAACATCCTCTGCCAAGACGCAGCTCTGTCCCCTATCCAAAACACACACCCAGATATTCATGGTGTGTGTGTGTGTGTGTGTGTGTGTGTGTGTGTGTGTGTGTGTGTGTGTGTGTGTGTGTGTGTGTGTGTGTGTGTGTGTGTGTGTGCCTTTCCTTATTACAAATTGTAATGCCTGAGGATATCTAAACATGGAAATTGTTGTTCATTTGCACAAATTTTGTATTTACAATTGTTAAATAATATAAAATATTGTGTATGTTTTCTTTACGTATTCTCGTGGTGTGTGTATCTTGAGATCTCGTTGACTGTAACCTTCATATTTTTTTATTGTAAACAAAGCAGCATAAGATACTTCTTTTATGGAGCGATAATTCGCGAATTGAGAGTTTATAAGAATATAAATATCATCTGTAATAAGAATGTGCATGCATTCACAAACAGGCCTATAATTTGTTTTATTTAATAAATAAAGTACAAATTACATTTGTCAACCAAAAAGTCAGACGGTCAGCAGACCGTGAGGTATTCAATAAGTAGCCTACAGTGTTTATTTTTCCCTCTCTCTCTAACAAACATTATGTACTTTGATAACGTTACTCCCTGAAATTCATAGTTCAGCATCTAATGCAAGCAAATCTATTAATCCGCAATTGAAAAAAATATTATTATTGTAGGTAGTTGAAAGACATAGGTAGTCAATCGTGTCGTGTGATATAGCTTCTGTTACATCTTTTAATTTAGTGTTTCAGCATTTTCAAGAGGTTTATGAGGTTTATGAACCTACTTCAAAATGCCATCAGTCTGTTTTCTATACGGGTCCAATGTTAGATTCAAACTCATGGTCATCAGTCACAGTTCTAAGCAATAAAGGGGAAACAACAGCGAAATTAATACATTTGACAAACTATACGCTCAGGGCACTCTGATATTGACAACAAATAACTACAAACAAGAGCACACACAGCTAGAAACACCCATACACAAACAAGCACAGGGACCAGGCCAACTAATACACTTAAACGAGGTATTAATAAAATCAACATGAGAAAAGAACAAATACAAAACGAGTGTGCACCGTTAAAATTGTGCAATATAAAGGTAGTCGCATCAAACTGAAACCCAACATGCTTTTTTTTTACAAGACGAATAAGCCTAATAGCTTCTGTTATACAGAACAATAAGACAATGAGTTTAAAAACAAGGTCCAGCAGGGTTAAGAGCTTCCACACACAAAGCTCGCTAAATATCTATATACGGTTCAGTCAATCTCTTTCGGGGCGCCTTCTTTATTAAACTTCTTCATCTTCATCCTGCGGTTCTGGAACCAGATTTTAACCTGTCTCTCGGTGAGGTTTAACAGCCTCGCCACCTCGTACCTACGGTCCCTGGTCAGGTAGGTGTTAAAGAGGAACTCTTTCTCCAGCTCCAGGATCTGGTGCTTGGTGTACGGACAGCGCTTTTTTCTCGTGGCACTCGCGTGGAGCCAGTTGGCCACTGGGTTATCTGGAAAGAGTGGGGTGCGACATTGGTGTGAGGGGCCGGTGTGGAGGGACCAAATGCAAAAAAAAATAAACATCACTCATAATTTGGTTCAGACCAAAACAAAAACAAAAATACAAAAATCCCTCTGATCAGAAGAAAATGGCTACACGTGTGTAACCAAAGCTATCCAAATAAAAGCTACCCGTATTTCTCCTAGCTCACGTTCACTTTAAGATGCACAAGGTTATCTAATATAGCAATGGGAGCCGGGCCATTAACAGTCCCCATAAGGAAATGGCACGCTCAGAATGGCATCTGTTCTGACGCGCACCCCCATCACGCACCCCAGTCCTCACCGCTTTATGCGGTGTAAATAGACTATAAACATTGAGGGGTCGGCAGCGACTTACTTGGATCATAGCCCGGTTTGTCTTCACTTTCCCCGCTCGTGTCCCCTCCTTGGCCGGACAGTGCGTCCTTTTCTACCGGTGATGCCGTCGCTACGGTCCCGTTGGCGTAATCAGAGAGCAGCAGCGCCGTGTGGGAGCCGGGCAGCGCGCCGTCAACTCGCGTCCCTAGACCCTCCGGTTTGATTCCGTAGTGATGGGTCGTCGGTAATCCGGCCATGGGCAGGGAGCCGGACATAGGCTCCAGCAGCCATGACTGATAGCGGCCATCTGTATCGGCACCGACCGGGCCTTGAGGATGCCCATAATGGTGATACACAGAAGAAACGCTGCCTGGGAACTGAGCCGGGACGTGACTCCACGATGGCCCGAATACCGAAGGTTTGGACGGGAAGGTGCAGGTTCCGAGCTCGCTGTGGTCGCTAATGGAGGCAGGCTGCCTGGAGTGCTGCAGCCCAGGACCGGAGGAGTATCTCGGGACAGAGAGCTCCTCGCTGTCGGGCATGATCAAGGAATCGACGTAGTAACTCAATGTTCCGGATGTCGACATGGCAGAAAAAAATAGACGTTCACATGTACACAGTCATACAACAGATTCATGCAAAAAGTAAAACGCGCGCACACACCACACACACATACACACGCAGTAAACCCAGCCTCACAAAATAACAATGTGGAGAAATCAAGTAGCAACTTGGCCCCACTGAGAACTACAGTGCGCGAGTAATGGGGAGCCAGGCTGCCATGCCATTGGCTAGCAGACACACGTGATCATAAAGGCTGAACAATAAAGGATAAATCAATCCCTTTGGTCATTAAATACTCACCCGTTTTCCTATAACAATCTTTAGTATTAAAGGTAGGAATTATCAGGATACTATTTGGATATGTTATCTGTGAGACGAAACATATGAATAATTGAATGAAAAGGGTGTTTTCCAGTATCTTAGCAAACTGCTGCTGTTGAAATCCCCTTTAGTTATCGAAAACGATGCAATGTGTTTTTGGAGGCCCTATTTTACGAGGTTCTTTATAGGACACGTAAGCACCCTACCATCGCTGTTCACCAAAACACATTGTAACCACTTTATTAAAGAAACTTAGCAGCTCAATTTTGAAACAAAGCCTGAACTTTTGCGACCATGATACAAATTACATTATTGTAATCGTCTTTTTTGGCTGTTTCAGACATCTTCCAACGTCCGTTTATTTCCCTTTTTCAGCTTCACACATTAAACAATTTTACGGACTAAAGCATTAAAATATCTGCGTGTAATAACATTATAGGCGTCTGAAACAGGTATTTTCAGTTTAACATATCTAAAGAATATAGGTGTGTGTGTGGGCCTATGCTGTTTAAAAACATATAAGCATTTTTACAAGTATCTGGTCTGATATTCCTATCGCTGTATTTTGTGATTATAGCTTCACGGCTATGTTGGGGCAACAACTCCAACATGTAATAATCTACATTGCAGTGTATTCAAAGTGTTAAAAGAGTATGCAGGATGATGTACATTTATCATAGTCTGAAAAATAAATGAATGAGCATAATTATTTCATTAAAATTAGAGAAGGTTTTATTTTGAAAAATTCAATCAAATTAACCAAAAGGAAAGTCAAGCAGTTCGTCTTGTTCGCTGCAGTTGCAAAGCAGCACATTATTGGTTTGACTATAATTACGTATATAATGTAATGTAATGTAAAACAACTGTCCTAAAATAACAAATACAATAACATGTACTTCATAGCGTATAACTGCATATTATTAAACATGAAACTGTAGTTCTGTTTCAAAGTTAATACAACATTGAAAATAAAATTATCGCACACCATGAAGCAAAATGACAAAATAAAACTAAATAAATGTGGGGGGAATGCAATATTGACCCACTGAATTGACTCGTGATACCCTGATATGTATTGAATATGTTCCAAACACAATTAGTGCCTCATCTCAGTTTCTTACAGCTAACCCACCGCAGGATGCGTTTATTATTCACACAGCCGTTATCACTTGTATCGGCCTGTACGTCGCCATCATCACTGCCATCAACAAATTAAGTGTAATGCCCGCTTGCAGCAGCGCCTCGGTGTAACGTTACACTTAAATAGAGCTACACATATGCGTAATGTGGTGCGTGTGGTTTTCTCCTTGTAAAATGAAATGGTGCGAGCAATGGCGAACACCAGGAGACAACAACACATTTAACACATGAGTACAGGAGATTCTAAAATGCAGAACACGTATATTATATGGCATTAATGATAGTAAGGACATCGCCTGCAATACGAATTAACATTAAAGTTATTAAACAAATGCATATATATATATATGTATGTATATATATATATATATATATATATATATATATATATATATATATATATATATATATATATATATACACACACATGTATATATAAGTTTTATATAGAAATATATACAACTTTGTATTTGTTGAAGATAAGTATTTCAACCGGCACATGCAATGACCAGAAAATATTGTCTCACAATATTAATAAAATACTGAGAATGTGTATATATTTAAGAAATGCATTACATAACCTGATCTGAATGTTTTACAAAATGCGTAAAAGCGTGCCCAACATCCTAACCCTAACCACAGTGCAGATCTCATCTACAAAACAGCAACCTTGAGTCCTCACACATTACGCTGCGGGTATTATTTATTACCAGCAAATAAACGAAGGGCTTGGCCAACACCCCACAAGGCCACAGGCAATACGCGCAGCAATACTCTCAACTGGAGAAGCAAAGGCAAAGAGCTGTTCATAATGTGCATTCTGCTTGCAAGCTATCACCTCAATGGTAGTTGCGCTTTATTTGGCCAGCAGAGATCAAACAAGCCGAGGGGGGAAAGGAGCGGCTGTCGGCCTACTTGTGCACTAAAAGTTAGAATAGACAAACACCTTCAGAGAAGGAGAAGACGCCGCTTTGCCAGTGGCTCTCAGGCTGTAAACCTAAATCAGGGTGTTTTTTCACCCAGTTTACCGCAGGGGCTATTCACTTCTTTTGCCTCTGCAGATAACAGCCTGTCTGGCGGATCTAAATATCGCCATAAAGCCCTTCCCCTCCTTTTGTCTGAGCCACTATTGCGCAGCGGAAGCATCCGGTCTCATTGCCCACGGAGGTCGCTGTTGCCCAATTCACCTTCCCCTTCCCCTCCACTGCAGTGGTCGTAACCGAGGCCTTGTCTGGCGTGTCTGCGTCACTACTACTCACGGAAAACACTCACGGCTTAACCCTTAATCCCCAAGTCCACGACGCATACTGCAGCTCTGCTTTGATCACGTTTGGATTCAGCACATATTCCCGCCTGGGCTTATTTTAACGACGAAATACAAGTAGAGAAGTCTAAGGAAAACATTACAGGAGACAGGTTGAGAATATAGCCCACACAATAGCTGGTCAACGGTTCTCGGTTTGAAAGCCAGAAGGTTTAGAACATGCTTCCAAAACATCTCCACAAAAGCTCATAGAATCCCATCATCTGTATGTCTCCGGGTTGCTTCCCTTTTGGATGTGTGGAACTGGGGCAATTAAGACAGTGTCATGTTGCAGAGTTAGAAACGGACCCCAACAACATGAAACTACCTAAACCACTCGACAGTCGATCCGGGCCTCAAGTGAAACACAATCAGCCAACTCGTAATGCACCGTGGTCATCAGTCCCGTCAAGTGTCCAAAAAAAATCCGCTGTATTGAGAAAGTACAACTGTTTTGTACACACGGAGCCGGTGCAGCATGGCGCAAAATAGACACATTTACAATGATAAATGGACTTACCCGATCCTGGAAATATAAATCCTAGTATTCCAAAACTAAAGCAGAATAATGTTTTGTATCCACAGTGTGTACAGTTCGGATTTCTAGCAGAGAGCCAGGCCTCCTCTCCGTCTGGAAGGCTCTCCCACGACTGAGGCTGCTTTTAGAGGAGAGGGAGAAAGCTCATATAGCAGCCAGTCATAAAACTCTACAATAGCCGGCTGGGCATGCAGCTAGACGGCTTATAGCCTAATATCTTAATTATTTCCGATGGCCATTACATTAGCCTCAAGAACATTTGTTAGCCAGTTGACAAAGAAAACTGTTGAGTCTCCAGCGATGGAGCCTATATTATTTAGGATTTCAACCAATCTTTGTTAGGATTCTGTACATTTTGACTGAATACATATAATCCCAGAGTACAAATATACAAGCAGCTACTCCTCAATGCCAGCTGATAATTTATTAAGCATTACACAAAACACAATGTCATATGTACACAGAAATATACAATAAAAACATCCCTAATTCACCTTGCACATGTTTCTCGTGTAAACGTCCTCAACGTGATTAAAGATTCAAACATTTAGCTCATACATAGAAAAAGGCCTATATTATGGTAGACTACATCTAATGGTCAAAGGTGAATTATTCTTCCCTTAGTGATACATGGGCGTTACATCCCAGTGGTTTTAATTGTATTTTTTTTTTTAAATTAAAAATAAAAACTTGATATCATGCGATTCCAATTAAAAAGAAAATAAATTTATATTCTTTTGAGTAAATTGAAATATATTTTATTTGTCAGTGGTGGGGGGGAGACGTGGTAATTTTAAGCCACAATGTTTTTTTTGTTTTTTTGAAATTGCGTAAATTGAACTCCACTGCTGACACTATCCGACTATCCATACGACAGAAGTGACAGAAACAGTTCGACAATACAAAAAACACAACATCGGAAAACAATTCAAGAGAACTCATAACATTCACTATTTTCCCTTTTCTTATTCTCAGTAGCTCACCGAGGACGATACATCGACTTTAAGCGTGGAGAGAAACCACAGTGAAATGAGTGTGGCCAGTGTGAAGGGTGGGGGACATGGCGTTCAAATTCAGGGTGATCTTCTGTTTCAATGAGATCACCTTAGTAATCATGAAAATCCGTAGTTGGAGGTGAGCTCCCGGATCCTGTTTTCCCGCGTCATTTTCTTCAGTTTCATCCTGCGGTTCTGGAACCAGATTTTAACTTGTCTGTCCGTCAGGTGGACGCCTTTACTGATCTCTAGGCGGCGCTCTCGGGTCAGGTACATGTTGAAGAGGAACTCCTTCTCCAGCTCCAGTGTCTGATGCTTGGTGTACGGACATCGTTTCTTCCGGCCACTTTTTGCTGTCAGCCAGTTGGCCGTGCTTTCACTTCTTGTGTTTCCTATACAGAAGATGGCAGATACATGGTTTTACGCATTGGAACATGTTTGTGTCTGTGCGTGCCTGTGTGCGTGTGTGTGTGTGCGTGTGTGTGTGTGTGTGTGTGTGTGTGTGTGTGTGTGTGTGTGTGTGTGTGTGTGTGTGCGTGTGCGTGCGTGCGTGCGTGTGTTAGAGAGAGAGGGAGGGAGGGAGGGAGAGAGACACAGAGAGAGAGAGAGAGAGAGAGAGAGAGAGAGAGAGAGAGAGAGAGAGAGAGAGAGAGAGAGAGAGAGAGAGAGAGAGCTGTATCTTGCAATGGGTTTGTGGTTGTGTTACACACACGTTACGGTATAACACGTGTGTGTGTGTGTGTGTGTGTGTGTGTGTGTGTGTGTGTGTGTGTGTTTGTGTGTGCCGTATGCGTAAACTATGGCTGCTTCGTTAGGTTAGACTGACTTGAAACGTGAGTTGAAACGTCAATACAATTTCTAAAATATCATATGGACATTTTATATCAATAGTGCAGTGAAACAAACCTTGTTTGTCTCAAAGCGTGAAGCAATAATAACAATGCACAGACAAATAGCCCAATACACGTATAGGCCGTTCAAGGCGAAGGGTATAGGTAGTTAACATTTATTATTTTGTATTTCACATTATAAAATAATTACTTAATCCAGACTTGAATTGAAATAACACTGTAATAATCTTCTTTTTTTTCGTGTTACGCTTTGTCCTTCTTCATGCCCATATACACATCATAACGTACTCATATCATCCCAACTTAGAGACAAAAGACAGGCAATAATATGTAAATCCAACGTTTTTCTCCATACGTGCCTTGACTTGTCATGCAAGTCTAACCAGTAAAATAAAACTTCCCATTAAAACGCTCTACTCTATACCTGCACTGCATGCAAACAAAACAACAGTATACGACCACACCTATATGACGAAGTGTTATTACCTTTAGTGGTCTTTGCTGCTCTCTCTTTGTTATGATCTTCCGTCTCGTCCGCTGAAGAGACCTCGGCATCCGAGGACTCGCGTGCCTCCTCGGTCCGCGGTGCAGCTTGGGGCTGCAGGTCGGCGTTTCCCGAGGACACGGGCTCCTCCTCGGTGTTCCTCCCTTCCTGCGTCGTGGCTGGAGCAGTTGGTGGCGTGTGGAAGCGAGCAGGAGCAATGGGGTGTAGGCCAAAATGAGAATGGGAAGGGTTCGGCTGGGGGCTGGTGGTGTTGTAAAGTTTATGAGAATGTGCGTGCGTCTGAGACAAGCGGAAGTAGCCCGGCACAGGCACCGAGCCCCCGCCGCCGCCATCGGTAACTGTACAAGAACTGGAGCCCAGGCCGGCAGCTGTTAACCTCGAATATGTCAGATCTTCGGCGGTTGAGGCTTTAGGGCACTTCGGCTGCTCATATAGGCAGTAGGTGCTCTCCTCCTTAATACTCTGCGGGAACGAGCAGGGTGCGACCTGGGGACCCACCGGGTGCTCTTGTTCCATTCGACATGACCTCTGCGCGTCCATCCACATTTCCATGCTGGACATGTACGCACCAGAGGCGGAGACCATGTTTTGGGTACCCACCTCGCCGCGCTTCCCCATACCTGGGAAGTATCCATAGTTGTGTAGTCCGTAAGGCACTTCTGTAGCGGCGCTGTGAGGCACGCACACCGCGCTCCCACCATAGTGACCTCCGCCGCTCTCGGTGCGGCCACTGATCAGAGAATCCACTAAAAACGCATTTCCTGACGGACTGTCTGAACATGACATTATTGTGGTGTATTTTGGCGAAGGGAGAAGATAGCCCTTTCTGGCTGACATTTCTTGTGCAAAACATGCTGGATATGATCAGAGGCACCCCCCCTTCTCTCCGCCGTGCGGACTGTAAAACCAATGGAAAGGCTGGAAGAGGGACAGTCCCTCCCATTCCGTGGCTACGTAGCAGCCGGGGCCATATCCATCATGGAGCAGGAGACGGAGTAAGAAGGCAGCAGAGCAATCAGTGTGCTCCTTCACCTTGGCTTAATGCACCACCATTACCCCCTAGAAGGGGCGAGGTCCAGCTTCATACAAAGTTGAAAAATAAGATTTTTTTATTGAAAAGCAGACTTTCATTAATTTAATCGTTAAACAATATCTGAAATCCCTTTCACAGTAAGTCCTGTTTGAAGACTTGATTTACCCTTTCCCACATTCAAATGAAAAATACCAGCGCTCAATATATTCAAAACAGTCGTATCCGATCTATACAAACCTTAAACCTCGAGTCAGATTCCTGGAAGGTCAAATTAAACTACAAAAATGTGGCCTGACTGGTTTACAAATAGAGCTGGAGAACTCACCAACGATGACATCCACAGAGCAATGGGACTAGAGGTAATAAAGTGTGTTTAACTGAAAAGCTAGAATTTGCCTCTAGCCAAATGACTTGGCAAAAAGCCGTTTTGGTGCATCCATTAGCGCGAAGAAGCTCTTCCGCAATAAATGCAAAGGTGCTAAGTCTAATGTAGCCTAGAGGTTTTACTGTTCAACACACTTGGTTCTTTCTTCACAACATAAACGGACTGGCGACACAAACACACAAATTGTGTATTTCTTATTATCTGTTAGCTGTGTGCCTGTTTTCTTTTAAATTAAACTGTGACTAACTCAAATAAATTCCGTGGACGTGTCGCCTGGCCTATAAAGCTGATTCTGATTCTTGGTTTTCGTTTATTGCTGCACAGAGAACGTCTCTGAAGTGGTCAACATCAAGTTGACATCTTTGAGCGGTCTTTTAATACTTATACTTCAAACATAACCCGTTTTCATTTAAGGTTTTGGACAAATAGTGTGTAATGTGAAACTTGATTATGTTAAATGCAGTTAGATCACCCGAGCTATCCCTGTGCGTAAACAACAGTATATTGACACCTTGACACTAACAAAAAGCAAAAAAGATACAATAATGGGGAAAGCCTTCATAGAATAAATATGTGTCCTAATGTTCAACGACTTAGTGTGCCTTTTACACACGAGCTTCCTAAAATTACATTATTTAACTGCATGTTTAGGAATCCAATTTATCTAACTTTAGGCTTTGATTTCCTTAAGTATTTATAAAACTACTGAGAATAAAAAAATGTACATTAAAGTAATTTTCATAGATATACAAATAAGGATTTGTGATAATAATGGTTCTACTCTTCTTAGTAAATTAAGGATACGAAATGGTTATGTACCCAACTGGTCATTACGCATACACCAAAAAAGATTTAATCTGCAATGCACAGGTTATAAGAACAACGATGTTTATTAAGAAAAGGCTGATCAATGCTGCGATGATAAAACCAATAATAAAAAAATCCTAACTACTCAGTACAAAACAAATTATTTCTTAAAGTATCAATGTATTGATCACGTTGTTGTGCACGGAACTGGCTCAATGTGCCAAAACAAAGCAGACATAAAGCTTGTCATCCTGTCGGTCCAATTTGGTGCAATAAGGGCCACAATAAACCTCTCCTCCATCTCGTAGTGTCCTTGGCCATGTGCACTCTATTGCTCTCTCCAGGTTGAAGTTAATCTCGGCCAGCTTTGCCATTACCAGGCCCAGGTGGCCGCGAGCCCCCCGGGTTTGTGTGCAGCCGGTTGAACCGAAATGGGGAAATTTGGGGAGAAATTCATAAATTGAGCCCATTTAGTTTTTCAAACGTTCTGCCATTGACAGCTCATTTATGTACACTGGCTTAGATTTTTTTAGCGCGTCGACGGTGGACATTTGTCAATCGCTTACGCTCAAAACACACATATTTAAAATGATTTAAATGACTGAAAGTCGGTTGAAGGTTAATTAAGTATATGCGGATAAAATATAATTATGTATTTCAAAAGGGGAAATTATATTTGGTATAAATATCTAAAGAAAAGGCATTTTCTAGCACGATAGTTCTAAAGACAAAGGCCGTGCGGCGAACACTTGTGCTCGACTAGTAAATTCCCCCAAAACCATAAAATAATTTACTACAGAGTTGACCTACTAAATACAGAGTGTGTCCTCTTCCCCACAGTGGCTAGTTCCTTAAGGAACATATAAGCCAGTACGGAACCTAAATACATCATTTAATTATGTGGGCCGAGTATTAAATAGTTACACACACACACACACACACACACACACACACACACACACACACACACACACACACACACACACACACAGACGCATACACACATATACACTTCATGCTGTTGTACTGGCAGGAGGGGACCTATCGATATCTTTGTGTTACAGTTATTAATCGTTGCTATTAAATCTTCATTTTCACAGCTGCCCGGCTATCATATCCTCAAACCAGTTCCCTCTGACCACTGGCTTTGATCCGGCCCATATAATCGTGGCCGAAGAGGCCGTTTGAGTCGTATCATGTTCGTCCCGAGTGCAGTTATGAACAATAATGCGGCGTTTTATTACATCCAGCGGAAGCATTTATTTTTCACGAGAGACAAAGGAGAAAGAGAGCCAGTCCGCACGCGTTTAGGTGCAGAGGAGTAGCTCGCCACGGACTGACACCGAATAGCCTCCTGCAGCTCTGTATCTGTGACAGGAAGGAAACGGAGACGCGGCGGCTGCCCTATCACAATCATATCGACTTCTCTAATGGCAGCGTGTATCCACTTGGCACGTACTGGGAATAATGTGTTTTGGAAGCACGTCCAATGTTGTTAGTTGATTCTTTTCAGAGGAAGAGGAGCGAGCACAAATGCTGCTGTGTTTTATGATGAGCTGCATTAGCTTGTAAACCAACAATACTATCGTATGTTTTGTATCCAGTATTCGCAGCTTACTGTATCGTTAACATACGAACTGTATCCATTTTTTTTTTTTTTTTTAAGTAAGACAGATTTCCCCCCAAATCTAAAACCTTTGCTGGACTGGGCAGGGTTGCAGATCTCTCCAGGTACAAGCCAGTCATGCTATACTTTAACCATTAAACAGCTCAACCTCAGCAAAATGAATAGCACATGCAGCATGAAGGCTTGGCACAGATGTGTTGCCTTATTAGGGCCCCCAGGAAGACTTGTGCAGAGAAAAGTGGAGACTAAATACAAAACGGATCTCTTCTCAAACTCGCATGCGAGAAAAAAAGTTGGAGGATTGGACCTCGAGGAGGTTTCTTGCCACAGAGCAAACTATTCAAGCTCCAGCTGGTGTGGACAACACTTTTTACCTGCTTGCATTCGAGGGGAGCTTGCAGACGAAAAGATCCACGGCCATGACATTGGTCCCAATAGCGCCGCCCGGTGGCGGAGTGGAGACTATTCCTGAGTGCAGCCGTCTCCTCTAAACTGTTTCGAGGTGGATAAACCGCACGAGGGACGAAGTGCCTCAAATGAAGTTGCTGCAGCGAGCAAGAGAAGGCTGCTCCTATCCGGGCTCTCCCTGTCGTTGCTCTCGCCTCCTTGGTAACAGTTAATAACCTTGGGTCTCAGACGGTTTATTGCACTGCACTCCAATTGTACAAATGCCCCAGACTCAGACAGCTTTTATGGCCGCGTTGCTGCGGCAACGGGGAGGATGTCCCGTAATTAGGGACGGAATTCCAGCGCGCAGTAAAGGATGCGCAAGGCAAGGCCGGACTATGGCAGAGAGAGGCAACCATAAACTTCAGCCTCTCTGTCTGTGTTTATGGCCCTTTTGACTGTCATATATGAACGCCAATGCGCTGCGGCTAGCTCCCATAAACACGGTGATAACAGCAAAAATGGCGACCCTCGCCAAAGGAGACTGCTGTTGGAAAAGTGTTTCCAAAGCCAATCAGCGTAATGAGAGCTTGCACTGACAAACTACAGAGAGCGAAAGAGTGAAAAACGAATATAAATGTAATTGTACATGGCGAAATATTTAATGTTTGGCAACAACAAATGTCATTGGGCTGATAAATGTGATCTGCAGTGGTTGCAGCATTTCGTTAATGAGTCAAAATATTCAGAGACAGCTCATCAAGAATAGTTTCAGCCCAACAGGACACTGTTGGGCAGAAAAGGAATTAGACTTATTTTTTAGTTTATATCCATTAAGTTCATATCTATATTTGCTCAAACGCCATTAACTGACTGTTATTTTTCAAATAATTAAGAATAAACAGGTTACTTATTTCATGTTTTACTTTACCAAGTTTTTTTAAGGCTCAACATTAACAGGTTTAGTGTGTACTCTGTGTCCCTCTCCTCTGTCAGGGATTTGATGGTCTATCATTTGAATATATGTATGTACATATATACACACACATTTTATATATATATATATATATATATATATATATATATATATATATATATATATATATATATATATATATATTGTTATAGCAGACGTGTGGATTTGCGTGCGTAAAATGTTTCACATGTGCGCCATTTTACTCAGCGAAAACACAAAGCTTGTGGAAAAAAACAAATACAACGCAGTTCTTGTTTTTTGGCAATGATCTTTTCATTTGTTTTTATTTGGAAATATAGTACAATACACAATTGGGCATACGAAGCAATTGATTCAATGCGATGACCCTGACCAGCATTGCCCTATTAGCCAACTTGAAAATGTAGCTTTTTTAAATCTTTGTTAGATAGCAAGTACCAAAGGATCACGAGTAATGAAAAAAAATATTCTGTTATGCGTATCAATATCAGACCAAACAGGCCCGCTGCATATATACCTGTGTGCATATGTTGGGCGTATACCTCAGTGCAACTCCACACGGATCCAGTGGACAAGCTTATCTCTCTGGTTTTGGCCTGCATTATCAATTCTCGACTGATAGTCTCCAAAAATCCAAGGACAACATAGATTCGGGTGTTGAAAGATACGCAACATGGCTACATACAGGAAAGACGACAAAAGGTCAGCCCAGGCTCAACACGGAATCCCAGTCGGCTGCTCGTAATAATGGACTTCGACTTGGTTAGCCATGGCATTAAAGGAGATAGTAAACGAGTGGCTACCAAATAAATAAGCACACAAAACATAAACACATTACATTCTCATCCGTTCGAACTCATTGTTTGGTCACACCAATATAATTTCAGTTATTTTAAGTACATCATCCAAAAATCCACCACTTTTCTGACTTTAAAAACAGAAAGACAGTTAAACAAATCTTTTGATTACAAAATACACTGAGTCAGTCAATTAGTGACTAATTTCTGCCCGCGTGAAAGGTAAATAAACAAGGCGTCTGTGAGTCACAATAATATTAACAAGGGCCCTCGCAAGAGGACAAAAATCCGTTTCTATTTTTTTTTTTCTCAAAAGAGAGTCTGAGGAGTGAAATCAAAGTCCGCAGACTGACGTAATTCATGTTCATTCTGTGGGTAATTCCTGTCGCAGGATACTGGTGTCCTCGAACTTGAAATTAACCACTGAGCAGTGTTGCTGCTGTCGCGGCCAATGTGGTACACAATGTACACTGGGGGAGTCACAGCCGGAGAGCCAGTGTGTCTGTAAACGCAGTCGGTCCCACAGCGGAGGACTATAGAAGCTGTGACGGGGCTTCGTTGACCCCTATAGCAGAGGATTGGACGTATAATAATGTAACCGATCTCTATTTAGCTTCTTCTCCTTCATGCGACGGTTCTGAAACCAGATCTTCACTTGTCGGTCGGTGAGGTTGAGCATCCGAGAGAGTTGCAGCCGTTTCTCCTTGTTAATGTACACACTGAAGAAGAATTCTCTTTCAAGTTCTCTGATCTGATATTTGGAATAAGGGCACCTTTTCTTACGGGTCCGCTGTCCACCTGGAAGGCACAAAAATAAAGTGTACTGGTCAGACGAATAATAGACATTTTAAATTAGTCCTGACTATGTCACAACAAGATTTATACGCCCTCCTCGTGCCAGATTACGCACGAGTGGATTTCCTGTACATACCGCATTAATAGCATATTTCCTATTTCAAGTGTCACATATGATGATATTACATTACAGTGTAAGGATTACCGAACCATTTGTGCTGGTTCGCTAGACAATACACTAGGGCTTTGACCTTTTTTCAACAAATAAAAACAATAAGCTCTCTTTTAAACATGAGCAACTGTCTATCAACAGGGAAATGAGGCCACGTTGCATTACACTACACACACATTATAATGGTAGTAGTGGCATAGCTTTATAGAACACAAAGAGGTAGAACACAAGAGTCCATGATGACAAGAGCTCATGCCCGCTTAACCTTAAATCAGAGGCACAACCCTCATTGCATGCAATTGCTGTTTTAATGCTGAGAAACCGTGAAACAAGCACGTTTATAACACGTGGAATTATGTAGAATTCACATGGATAACATGGGTGCTTTTTGGTCACGTCAGGGAGTGTTGCAGGAAAAACCACCGGCCTCATGTCTTTCACGGCCAATTTCAATTCCAAGCACGTGATCCTGCAGTTTATAACAAAGTTTTGTTGGGGGTGGGGGGTCCACAGGCCCTCTATAAACCTTATATGCTTATAAAACAGCATATAAAAAATTTAACAGCAGCGCGCAAGATTGCAAACTTTCTCTCATAACCAAGGCGCTGACTTTAATACGTACTGCTGCTGCTGGATTTCTCCTCATTGTTGCCGGAAGATAAGTGCGGGCTGCTGGCCTCATCCCGCGGCTCCTTCGCCTCGGTGTCCCCGCACGACGCCTCGTCCTCCGGCGCAGAGCTGGGCTGCTTGCTCGTCGTCTTGTCCCCTGAGTAGCCGTGTGTGGAGGAGCTCTCCGACGCGTTCCCGTACGCCGTTTCGTAAAACTGGTCGAAGACTTGTGGCAGTACGCCATTTCTCCCCACGTTACCGTAGAAATTGGTGGAAGCGGAGCTGGCGCTCGTGTGGTGGTGGTGGTGGTGGTGGTACGCGGCGGCAGCTGCGGCGGCTGCGGGGCTGTTTTTACCGAACATGTCCCCTACAACTGCACTTTGAGCCGAAAGACAGTCCCGGTGCACCATGTCCTCCGTGGTGGGGTAGCCATGGGGCAGGTTCCCCCGGTGCGGCCATTTACCAGACGCTTCAATCGCGGCATAGTCCCTGAACGTTACCTCTCTGACGGGCTGGACCTGCGGCAGGTTAGAGGAGTAGGAGTATGTCATGGGGCGGGAGGACGGGGTCTGGGATAAAAACGAGGGAAGACCGGAGAAATCAGCCCCCGCCGAGACGTAATAAGTGCAGCTGGGCAAATACATGTTCGATCCGACGGGGACCCTTTCGTCAAAATCCATCATCGTAGTTCACCCTCCACTATAACTCTTTGTTGGGGTTTGATTCCTCTATAACCGCCCTGAACATGGCTCTGAAGCGCCGTGCCTCTTGCCTCTTTGAAGCAGGTTCGCTAAGCAGAAATTTTGGAGACGTAGGCTGACGTGGAGAGCCATCTCCATCCACTCTACGGAGGAGGAGGGCACGTGACCACGCGGCAGAAAATTGACAGATTTTCAGGCTGTGTATATCTGTGTGTGTGTGTGTGTGTGTGTGTGTGTGTGTGTATGCGCGCGCGTGTGTGTATGTGCGTGTGTGTGTGTGTGCGTGCGTGTGCGTGTGAAGGGAAGAGAAACAGTGTGTGTAGGAGTGTAAGAGACTGCTATGTGTTCTAAAGCTTGGCATTGTTGCTTTATCGCCATGCGGCTTAAAAGATGAATTCCTGAACATGAAACAAAGTCAGAGGAAGACAACTATAACTGTGTGCTGGTTTTAAGAGATGTGAAGGATTTCAATCGAAGTTCCAACCCGAATATTATTCGCAATTTCCCAGATGTGCTGTGCTTTTTCCACACTATGTGCCCTGGAAACATATTTGTGCGCAATTTAAGCATTTCTAGATGTTCTTGTTTTGGAGTTGTCTACACAATGCGCGAAAAATTATGTGATGTTAAAGTTATGATTTTGCCAGTTGATATGCCCAAACCTTACCTGACAATAACAGGACTGACCCAGCATTGACAACATTGACCTGAATTGGAGGAAAGAGACAACCATCTTATCTGTAAAGTCTGCTTTTAGAAACCTCTTAGTCATCATCATTTGGTGGCTTTACAACATAGCATTTGGCCCAGTGGGCATTTGGTTATCAGGGTCATGTTCAAAGTAGCGGCTAATGTTTCAACAGGCTACAGCCTGGTGTGAGTAGCAGCTTCAAACAAAGACCAAACTCAAATGGTGACTAAATAAATACACAAGACAGTAATATTTAAAGTGAACAGAATACAAATGTAAGGTAAACCTGACACCTACATTTTGGTGCTTTTAGAAACCTTAGACCAATAAACAAACATCTTAAATTTTAAAGTTTAGATTATTAATTACATGTTTTAATTATAGTAGTGTGTATTTTCACGTGAGGGAAAGTATAAACAGTAAAAAAAAAAAGAAAAAAAAAGAAAAACGACACACCTCGGAAAAGACGAGGCTCACTGAGGGAAATGCTCAATAATTGATAATAAAACAGTGTACTTCAGTCCAACGTATCAACACATTTAGAATAATACACCATTTATATTTCTGAACTATTATTGTATTATTTCTCTGGGTTGTCTCTTATGTAATGGATCTAACAACAGCTCCAAAAATCGTCTTAATTCAAATCCCCTCGACTTTTACGCACGGCTTTTTCTTTACGTGTTGGTGCATATTTGTCTTCAAATATGTGTTGTCCAGTCAGAAGACTCATTCAAGAAAGTGATAAAACACTTGATGAATTATTGAATTACTTAGTATTCATCCAAACATATTTTTTTCTATTCATTGCCATGACGCATCTATGCAATTGCGTAAATACCAACACACGCACATAATAAAATGAATCAACATTTCTTAACGGATCATATTGCATGATGTCTTTATACATTTTGCTGTATTTTCACAGTTTTAGATTTATATTTGAAAGAATATGTGCGTGCGACATTGTCTTTAAAATCCTGATTGTCAAAAACGTTTGTTATTGTAACACAGGAATTGCAAATAATGTAATAATACATGTCTCATTTCTCCTGAAGCTAAAGGTTGAAATTAGCCAATTTTGAATAGATTTCTTCCTTTTGATTTGGTAAATATGCACATTCCCATGGCTGCCTGCCACGGGGCCACCGTGCAGCTTGATTTGGAGAGGCTGCAACTTGACTCTAATGTGCTGTGAATGGAAGACGTGAGCTGGGATTAGGCCCGCCGCGGCTGGCCTGGCCCCACAGCCCGCTGTGCACCTTCGGATCCAAGAAGTTCCTGATGGCACATGTGAAACACAACCTTAAAATATCACACACTAAGACTGCGCAAGCACCGACTAACGCAACGTGAGTCTATCAAGACAGAAGTTAAAAAACAAACATGCAGTCTGTTTTGCACAGTCGTGTTTGCAAGCTATTTTATTTGATAAATTATAGGGGCACAAACAACCCGAGTGTCTTTGCGACCACACGCTCCGCCTCTCAGTCCATCCGGACACATTCTCTGACTTGTGCTGAAGCTTTTAAGGTGTAATTGAGCACAGGATGCCCAGGAAAACCAAAGCCTGTTCTGGACAGACCTGCATTTTTATAGCTGCTATAGTATTCTGCTGCGTTTTTTTTCCTCCCCGGCCAGACAGACACCACAAAACAGGCCAAGCGTGAGAGGAAGTCGCCACCAGCGCGGACTCAAAGTCGGCAGCTGGATTTTTTTTACGGACATAGAAACATAACATGTCTGTAAACAACGAAGGTAAGATTTCCACTGACAATAAATATACGTTTTTCTAACCTTTCGACAAAAAAAATATCAAAAGAATTAGTTCAAGAATAATGAATAGGATACAAAATGAATGAAAGCCAATTGTATGTCAAATGTGTTTTGTATTTGTGTTCCGTCATCAAAACTGCTGTCTGGCGCTGCGTAAAAGCTCTCAAAGCCAAAGCTTTGTCTGTACGGTCGACTTCAAGTTCGGGGGAGGGAGAGGGTCTTTCCAGAGAGCAAAGGGCCCACTGTGCCCCGGATGGAGTTCCTTTAATTGCTTCTACGTTTACGCAGGCTGTAGGTTACATGAGCACTCGATAATGTGAACCTCTAACTCGGAGCTGAGGAGAAGTCTAACGAACTTCACCTTCACACTAGTGATGCGCCATGAGAGATGTAGACCTTTAATTAATGTACAGTCTGGTATAGGTTTTAGATTAGCGGTGAATATAAACTACTTATTCTAACTCTTACTACTTGGGATATTGTCTCTTAACAAAACTCATTGTGTTCATAAAAAGTTAATCGTGACACTATTTAGTCCATATCAGATTTGAAACAATAAGGAAACATGGAGCCTAAAATATAAACGTGAATGCACTGACTTTTGGTCATACATGACCACGAATGACTATGGAAGAGATTTTGTGTGGAGATAAAGATAATCAGTATTTACTCAGGAACTGTTTTATGGCCTTTAAGTCAAGAGAAGAGCTTTACTCCGTCTCCATTTCCTGCTGTTTTAGTACACCTTAGTCCTCACGTATATACACTTGTCATTTGGATTGTATCAAACCCTAAAATCAAACAATTATATAAATTCACAGATAATAACCCAACATATTAAGCTTTAATTAAATGAAGTGTAACTTCCCTCCTGGAGTGAAAGAAGCACAGTGGTTGTGTCAGGGAGAGAATGAGCCATACTAAGCCGTGTGCCATAAAACCTTGTTAGACAACAAGTAAACAATCAAGTGTGGGGAGGATCTGAAAGTACAGTTTAACGCCACGTCAGGTAGGTCTTCAGGCTGTAAAGCAGGCTCAATAGGCGCATTCAGTGCCCTGCAGAGAAACCTCCTGGAGTGTAGGTCTTCAAGTGAAATAAAAAGCCCCGAGCTTTACAGACTGGTTTTTGTTTTCATTTTATGGTGGAAAAATGGGCCACCACACCTGCGCCTCAAAGCATCTATTGACTATATTCTTTATCTCAAAATGAAACCAGTCTGGAGCATAGTGTGCTGAAACCAGAAAAGATACACAGGCAGCGTGATACAATAACAACACGGGTACTAACTGTGGCCTTTTGATGCACAGGCCAGTACACATATATTCAAAGACCACAAAACACAACTTAAACATGGAGGTTTGTGATGTGGTCGTACAACCCAAACCCAACGATTAAATAATTGATACATTTAGAACTTTTCGCCAAAACATCCGTTGAAACTCTATATTGGCTCGTTTACTTCTTTTCTTTTTTTCCCCGCATGATGAGATGAGATGTTTTAAAAGCGTGTTCTAACTGAGTGGATATATGGTCTTGGTTCAGCTGTTATGTTGCTGGCTACACTAGTACAACTCTGGAGCAGAGGGGGGATTATAAAACCATCAAACTGAAACACGAAACAATCACAGTACTTAGTTGCGGACAAATGAACGAGGTGGGGAAAACAATAATATATATATATATATATATATATATATATATATATATATATATATATATATATATATATATATATATATATATATATATATATATATATATATATATGTAAATTTGAACCTGATTCGGCGATGAACTGTTGATTCATCCACAGGTGAAAGAAATGTGGGCCGACAGCGATGGCGACGACAGAGCGGCCAGGCCAGGCGGACCACACAGGCATGCAGGGAAACTGACCAACTCCACGGTCAACGGGAGCACCTCTGACTCACCAGTGGAGACTCCCAGTGCTGTGTCCGCCTGTAGAGGGTATCCTGGGAAACGAGGCCTCAGCAGGAGTGCATGGACAAAAGGACATTAGCTGCACTTCAGTTGCGGATGAATGCAATTTTATAGAGGAAAAAAAAGTTAAAGAATAATATAAAGACAGCTTCAAATGTAAATGTATTGATAGGATTTCATCCTAATTTTAAAAAAAGTACATTTTAATAATCGTAATAATATATAATAATAAAAAGAGTCTGAATTGAGCAGGTTAGTAGAACTTCAATCTTTGATGAGTGTTTTTCTTTCTTGGTTGATTTAAAGCTCGATACTAAGGGTCTATCACGATGTTTGGTTCGTTTTCAGCCTATAAATAGTAATAACCTCATAGCAAATGTTATTCGATATTTAGGAGTCGCAGTTGCTGATGTGGCATGTTGAATGTTTAAGTCAAACCACACGACGCAAGCAGTTTTTTTGTAGAAGAAATTCGGAAGACATTGCGATTTCTCATCTTCCAAAACATTTTTTTATTGTGTGAGAATACCGTTTAACAAACAGTCACATACACTTACATTATTTACTCTTCTCCACCTGGAGCCTTTATACTAATTGTTTTGTGACTGGTGAAAACAGGGTTGTTTAACTGAACAACGAACTTCAACGAAAACGTCCCCGCTGAATTTCAGTTCTCGCTCTTGTCCTTCATTTGTACCTGATGAACAGCAGAATGATCAGCGAGGAACGAATCTCATGGCCGGCTATTTAATTTAATTTACGGATCTGAATGTATCCAGGACATGTTCTAAAAGGTTGAAATGTCACATTTTTATATCATAACTCAACTAATTACCTATTTTATTGTTTATTTTTTTAGCAATAACAGTAAGTATTGTGTCGATAAGATACAAAAATAAAGTATCAACAGCGTTTTAAAGTCATTTTCAAAGAAATATTCCCACAATCTCCCATATTGCTTTTTGTAAACATGAGACATCCAAAAAAAACATGCTTTCTACTGCACAAACTGGCCGTATTATATATTCTGCACTTTTATATGAAATCGTTGAGTATTATCAACGTGAAATGTGTATTTTCTTTCTTGAGGGAATGGCAAACACAAGGAACCCAAAGCAAACACACCGTAATGCCTCCACTGTAAGTCATGGATCAATCATGAAACAAGTGTAAAGACATACATCTACACCCTTCATAAATTATCACAGTAAATTATTTGGCATTTATATTTCAAACAGCATGAGACCAACTCCGTCTGAGGAAGTAAAAGGCGCCAACTGAGGCTTTCACATAATCTCGGTCAAGTGCTTCTATTTGACCGCTGCCACGGTCTTTGATGAATGTATGTCTGCTCAGGTCTTTGTGGTGTATTACGAGATTATCTTCCAAACTCATTCTTTCAAGCTTGACCAGACCTGTATTGTGCAGTGACTGAAGGTTGCAGGCGGAGCCGCCATTACGCACACAGACCGCGAAGGTCAATGTAAAGAGCAATGGTCCTTGTTGGCCCTGTCTGTGAGCAACCACAGGCCAGCCAGAGACATCCGGGTTCTATTTGACCAATTCACTGATTCAAAAACCGCCAAAGGTTTACCGTTTATTCGATAATGTTGCATTTCTGCATAAATATTAGCCTTTACAGACTATCTGATAGTAGTATACAATATTTACATTACCAATTATTTGAAGAATAGAACCGTGACGTTCTGTAAAATAGACTATTGCACTGTTAATGTGAGACGAAATTGAATAGTAAAATGGTTTTCCTTTATGATGTGTGTAGTTTGAAAGCACCCTTAACACAAAAGTATGTTCATCTTACGTCACAACCCTTACTTTTGTTTGAAGCAAATAATGCATCAAGGTCCATGCATATATTTCTGAAGTGAAGAAAAGGTTAATTGAATCATTTCTGGAAAATGAGATTAACTGTAATTCACTATGTTTGCCTTAGTGTGGCGGCAGAACTCAATGTTTGTGCTGTCCCATCAGACGTGAGTGGGAGGAGTGATGGGCGGAGCTTTGTTCGGTGAGCTTTGGACTACCACGCTGCTGCGTCATCGTGGAGGCGGGACCTGGAGCGTTGTTTTGGTCCTCACGAACCAATGAAATGCTGCTTGGCTCGCTTGCAGCCAATGAGCTGCCTCGACAGTCACGTGACTGCAGCCAACTTCCGCTCTAAAAAGTCAGCTCTTCCGGGCGTTGGTGTTTTTGGACTACAAGACTGAGCGGTCAGACGTCACACATTTATCCCATCTCTGAATTGATTGTGTAACACGTGCGCGTCCCGCCGTGCCTACGTCAGAGGACGTGCCCAGGGCTACGCTGCATTCCGTGCTCGCGAGCGGAGGCTTCTGTCTCACATTTCTGTGGTGTTTCTCTCAATCAGCCAGCTGGCCATGTCGATATCATAAACACCAGATATGAGACAGCTAACTATTTTTAGAAAACAACTCAGCCTTTTGTCGCTGTGAATATTCTCTGATCATGTTTTTTTTTACGTGACTGAATTTCGTCATCTTTACAAAACAAAAACAAAGAGGCTGAACATATGAATATTAAATGGCACTCTTATTAACGAGCATGTTACAAATGGTACAACAAAAGATTCAGGAAGATTAAATATTTGTTAAAAGTCTAAATATATAAAAACAACAATAAATATAGATATACAATTAACAAACACAACATTTTAGAAAAATCACTACAACTACGACAACTTATTGACAATAGCTTTAATAATATATATTTAAAGTAACCAAATCATTTATCATCCAGATTCTGGATAAAGATTTATAGATTTATATCTTACCAAAAAAAGATAATTAGCCTTATAGGCTATACATTGTGTAGTTAGTGAAGCTATTTTCACGTTTAGGTTTGTTAGCGAATGCAAAGCAACAACTACAAAATATAATGAATTAAAATAACGTGTGTGTGTGTGTGTGTGTGTGTGTGTGTGTGTGTGTGTGTGTGTGTGTGTGTGTGTGTGTGTGTGTGTTTGTCTGTGTGTGTGTGTGTGTGTGTGTGTGGAACAGAGGACGTACAAGTCGTACGCTATGTGCCTGAAGACAAATTGTTCCATCTCACAAAATGATTACATCGCCAAGTAAATCCGTCCGAGCAGGTGCGAAGGTCAGCCAGGAGAGCTGGAGCTCTGACTGAGAGGTTTGGTCGGACAATGAGCCAGTAAGACTGAATCACTCAGTAATGCAGCCAACACCAACAAGCGCTGTGGGAAGTTGCATTTTTAGTTGCGTGGATATAGCTACATAACAACTGCACTTAGTCATGCAACATGAACATATGTTAGAAGAAGTCAATATTCACACGAGCCACAATGTCATTGAGGTATGAACGATGCGAGTGATTGAGGTGCAGTTAATACGTTTCTAAGCACAGATTTGTGTTTCCAACACCACAAAAAGTTAAAATCTATTCAGATTAAATTATACTAAATGAAAAGTGCAATACACTATTGTGTTGATACAGCACATGGTATTAGAACCCATTTAAGTGACGTATTTCCATGGAAAACATTTTTTTAAGCATTCAGATGAATACATAATAAAACATTAAACAGGACAGTAATACTCTTTAAAACATAAACATATTTTCATCAATGTGACCGAGAGTATAGTTTAAGATTACTTATAATTTAATGTCTTGTTCGCGATAAATCTAATATACATTGAAAGCTTGTAGAAATTGTAATAAAATTAATTCAATGATTTGCATTATGCCATTTGTCAATAGGCCTTTTATATGTATACCATAGGCCTACGTTTAAAGGAGGAATACAATAACGTGGTTTAATGCGTATGAAGCATAAACTAATGCAGTCTTACAAAACAGATCGACACGTGGTGGTCTGTGCCGTTTACAGCTGACTAAATATCGTTACATGCAGTTAAAATGTAGGTTTTCTGGCTAACAATTCAATTTTTCTTTTTAACAAAATAAAGTTACATGTATAGCAACGTAAACGTAAATATAGCTGCGTCTCAGTAAACGCACTCATTAATAAGGCAATGCAGGCCTAAATATTCCAGCAATTTATTAAAAGCGTGACTTGTATTTTAAAAGTAACTTCGAATTGTATGGATATTACTTTTAACGTGAAACAAAAGCACAAAGACATATTTGGAGGAAGTATACGCAAGTTCACCATAATACATGAAAATAGCCGTGTGATTATTCACTGAAATACACGGACATGTAATATTCAATTCACGACGAATGACTCAGGGAAAATATGTGGTGAGTTTAATATACCTATGTTTTTATTTATTTTAGCAAAAAGGTTCCTGCTATTTACATTGGCGTCGTTTTTTTCACGGCTGTTGTCGGCCATAGCCCAACGATTTATCGAATTATTATATCAATCAATTCAAATTAAGTGGTTATTATTATTATTAATATAGCTATTATCATCAACATTATTATTATTATGATTATTATTCAGTAACGTCTTTATAGCACTATTTGACCATTGATAATCCCTTCAGGTATGATCCCAATGTCGCCGCTAGATGGCACTGTCTGCCTACATTTCAATATAAATCAGCCTCAACTGACTAATTTCCTCTTTTACGAGGACGAGACAGAACTCCAGTACACATTGAAGATATTGGACTTTTCAAATATAAATGTACCTATAGTAGCCTTCTTCTGGATAAAGAAAGCTGCTAGAAACCCAGCAAAACGGTCACAATATACTATTTGAACCACATAGTCCACGGGAGCAGAAGTATGGGCCTAAAAACTGTTTTAAAGCGCAGCGATGACGGAGGAGCATTTAAAAAAAGGTTTAAATAAAACCTAACTGAGGTATCAACGTGTCATGCCATGAAAGAGATCCATGTTGAACACAACAAGATACAGGTCAACATACAGGTCAAGTCCATATTTTATTGGGACGGACTTTAACACCGACATACTGGACTCACACACAAATAACCTGGATAACAAGCCGGAATTTACTTTATGTACAACCACATGAATATGCACACATTATAAAAAAGCTATGATTGACATGATCACATATCCCGAACGATTATCTAAGCATTATAATAAGAACTGCACCATGGATTGCATATGGGGCACGGGTTCAAGACTAAACTTCATACAAGCTTAAGCATGTGAGTTAGGTTTTAAAAAGGAAGCTGGTAGAGATTAATATTTAACATTGTCAAGGTCCAATTCCCTAACACCATCACTTCCTGTGAATCTTCGCAGTTTTATCACCGTCGATAAAGTTGCAGATAAAGGCGTAGCTCGGTGGCACACACCTCTCTGAACTGGGGTCAGTTTTCCTGTGTTGAGTGAGCAGGTCGAGAAAAACAGACGACCAAAAAAGTAAAACACAAAAAGAAAAATCTGAAAAACTGCAGCTATACATTTTCTCTTTTTTTCCACTTGACTCCTGAATCAAAACGCCATTTAACAGCAAGTGGCAGGAGGGTCCAGCATTCATAGGCCTCAGAAATTTTGTTCCAGAAGCTCCGGGAAATCATTTGGTAACATACAACTAAATCATGTTCAGTCAGGAAGGAGTTTTGGTGTTCCAATCCGTGTGTGTGTGTGTGTGTGTGTGTGTGTGTGTGTGTGTGTGTGTGTGTGTGTGTGTGTGTGTGTGTGTGTGTGTGTGTGTGTGTGTCCCACAGCAGATAGCCTATTGTCCATAATAAAAATACAAAATAAACTAGCTGATGGGTTTCAATTTGTGGACAACCTTCTTCTCTTTTACTCGTCTGTTCTGAAACCATATTGTGACCTGTCGCTCGGACAGGTTGCTCTGGGCAGATATCCTCCTCCTTTTGTCCTTCGTGATAAATTTATTGGCGGCGTACTCGCGCTCGAGTTCCTTCAGTTGCACCTTGGTGTATGGCACGCGCTTCTTTCTTCCACGTCGATAAGAGCCAGACTCTCCTCCGGTGTGGGACACCGAGTCTGGAACAAAAAGACAGAAAATAAGATGTCAGGAGCTGCTTCTCAACAAGTGGTTCACATTTAACTCTTAAAATGCATTTTTTTTCTATCGATAAATATATATTTTCATGTATGATTAAGTCACACATTTCCACTAGCTATACAATCTAATCCAATCTTTCGGAATTTGCTATGTAGATGAACGTGTTATAATAGAAAACAACAAATTTACGGAGTACTACCCTGTGATAATGACAGTTGATTAATTAAAATATAGGAAAATTAAGAACCTCACTTTGCGCTGAGATTATTTATTTTAAGTGAACTACATATTTGTTTTTCCATTCCATTATTCAGTTGGTTACCAAGCTATTTATTGTGCTGTTATTTCTGCAGCTTGACACAGCAGCTGATACACTATGTGCATCCAGTTTACGGGGTGGTAACAAACTAACATGTCAGCAGCTCGGACCTGAACCGGCTGGACACAGAGGCACGTAGCCTACCTTGTATGGAAGACTTCCACATGTGGCCCGGCTGGGGCTGCTCCTTGGCGCAGTAAACCTGGCCGTTCCAGCCGTTGGCGGCGAGAGTCCACGGCTGGTAGGTCTCCATAGGGAGCAGGGACTCGTGTCTGGCCTCCGACTGGCTGAGAGTTGGCACGCCAGGGACGTCCAGGTAGCTGGGGACAGGTTGGTAAGGGCCCGTCGAGTAGGTCGGATAAAAAGCGAATTCCTTTGCCCGGGAGGTGAAGTCGTCGCTCGACGCAGACGTGTCCATGTATTTCTCTCCATACGCGGAGGGGGGCTGCGCTCCGCATGACTTAATGCTGCTGTGATGCGACATTCTGCAAGGGTAATAGCCGCTACCGAAGTACCCGTAAGGCAGGGAGGCGCTGGAGGAATTCTGAGCTGCAGAGCAAGGACTGCACTGTTTCACCGGCTCGCCCATACCGGAGGTGGGCACATCGCTTGACGAGTAAGCCGTGCTGGGTGCCAGGGACGCGGGGTGAGCCATCAGATTCCTACACTGGTTCGCAGCAAAGTTGCCACCAGCAAAACCCTCCATGTTCTTGACTTCATCGGAACCTCCGCCGTTGTCGTAGAGGAACATCACCGACGGGTCGACCCAGCGAGGACGGAGGAGCAGTGACGTTGTCATAGCACGGCATCCAACATTGAAGCTTCTGGCTCTTTTTTAAAAAGCACAGAGACTGAGAAAAGGAGATACTGGTTCCCAGAGAGTAATACCACTCTGACGCGCACAAGAGCGCAGAGGTTGCGCCGCCATTGGCCCAGATGTTGTCACGTGACCAGGTTATGCAAAGAGGACGGTAAACATCACCCTGTACAGATAATTAAATGGAGAAAAATGCGACGAAGTAGGGTGACCCGTCTATAAAAGGATTTGGCTTCACCGTGTTTTACTCTTTTCGGATGGATTTGTCTTTATTCTAAAAAAATAAATTAAAAAAAAGTAAGACACACGTAAGAGCCGAATATTTTATTTACATTAGCTTATATTTCAGAATAGCACATGATTAATTTTCATTACGCATGGATGCAAATGTTGCATTTTCATGTGTGTAGCTCAAATAAGAGTCGATTATTGAAAAGTGGTCGACATAAAAAAAAAGCTATACACATATGCCTGAAATGCAGCCTTATGGCCTTTACGCATAAGCACGCACAGAGTCCACCTTTTGTCTGCTCAAATCCAAGAACAAGGTGTCATCACAACGCCATTTACTAAAGGAGATTCAAATTTATGAAAACAATATTCAATGTGATTGTGTTGCAATGTTGCACATGATGTACAAGGAATTGAACATGTTCTTCCGCCCGCTGATGCATCGATACACTGGCATGCTATTCCAGTCCGTCTGTATGCTGAGGACAAAACAGCGCATTCAGTGTGGGATAGAGATGCGACACAAAAGTCGACACATTTTTTGAGCTATTTAATTCAACTATTCACATGATTATGGAAACACAGTCACACAACCCCCTCTGAAAAGCTCCATAACAATTTCAGCATAAAAAAATAAACAACAAAGAAAACGGATGTAACATCTTGTTTTGGGTGAATTTTTAAGACATTGGACTTCCGACATGTTTACAATATGCAAAGAGAGAACACAGCTCTGGACTCGGCAGTGTGTGAGTGTTTTGATATAGGAGGGAGACGCGGCTGGAGGCCAAGGTCAAGTTGAAAGTTGCTGTCTAGCCATCAGCCTGTCGGGCCATTCAGGCTTTAAAGGAACCGTCTGAGGCTTGAAAAGAGCGGAAGAGGGGTGAGAATTCCTGTCCCAATGAAAGCGATTGGAGGGCATTAACTTTTACTATCATTTTGTTTTCTCCAGCGCTTATTCTCAAAAATAGTCTTCACCCACTTCACGTGGGTGCTGCTTATTTTGTATTCCACCGTTGGAGATATAAATGAATGTTGTCGTTTTTCATTTGAAGATCTTTTGGAGGTGTGCTTGGCAGATACTTGTGAAAATCATCTTGATCCCTCTGAAATGAGGGGACGGGATAAGGGGTGTGTGTGCGTGTGTGTGTGTGCGTGTGTGTGTGTGTGCGTGTGTGTGTGTGTGTGTGTGTGTGTGTGTGTGTGTGTGTGTGTGTGTGTGTGCGTGCGTGCGTGTGTGTGCGTGCGTGCGTGCGTGTGCGCGTGTGTGTTTGTCTCCCTACAGCATGTTCTATATTTACAACGTTTTCCGTCTATTCTGTGCTGGAAGAATTGTACCTATTGGTCCATTTCAGTGTAATTATTGGTATTTTATCTGCTATTCAATGAGAAACATTATCTAAACAGAAGCTACCACCCAAGTGCGTAAAACACGGATGTAGACTTACAATGGAAATTAGGAGAGAAAAAAAGGCTTTTTTTGGTCTCATCTGCTTCCTTTGATATGTCAGAAGCTACACGTCAACTTAAACAGAAAACTAAAACATCATATCAAGTCATTTTGTGTGATACGGAAATATAATTACACAATTCCAGAGCTCAAAATGATCAACTTTGGACAATGACAGCTATTTTGTTCAAAGTTAGGCTTCAAGAATGTTCTGAACCATTTGGGGTTTGTGTTGTCGGACTATAGTCACGGAAAAAAAACAGTACTGAACAAAAGTGCCCCAACAGAGTAAACAATCGTAATATTATACTGAGCAAGAGCCAAATTTAAAAGGTGGTGTGTCGTAAGCACGAAAATGTTGAAATGTAGGCGCCATAACGTGGGGGAGGTGCATCCTTTCTTGAACATATTACATACATATTAGACACTGTATGTGATGTTTTTGTTCTTTGAAGTCATTTGATAGAGATAATGTGTCAACGTCAACCTAAATACCACTATTATGCTGTCATAATTTAATATCATATTGTGTATTTGATTAAACAAATATTTTTAAAAAATATATGCAATTAATACAAGGCCTTTGAGGGAGCTGTTATTAAACATATAGTTATCTGATATTTTAGGCCAATTGCTACTGTACTTTACATTTGAGAGTTACTTGTGGAAAAATGCTAGAACACAAGCTATTGTTGGAATTTAATATGCTAAATATCGTAATTGTTGCTTCTGAATGGCAAGTGCTACTGTTCAATATGTTCAAAGCAAATCAAGTTGGGTTGAACTTCTTTTAACTTAATCATTTTGAATAAATTCAGTTTTAAATTTCCGAATTTCTTTCACAATTTCGCCCTTCAAAATAAATACATTCAAACTATGATCGACATCAGGCGGGATGCGTCGTGACGTTATCATACAAGCAAAGCTAATTAAATCCTTCAGCAGCAACATGCAGGAACAACAATGAGTCATGGAGTCACCGTGCAAGGCCTAGCCTGTTGAGTGCCCTGCGGCGCTTCGTCGATATAAGCAAACTAAGCTTCAAAATAAATGAAGTGGCGTTAATCATTAACGTTTCCTCAAGTTGTCATGTTATAATGTCAATAAATATTTCGAGCATAGCATCCATTAGTAAGATAGCATCAGGTATTTTTTGTTTTTATATGCTTCAGGGATGCTATTTCATTCACAGATCACTATTGTTTTATTCAGGTTTAGATAATGTTATGCTGGACAACTTAGTAACACTTCTATAGAGTCACAGCAACCCTGTGCCGTCGGAGCGCACATGTGGTCAGTCCAGACATGAGACATCCCAAAGTACAATGGACACAGACACTTTACTAGAGCGGCGCACGCATTGTCCCGCCAAATAGATGCCCATTTTACCATGAAGTTACACTTAATACACACACACATAAACACATAGTTGAGAAGTACACTTATTGAGTTAGCATTGAATCGTTGTTCAGATGTCAGAAATAAGATGGCAACGATCCGACTGAATGATTTCAAATCGTATTTTTTTTTTATAAGTTGGAGATAACTAAATACTAATGAAATTTAATGATTCCGGATTAGTATGGGTCCTATTGGAATGACCCCTCAGGACTCTGGGACTTGGCAGCAGCCTCGTGGCTTTTCTCTCAGATCGTTATTAAGGTTCAACCCCCCAATTGTACTGGCATCCAAATTACGCTGCGAGAGAGAGAAAGAATACATTTATTCCATGGCCTATACGAGCCTGAAGCCTGCATGGGCAAAGTGGGGAAACATCTATGCAAAGTTATGCTCAGCTTTAAATTCCCATCGTTAATAGTATTGCGCTATAAAAGAGGTCTGCTAAGACGAACATGTAGTCAAACTGCAGATGACATATGTTTAAAGTACAGACGGCTGTCAAAAAGTTGTCAAAACATAACAACCAATATGTTTTTGTGGTCAAAGCAGTGAACCACAGGGCGGTCACAAACTGGACTTTTCCATATTTTCTGGACGGCCGCCTCCTGTGATTATGAATGTTGCATAAAAATAAAGAAAAAACGGACCCACTTCATGCTCGGACACACACGCACACATACGAGAACCCAGCTAAAGGTTTACTGTTAACTGGCAGGTTTCGCTCCCAAAGTGCCCTTGATGTGTTTTTGATGGACCTGCTCGTTGTACGTTTCAATGTCTCCAGCAGAAGGCTTAAATATTGTGTTAACTGCCTGCTAAAGCTGAAGACCGCGAGCTGCATGTGAAATCACTTATTGGCGCACAGGAATCACGCCAGATATAAAGGTCTGCAGTGTGTTTCATTTCCCGGCTGACAACTGCATGTAGATTATGATGGAGGATATGGGCAGGGGGATAGAAAATAGTCGCTATTTTTTGTTTATTTAATCGCATCACTCCGGCAGCCGTCTCCTTGCCCTCCTTCTCCTCCCTATAGCAGTTACATATTAACACTGAGTAGCATATTATTTATTCTATCGAGGACAACATGGAAGTGTTTCAAGCCGGATCGTCCTATTATTATTATTATTATTATTGCTATTATTAATATTGTTGTTGGTATTATTAGTATTAGTATGGTTATTAGTCGTATTACTATGCGTTATATGTCTATTATTATTATTGTTACTATCATAGTTTATACTGCAGCTGTTTTATTTCCCATTTGTAGTTTTACCTTCATCGTCATCCTCAGAGTACGATGCATCAGAACATGCAATTTGGTCAGCACAAAGGCCAAAATAAAAGAATATAATTTAAAGTCCACATTTAGAAGCATGTTCACCACAAATATAAACAGCAAAAACACCCAAATAAGCCTAAAACCTGTAAAATAAGACGATGCGCATGGTTTCAACGCGGACACCTGTTTCTTTTCTCCAGATCTTTGGTTTCCTTATTGAAAAAAAGATGATGCATACACAGCAGATAACTCACAGCGCTGCTTGAGTGTGTGGGTGAGTTTAAGTTTGCTTTCTGTGAGACTCTTTAGAGAACCAGTTAAAACAAAACAAAGTTCCAGCCTGTCTTTAAAGATCTACAAACTATCACATTGTATATGAAAACTTCAGATAAGTGTAAACAACTCCATTTGTATTCATCTTTAAATTGGCTGTCGAAGATTTTTAAAGCAGAATAAATGTAATGTATATATATTTCATAGTGCATTTTTTTTCGGCTGCATACTGAGTTTTTCAATAATGATGTAACTTATTACAGGGAACAATCCCACATAGTGCAGTATTTAAGAAGCAAACGTATTTTTAAAAAAAAGAAAGTTATTTCCTATCTTCTATTTACATGAGTCGCGGATTCGTGGCAACATAACGCATAGGTCAATATGATTGTAAAAATATGATCCAAAACCAGTGATTGCGGCAAACCGTAAAACTATTTCCCTCCCATGCAGATCACTTGAATGCCAGTCTAAGTGTTGCATTGCACAAACACAACAATCAGCACCTGAACTGCACTCTCAAATTAGACAGAAATGTCATAATTATTATATAATTCCATTATTATAGCCGCTAAAAATAGACGACATATCAAGAAACGCATGACGCTTGCAGATGACAACAAGTTACTCTAAAAATAAGAACCCATTTGCAACCAGACAGACTTGTAAATATCACCTTTCTTAAAAGATGCCAGGCACTCCTACATGCACTCTTGTGAAACGCCGGGGCTTTGCACCTGGTGTGTTGCCTTGCTACTGCTGACTTGATGGTAAGCCATGCCCCATGATGTTTCCCCCCTTTAATGGGGTAATACAGGCCTGATCTCACTGGCTTGCTAAGCCCTACGTGTACTAGGGCGCGCTGTGCAGGATGAGGCAGGGAAGCGCGACCTGAGCGGGTATTACAGAGTAAAGATTTCCAGCTGTATAGTCACCGGGACATGTTTCGCTCCAAGGTCAGCGAGTTAACGTTCTGGTAGCTGCGTCATCCTGTTTCAAGGCCAAGTGGAAGCAACAGAGACGGGAGGGGCCACGATAATGAAGGTGAGGTTGGACGTTATATTCTTCCAGGTTCTGACTCCGAGTGTGAAACGCGGCAACTCTGACTGAACATCGACCAAACCCACGCATTCACGCGCTCGAACACTTTTTTTGTGTGTGTGCATAAAGCAACTCTGGCAGCTCTGCACTGCCTGGGCCATGGCTTGGATTCCATGCGTACTGCGCAGGCTCCATGGTCAAGTTCAAGTTGGGCTGGCTAGTAAAACTGAGGGGCGCATTCTGCAGTGTCTGCCGCGTGGGGCGCTCCCCCTCTTTGATCTCTCCGTGCACAACTCCACTGAGACTGAGCCACTGTGCAGGATTTGTGGATTGCGTTTTAAAAGTTAACCGATGCATTGCATGTGCACTCCTGCATGTAAATAAGGGGGGGAAGGTACCATGCTATACTCAAACTCTCCAAACCCATCCGCTGTCCTTCAATATCTAAAACACACACAATATAAGTGACACTACTGTAAACCTGCAAGGTCACTCTTCTGTTGCGCAAAACCCTTTAAGCGTTATCTCCGAATGATCACAAGATCCCATCTGCCCCGGACACGACCCATTGCATAACTCCTGGATATAGCAAAAACAATGGGACCTTTGCATCGTTGTGCGCTTCTCTTAGCGTGCATGGTGACCCATCTCTCTTATTTTGAAAGCAGAAGTATAACCAGTGTGAAGGGGAATTTTGAGTCGACCAAAGAATGTGTCAATGTAGCCTCTGATGTGATATGCTTAAATCAAATAGCCTCGAGCACATATTTCAACATACTAGCCCAAATTTTGGTTACACAAAACATCTTGATATGAATTAAAATCCAGAAGAATAACCATCGTTTTCCATTTTTAGATATGTATCATTTAACTATAGGCACTATAAATCAGCAGGTCCATAAATTACAGGAGCTAACCAACTTTTGTCTGACACAGAGACCGAAAGGAAACAAATTAAATGAAGGTTTTTTTTCCCCTTCTGATTGAAGAAAACTGTTTTTGCTTTGACTGAAAAGTTCCTTCAGGGGATTTTCATTAGTTTGTGGTTCTTCACCAACAATGCGCATGCGGATCTTACGACGTGCTGGAGCTCTTGGTTCCGTCACAAAAACATACATTGCCAGTGGAGTTTACGTCAAACACAATTAAGTAAGCGTAGATAACAGAAATAAACTGATAGAAAAGGGACTCTCATATGGCCACATGGTTTAAATGTATGTTTTCAAAAGCAGGCGTCTGTACTGTTTTTTTTTTGTTTTTTTTTCAAACTAACAAAAGCAGCAACATCCAATCGTCAGAGTGAGAGGAAGAGGAAGACGGGGGTGTGGGGGAGAGAGATCTACTTTTTTCCTTTGCTGGCCAGATGAAAGAGTCGTGGTAGAAAGCCAAAGGAATTTCCCTCAGCTCCTCAGCTGGCGGGCGGGCTGGGGGGAGGGGGCGCTGCCGCCGGGCCTCTTCCCTCTTTCGGACAGGCGAGGGCGCACAAGGACAGCGAAGGCTGCTGGAGTTCCAGTCTGGCTCCTTCTCTCCTCTATGACGTCACATGACCGCCTCTCTCCACGAGACCATTGCTGTCCAAGTCCACCACCATGCCCTACATCTGCAGACGTCTCATTTCATAAAAACCGTCTGAGGCATCAAGTATAGTTAGGATAAAATGGAATGTTCCACCACACCTCGAAACCCTGCTTTAATGAACATATTACATGTCTAAAGCCAGAGTTGTCATAGTCATATTTTAAGGCATGTATGCTAAGGTGAGTTAACAGGTGCAGGACTTCATTATATTACTGCTTAGTATTTTTTTAGTTTCATCACGTGGAGCACCTCTTTTTGGTTTAGGTTGCAAGTTGGAGCAAATGGAGAGATCACAAATATGCAGTGGATTTTCTGTGCGTTGCAACATTCACAGGTTAATATCAAGCATAATTGACATATATGTTATACAACTGTAAATATCTCCTAAAGACAACACATGGCTCATCCCCCCTGCCACAGACTTTTTTTTGTTTTACTGAAATACTATCTTAATTAAGACTCTGAAAGAAGGCAAGGAATCCTCCATCACTGCTCTTTGTTGAAGCACTGTCATAGCAGGTCATACGTGTTTGATGGTTTAAATGTACAAGGGTTAGTGACATTTCTGATTTTAAGTAAAATAAATATAAATGTATGTTATTCATACAGGTGCAATTACGGGTGTTTAGAACTTATTGAAAAGGCGCGTACTGCATTGAGCTTTCTACCTTTGTGTTGTTCTGGTCCGTGCTATTAACTTCCAAGACGTCATGTCAAATGGCCTCTTATCTAAACTCTAAGCGCAAGACTTGACCTTTGAGGACCTTACTTGACTCCACTTCATGGGGAGTAGAGGCAGAGAGTGAGGAGAATGGAGGGGTGGACTATGGGGATATGCAAATAACCAATTTAATGAATATTTGTATTATTATAATAATATGGTAGAACTTTGCACTGCAACATCTTCAAATTAACCCAATCACTGGGTAACATCTCTTTATAGTGGATATACAATTGTCAACGAAACATTGTATTTATTTTATTATGAGAGATAGATAGATAGATAGATAGATAGATAGATAGATAGATAGATAGATAGATAGATAGATAGATAGATAGATAGATAGATAGATAGATAGACAGATAGAGAAGCCTTCGGACACCCCCAACCTCAATCTCAACGCTGCCGTCTGTTTACCCATATCCAATCAATGCGTGTCGTCACCGGGAAAGAGGGGTGGGGGGGTGGGGGGGCGTCATGACGACTGGCCTATTAAGAATGACAGCTCTGGAGAAAGAGAGAGAGGGTAAATGGTGATCCCTCCCAGAGCTCCCTCTGCGCACTCTGAAGCGCTCTTCTGTCAGGGTCAGACCGGATTGCATCCCCTCTTTTCCAGAAGCCTCTCCTTCTCTTTGGGACTCAACCCCCCCTCCCGTGTTCTCACACACACACACACACACACACACACACACACACACACACACACACACACACACACACACACACTCACACCCCTCCAACCTGAAAATCGTCGCCTTGGTTTTCACGGCTCGCACTCTCCCGCGAAGTCGAGGTTTTTCCAACTCGTGCTTGTGATGGAAAGCAGAGAGGAGATGGTGATGCTGGCAGAGGGAGGTCAGCTTGGCAAGAACAGCTCCAATTTATCGGGAGGCATCGGCAGCCCCGTGAGAGAACCACAGGGGAAGCCCGGTCACAGGAGCTGTCTGAGCCCCGGCGCAGCGCCCTACTCCCGCAGAGCGGAGGTGGTGATGGAGGAGAGCGCACCGAGGAATATACGCGCCGATATGAGGCCAGTTGGCAGGTCTTCCTCCGGAGACAGACACCGGAGTGATCATCCCCACAAAGACGGCAGCAGCTCAGACACCGAGTCAGACTTCTATGAGGAAATTGATGTCAGCTGCACGCCTGAAAGCATGGACTACCCGACAGCGAAAGGTAGGCTGGGAGCTGCATGCCACTGCGGGTTTTCTGGGACTGCATGCTTGTCCGTGAAGTTGATTGAATGCCAACGTGGATTATGCCAATCAAATATGTCCGTATATGCACGGATGTTTAAACAAATGTGTTTGTTTTTGTATCCAGAAATGTACAATGAATTTGACATTTCGAATATTTTTCGGATCGAAATGCACTGGAGCCTCAATAACAACAGATATAACTGCAGTCGGTGCCTTCAGTGTTCTGTCAAGTGACCAGTTTCGTTGTAGATGACACCCACAATCGAGCAAAGCTCATCTCCTCTGAATTTGACAATGAGTCATTTAAAGCAAATCAGTCTCATATTTATGCTTATTGCATTAGGAAGAATGCAGGATTTGTATGTAAACCACAAGCAAAACGTGAGGGGAAGGCCACCAACGTATGGTGTCTGGCATCTTCATGGTGCAAAGACCTAAGACCGTTCGCTGCAAATGTGTTATAGCCTATATCGAAATTATCTGAACAGAGAGTCATATTAATATAAATAAATGCATATTGAAAGTTGTTTGCCTGAAACTGAAACGAATGACGAATCGAATGACAAAAATAAAACCTGATAATGTATAATTAGTCTACTAAAATTATGGGTCATACACATATATATCAATATACTGTGGAAAATAATATCAACAATAAAAATATTAGCAGGTAGTTTTTAAGATTGGACAAAAGGAGAAGCGGTGTTGTGTGTCAGGAAGGCCGTCAATAATAAAAGTGAAACACAAACAATGCAATTGAAATCAAGAAATTAACTTGTGACACCAAATGAAATGCGATGCTCTTCCATTTACATTATTCTGCTGACTATGTTTTAAACTGTATGCTCATTATGTCTGATTAATTATTCCGCATGCTGATTCAGGTCGAAATGGGGATTCTCCGGGTCACCAGAGTGAGACTGGTGCCGACCCGGGCAACATCGCCCAGGGTCCGGGCTCCCTGTCCTATGCAGCGGATCAGATTCGCCGGTACCGGACAGCGTTCACCCGAGAGCAGATCGGCCGGCTGGAGAAGGAATTTTACCGGGAGAACTACGTGTCCAGGCCGCGGAGATGCGAACTGGCAGCCGCCTTAAATCTACCGGAAACCACAATCAAGGTAGAACGACCTTGTCTCAAAATATATGTATTTAATATATATATATATATACACACAAAATTAAATACATATCATTTGGACATAAAGAATTAAAGTCCGTGACTAAATACAAAACAAACTGGCTCCAAATCAAATTCATGCGTAAAAGCGGAACTGTATGAGCTACATATCTGCTTTTGTTATTGTGGTTAATATCTAACTTTCTGTGTCTCTGTCCTAAAGGTGTGGTTTCAGAATCGTAGGATGAAAGACAAGCGCCAGCGTCTGGCCATGACGTGGCCTCACCCTGCGGACCCGGCCTTCTACACCTACATGATGAGCCACGCGGCGGCCACGGGGAACCTGCCCTACCCCTTCCCGTCCCACCTGCCGATACCCTACTACTCCCACCTGGGTGTCGGGGCTGGCGCGGCTCCGGCCGCCACCCCTTTCTCCAACCCCCTGCGCTCCCTCGACAGTTTCCGCATGCTGTCTCATCCCTACCAGAGGCCGGAGCTCCTGTGCGCCTTCAGACACCCCTCCCTGTACCCGGGTCCGACCCACGGCCTCGGTCCCGGGGGAAGCCCCTGCTCCTGTCTGGCCTGTCACTCGAGTCAATCCAACGGTATCGCAACCAGGCCCTCCGGCTCGGACTTCGCTTGCTCCCCAACCAGCAGGACTGACGCTTTTGTCACTTTCACGCCTTCAGTGCTCAGCAAACCCTCACCTGTGACATTAGACCAGAGGGAAGAAGTGCCTCTGACAAGATAAAACCAAAACAAACTAGTGTTTGTTCTATTTAAGTCTTTACCATAAGCTTTTTAAACCTAGCACATTATATGATCAGGACTGAAACAGCATGAAGAGGTAGCCTGTAAGCAGTGAAAGCCATCTTTAAACTTGGGGCAAGATAATTAGCCAGATCTTCAACTGACGCTCAACGGATCTCCTATTAGCCTATATTGAAAAATATGTATCCCACTGCAGAGCCAGGATAGTGGCTGAAATATGACGACATGGACAGAAAAACAGATTTGCTTTTTTAGAAGATTAATTTCGTGTGTGAGAGAGGGGTGAATCTAGAGACGTTTAAATGTTCTTGATGGATTGAGTTAAGCTTCTTTTTTTATCATTACGCGTCCAACCCGACCTACATGTATTGCTAGTTACGCGAGAAAGATGCTTTCCGTCTCTCTTTTTAACAAGGGGATTTGTTCACAGACTGCGGCCGTCTCATTATGAAGCAGCTTCTCCACACCGGGCCCCTCCGCGGCGGCCCGGGTTGAATTGTGCAGATGCTAGTGAAATTAGTAAGTGATGTATATGTACGACCCGGTGAATTTTGAGTGTTGAATTAATGATAATACCAGGAAGAGATCGTTACTGACAAAAAGTAACAAGGCGCCGGGGGAACGGATTACAGCCCGCACGGTTTGACGAGAGGGGGAGAGGAGGAGAGGAAGAAGGACCCAGAGGAAGATGGAGAGAGGCAGAGAGTGGACAATCAAAATGAAAGGAGAAAAACAAGTTAACATCTTTAAGCCCATCAAACCCTCTTAGTAACACATCTTATACATAATGAAAATGTGATTAATATATGCCTATTGGCGTCTTTTAAAAGATTTTTCTTGTCTTGCACTGCTGAAGTGGCACCAGTTTGGTGGCATTTTGTGGAGGAAGCGGACTAACAACTGACTGAATATGTTTTTTTGTTTTTTGTTTTTTGGGGCGGGGGGTGTTTTTTTGATTGGGTTTGTCCTAAACGTTTAATTTGTAATAAACACTGTCAAAGAATCAATTGAGCAAATTAATGTTCCTAAACATTTTTTTAATGATTTATTTAAGTAGCAAATAGCCTGAATGCATAGTGAAGAAATTGAGAATAAAAAAAAAATCTTTCTAAATGTTACTTTCACCCAAGACAAAATAATAAAATCTAATTCCAACAAATTGTCCTCTTTCAGGTCATTTTATTTCGTTTAGGCTATTAAGGATTTGCTATACTCACAAAAGGTCTACCACCCCCACCATCCCTCTACAATAATAACACTAATTTTCTTTCTCAAGTGGTCGGTGTCAACACACCAGAGTGTGCCTCCATATCTCCTGATGGGACCGCTAGATTGAACGTGACAGTTAAGTGGTCCCCGGGCTCCGTTAAAGCCACTCATATTTTCTCTCCAAACACCTAATAGACACGACGGAATTAGTTGTCGGAAAATATTGGAAATGCAGAGAGATCGATGATTCGATGGGGCACGCCACCAATCAGCAGGATCTTAATTGGCTGCGTTTGACCGGGGCTGAGCAAATTAAAAGACTAACAGGATTGGCGAGGTGATGCGGCCCGCAGAGAGACACACACATCACGATTAAAAAGAGGTTTTACATCGGAGATGGGATAGATTACAGGTTACTGCAGTGATGTGCCGAGAAATGGCTGCCATTTAGCGTGCATGGGCCTTAAGCCCACCTGGCTAATACATTGGCAATGGTGCGTAATTATATATAATCTAACGAGCAAGTTTACTGTTTTTCTTTTTCTTAAAAGTACACATTTTTAGAAGAAACCTTCATAAATACGTCTCAACATACAAAAAGCTATGCATCTTCCTATATGTTATCTGCACGTACAATAAATCTGAAAAACGGAAAAACCAGATACCACAATTATAAATGTCCTATATTGCTGCTGCTTTGAGGGAAAAGGTTTATCCTAATCAGACAATACTGCACACCCGCCCCGCGCCGATGAGCCCCCCTCTTCCCTGCTCCCTCCAGCACACGCGTTTGATTGATGGCCTTATTAACTGGAGTTCTTGTAAGTGTGACCGAGCTGATTAAAATGCATATGTTTGGAATAATACACCGTTTAAGGCGCTCGGGTCGGGGCGAAACCACAAGGCAGATTTATGTAAACTATCAGCCTGTGTCTTTAAGCCTGATAGGGACACGGGTCATGCAGGAAAATGACTTCGGTTTGCGCATAATAAAATCCTACCATAAAATAAAGATGAACGGATCAGGATAGCTGAATATTCAAAAGGCACTCCTCTCTTTCGCTCTCCAAACTTCTGCTTTCACAGAGGGTTATTTTCAAAGCTTGGAGCAGATTTTTTATTTGGTTACACAGGAGCAGCAGCACTATAAGGTCATCTTCTAAACCTGCGCCACAGTGTGCCAGAATGACACATTAAAGTGAGGCACATTACAACCACATTTACCCAGCCACGCATATGGATCTCCATCTCTCTTCGCTGCATCAACTATACTGCTGAATCCTCAGCGGCCTAATCCAGCATCAACATGCCATTTAATCGCTGAAAGATTGCGTATGACTGAGCTTCGAGATATGATGGGCTCATAGATTGCGCACATAACACCAATTACATCAGCCGTATAAGATCCTATTAGTGGGAATTGGCTCAGGGCTCCCTCGCTCCCACAACTAGCACAAAGCATTTTGATAAGGGGCGGTGCAGTGCAGCTGTCCACCGACAGCAAAATCTGAAAAAGAAAAAAGAAAAAAAAACAAATGGATCTGTGGCTGCTGCTACCGTTGTTTAAATTGGATTACATCCTAATTTACAGGCCCTCGTCGTAACGGAAGGGGCTGGCGGAGGCGTGGACGGACCAATCACACAGTAATGATGATGAATGGGAGATTAATGCGCATACAAGCAAGACAATTTAAGCCTTCATCTGTTTAAATAGGCTTCCAATATCATTTGGAAACGGGGGTCACGTTAAATCAATCGGGGGACGCGTGAAAGTCGTTTTCGGCAGCGTCTTTATCAACCTTATTTACGGTGCACAGGAGACAGCCATGCAGCTGGAAAATGGGCCGGCTGTTACGTGCTTATGTGATATACAAGAGCAACAAAAACAATTGGATGGATTCAGGATGGAAACGCGTCCTCTTTTTAAATTGGTTAATTCAAGTGGATCCGGAGATGCTCCTCGGTGTTTCTGCCCACATTCATATAAAATGTCTTCTGGATTTAACATCTTTAATCCAAATAAACTCTGACTGTGTGATCGTACAGAGCTTCTGGTCGGAGGGTATGATTAGATCAATGTTACAGGAATCCATGAACATCCAAAATTGTATGCATCTGTGTCGAAAAATCCAGAAAATAGGATTTGATTATTTTATACAATCTCCTCAAACTTCCTGTACAGATACAGTGTACGGGTTAGATGCCTTTTTCCTCGACAATCATCTTCCACAAAGTGGTTAATTATTACAGCTCAAAGATGACCAAAAACCATTTAAATCCTTTGTATGACCTTTGATTCAAACATCAGAACTCAGCAAAACTTTATTTGGTAGGCCATGGACCTGCACACAAGAACCGAACACGCGCCAAAAACGGCATGTTGGCAGCCGGATGAACCTTCACTCTTTCACGTCGGAATTTTTAATGTATTGGTGTTCAGAAAGGGAAATGACAGACTGACAAAGTAATGTATGGTTACATTCACAGATGGTGCCGGTATTCACATGTGAAATATTCCTGTGGCATTTTTACTGTCAGGTGTGACGTGGAAACAGACTCAAACAGAGCGCAGGAACCAACTGTTTTTTTATAGATCCCTGCTGCAGGTAGGAAGTTGGAAGCTACCATGTGAGCGGAATTTATAAACGTGAAGGATACATATTTACAAAAAAATACTATTAAATATATGCATACACATTTGACATTAAACTACATATGTATGTGCGTGAGGAATTCATAATGCATGTGACACAAAGTAAATATAATAACACAAATCAATGCTGTCCCAGCAGACACTCCCCTCCCAATTAACGTGGTCTGCTCCAGGAGCTTTTAAACATGTGTGAGGCCACCTGCAAGGCTTTTGCCCTCACACCTTGCTGCTGGGGCCACTGAAGAGGTGAATATGTACAAAGAGAAGGAAGTTTGATGCTTCATATTCAAACGGAAACTGTCACCATGTGCCTCCTCCAGAACCGTAAAATAAACTGAGTAAAATGTTCAGCTTTAACAAATAAAATACAAATGAGAATAATCTTTTGGCTATTATTATCAATACAAGTTAACAGAGACTCCAGTCTCCGGTACATAGATCAATATCTCAACAAAATACATTGAATGGTGTCATAGTTGATTTCATATGAAGTGTTGAGTTATTTGAATGTTTTATTTATGGAGCTATTTCTGCAGCACATTGGCACACATGCAGTATAAGTCCTGCATAGTCTGTCAACTTTAAACATAAGATGCTGTCACAAACAATCACTTTTTTTTATTTGTTTTTTTTACTGGCAGTTGAAGTTTAATGCCATCAGATCTTGCAGTATATTGATGTGTTTCTGACATTAAATGGTTTGAAATGACTGAGGCTTTGATCACATGCTGAAAGACAGGAGAAATAATCCTTTAGCAAGTCATACTTTTCAAGAACATTGATATTAAAGCATGTCGGGCAGCAGCACCACTGTCGATGACATGTAATCATTTGACTGCACTATAGCCATATATATATATATATATATTGTTAGCCTTGACATTCTTCCATTTGGTCATTTGCGTTCCAATAAACTCTGCATAGGCCCACATTGAGCCTAAGTTACTTTGCTGTTCAAAAGTACTGGTGGGTTTTACTGAAATGTATAATGATCAGCTTTTTAGTTAATAATTAATTAGTTAATACATTTTTAATAATTAGTGTTACTAATTCAGGACAAGGTTCATGAGTGGTTTAGATTCAAAGGATGCAACTTGAGCTACACTAATTTGAATGATTTAAGAAGGGCTGATACTTGATTTCAGTTATTCAATCTCCTTATTCTGCCTCTGCTCTTGAGCAGGAATTGAGCAGGAATAGTATATTCCAATTGTTGTCCTGTGGTATAACTGAACAAAGATGTCAGTGTGCTGTCGGGCACTATTGTGGAACGAGTGGAATGAGGACATGTTTCTTTGTAAGGCTGATATCAAGATTCAGTTACAAAGCTTTGTGCAGACAACTAACACACACGTTATAGAAACCAGTTTGATCCTTCATTGATTATATTAAAATTAAGGCGACAGGGTTGGCTATACTGTCATTTCTTGTAAAACAGCTGTTGGGATGATGGGTGGTGAACCAGAACCGTCTCCTGAGGGAACCTTATTTGGATAGCAGTGTTGATCCCTCCTCATTTTTATCCTCTTAGCCATCATTAGTTCTTAGACAGAGCTTTTTGAGACTGGGCCAGCGGGTACAAGGTTTGGATTATTGTTTTAAATAGAGCACTTGCACGCTCACACACACACACACGAAGAAAAGACTGGACTTCTTATGTTGCCACAGAAAAAAGGATCTTTTATTGAGTTTACTTTCCTGTTATTTATTTTTGGTTTATTGTTGCAGTTTAAATAGCTAGGATAGCAAAGGATCAATGTTCCATCTTTTGCATTGTTTTTTAAGATATAAATTATGAATATATGAAGGGATAGTGGGATATTGGGAAGCTGAAGATCAGTTGGTTATGGAGTATACTTGGCATGATAGTGTGGAATTCAGACCTGAACCATTTCTTAAAAAACGACCCTCAATGTACAGAGCAGGTGTTTAGCATCATGCTTTATGGATTGGGACCCTTAAGCAAAATGTTGATTTACTGAATGGGTGTGTCAGGGAGACGTGTTAATGTGTGTCCCACCCTCCTTTCTTTTTTTTTTTTTTTTTACAAATTGTTCATCTCCATATTTCGCTTTTACTTGCACTCTGTCAAGTGGCCATAATTTCAGTCAGCTGCATAAAGGAATTTTTGCTTTCTCCAGGCAGAAGCATTTCCTTCACCTTGATTGATGGAGCCGGGAATGGCAAGGACATTTGACACTGATGTTGTCTGTTACCCTGATAACACACCATTAAATGCACAGGAAACCTATTTAAATTTCTGAACATAAGAAAAGACAGTACCAATTTTGTTTGAAAAAGAAAAGAACATAGAGCTGTGTTTTTTTCAAACATAAAATGGTATTTTGGTCTTTACTAGCAGACCATAAACACCAGACAGAGGACAGAGAGTGACAGCAAATTCAAAGAGACCAATATGCTATTTTTAGAATGAGTAAATGTAATGAGAACAGCAGCTGCACCTCAACCTAACATCCTAATGCAATGTTCCTTTGCCTTTGGCCTTCATTTCTTGTAATTATGATCCATTCCTTTATGAAAGCCAGCCCTGTATAGAGGAAGAGTACTGAAGCCATCTGAAGATCAGCAGCTATCAGCAGCTATTCCTGTCTTGGTAGCAATTTGAAAGAAGGAAAGGCATTTTTCCTTTAACTAATTCTGTGATAATGATGTTCTGACATGAGATATATGTAAGTAATTCATACTGTATAGCTATTTTTGGTTCTAATAATTTCTTAACTATGGTGCAGCTCAGGCTTTCTTTCTTCCTGAACTGTATGACTCATGTCATTACAAATCCATATGCAACCTCATAGTTAGTCCTCAAGCTTTCACTCCTTTATCAATTCCACTGATCTTCGTATAAATATGTTCACTGCAGCTCAATGCGGCAGCGAGTTTTAGTTCATAGCAGCAAGTGTGAAAGAATAACTGCACTCATGACGTAAATGTGGATGTCGCCACCGACCAATATTTCCCAAATGTCACTTCGGGTTGAAATCCTAATATTTGACATGTGCATTGTTTCGTATGATCTTCTCATCACCACACAGAGAGACATAACTATATGCTTCTAATACGTGCTCTTCTGATGTATAATTGTCACTTAAAGTCCAAGTTATTGCCCCAAAATGGGCCAAGTGTCACTTTATTGATATTGTTGGGAGGCGCTCAGCCACCAAGCCCTCCCAAAAGTCTTACTCAGCGTTGTGATGATGATCAACTTATCAAATGAAATGTGATTGTTCAGCTGCTTTCCCCATGCGATGGTTTTTTTGTTTTTGTTTTTTTTTGTTTTTCGGAGTTTTGTGGAACTGCTCACGGAGCACACCACATCGTCCGATATTGTTTAAAATGATTTAATAAGCACTTTGCTTTACGACAGAGTGTTATTATTTTACGACCCTCGCGGCATGGCTTTGCAGAACAGTCCAACTCTCCACACCTCATTTTATTTTACTGCACGCTCGCCGCTTTACTGCTCCGCAGCGGCGGTGGCTGAAGGCGACAGGAAAAGTTGTACCCCTTCTTTCCCAGAGAATCACCCAACAGACGGTGGGTCGAGAGTCAGAAACGGCCTGTTCCCACAGTCACTCTGCACTTGCACCGCTCAACATGCAGCACGTGGTCTTTTACAGGGGGAACCGGGCTGAGTTTGAGGCTTATTTGACGTCTTCTGCCATGATATGATCAGCTCTGAGGTTTGAATTTGACGTCTCCATTGGGGCGCACAGTCGAGTGTGTCTGCTTGTGAATTATTTTTGTTGGTGTGTGTGTGTGTGTGTGTGTGTGCCTGTGATAAAGCACCTCATTGCTGCAGTGATGTATCCTCATTATGCTCAAGTCCCATGACTGTCACACCGAGCCTACTGGTCATCTCCTGGGGGACTTGGGTGTCTGGGCTCACCCTTCACTCTGCTTCCTCCCAACCCCCTGCATGCCCTTCTGACTCCCACAGCCTCACCCTCTCAACCTGCACTCAGGGTGAAGTGCTGAGTCGTCCTGCTGATCACTGACTGCTGCTGTTTGCTGATTTGAGCTGAACATTTAGAAAGTATATATGCACAGCTGAGCTAGTGACATGATAATGACGGTAAACAGAGTACTTTTTCTGGAAATACATTGTAATGCAGCAAGTGGTTAAAGAGACTGTTTTGTTAAACCCCCTCTTCACCATATCAGTTAAATCTGTAGCTTTAGACACACGCCTGGAACAGTAGTGTGTATTTATTTGTACAGTTCTTATACAGCTTTGTATGAAAATGAATGTGCCGCAGATATCCAACAATGTGTGTGTAATCCACGTCATCATGAACCAGGAAGTAGTAACCAGGAAGTATGAAGATGGCAAAAACTAACACTGCAAGTATTTCACAATGTTTTCCTAAAGCCAATGTTGTTGCCTAAATCTAACTAAGTTGTTTTTTGTGAACATTTATATTTTGAACAGATTGTATGCATGGAACGAGTGGAAATCACATGTTGCTGGACTTTAGTTCTAAAAAAATGGGGAATGACTTTTTCTTTAGAGGATACGCTTTGCCACGATGTGCAATAATAATATCACTGTTGAGATATTGCAGGCTGTTTTGCTGGTTGGGGGTCAGGTCTTGTTTTGTCTCGTCTTGCCTCTCTTAGTTTAGTAATTTTTTAAAGATTTGGCTCGAGCTGCTTCAGTTTGTTCGGTCAGCTGTTGATAAAACTCAGTGCTCCACTCTGGTCAGAAGTTGTATTTAAGAGTGAATAGCTTACATGTATGTAAGGCAATGTCTTTGATGTATTTATTTAGTGCAATGTATACTGAGGGGTTACAGCAGGGGTTGGTAGTCCTGCAAAATGCACTGCAAGTGTGAGTCTTTTCTGGAAACTATCAATTGATGTTAGAGTGGAAACCACAGTGAACACAGTTACGGGGATCAACAATGATAAAATTGCTTTGGAAAGGATCATTCTTATTTAAATAAATGATGTATGTATACAGTGTTTATTTTGGGTCTTGTTATACAAAAACAATTGACAACTATTCAATACCATTATTATTATTACTTTTATACTTTGTCTGACAGTAACATATCTGCTTTCGGCCTGCTACCTGAGGCTGGAGTTCAAAGTCATTTTCTCTCAATGAAAAGCAGCATTCTTGTGTGTCCATGTTGCAGTGTGTAGTTGCAGAGGTCACGAGCACCTCAATAACCACTGCAGCATGCCACTGCAGCCTCTATTACTGGTGTGGGGAGATTTGTGTTTAGTTTGTCAAATTAGTATTTTTACAGGAATCATATTAGTTAATAATTACAATTTAAATACATTATTGAAGAATAAATAGAAGCCTACAGTTTTGAAACATTGCTTAAAAAAATAAAACTGTCTTTTCCTACAGATTCTCTGCTTGCCATTTTTGTATTTGTTTGCCTTTATGACTGATCTCCCGGTGTTGACCCTGTCTGAACTGAAGTAAACCGAACTGTCCTGGTCTATCTGTCTCTGTGTCATGATTTTGGGTCCCTGTGCCCCGATACTACCGTTATACTACTTCAACTACCGCTTATCTTATCAAGTTTTACACAAAAAATGTGGGAGATCAGTCATGAAGGCAAACAAATTCAAAAAGGGCAGGCAGAGGGAATCCTATAGAACAGGCAGATAAGGGATGGTAATGCTGGCGTGCTTGGCAGTAACACACAAGACAATCTGGCAGGGAACAAGTGGGGCTTAAGTATGAAGAGCTGATGAGGTGATGCAGGTGAGATGGGCGTGGAGATCCTCCAGCGGATGCTGTGGGAAGATCTGAAATGACAGGAGAGTTTAGTTATCATGCAGGTGGGAGGAAAACGATCTAAGATGTGAAATGCGTAACAAATCTGAACAGCTTTGTTCTGTTTGTTATTGTATATTTGGAATGTTTGGAACATGCATGTATCGGCATTTTCCAATATTTAACATAGGACTAGCTCCTCAGTGCAGTTCAAATATCTTTCAGGGATTTGCAAGTGTTCAAGACTTTTCCTGGGATCTGTTAGCTTTTGCCTGAGACTTTTACTTCAACATGCACATAGCTATCCAGCGAAGAACCACTGAGCTGTTATTTTTTATTCAGCGGAAAACATTAAAAAGTCAGCAGAGCACAACATTTCCAACCAATTTGCACAGCTAGCAATAGATTGATTAGCTAGCTAGCAACAGTTTATATACAATATGCCAAGAACAATTTAAAAGTGTGTGTGTGTGTGCGTGTGTGCGTGTGTGTAGAGAGGCAAGATAAATCTGGGAGGTAAGGTTACAGCATGGGAAAAGGAGCAGAAAAGATTATGGTACCAGATAGCGAGAGCATCAGAAGATGAGCTAAGAGCCTGTGCTTAGTGCCTTAATGGATGATTTCAAAGAACACTCGCACTGTTTGGCTGGAAGCCGACCTCCCTACAACTATAAAACTGTAGTAACAGACAAGGTAGAGGGTCAGCACCGTGTGTTTCTGAGGTCAGTGTTCATAATGTCTCCACCAACATGCCGGCCAGAATTGTTTAAAAAAGAATGATTAAAAAAAATACACAATTCTCTGGGATTAAAGTACGTCAAATGGCTTAAACCCTTTATATTAAATGAGGTTTTACTACTATCCCCTTGTTGCATATTAAATTGTTAGAGACACTCACAAAGTACTCTGTTATTTTTAATATGTATTTGCATGAATTGTCATCTTGTGAATGTGTAATTTATTCTCAGGTCTTTCTTGCAAAAAGAGACATTGATCTGAATTAATTCAACTTTATTGGTACCGGTAAATTTAGCTCAAATTGAGAAACATGTTTTTATTTATGATTGCTTGATCTGAAGTACTTCTCAAAGTAAAACTAAAATGTTGTTATATTTATATAGAAACATTGCATTTATGAATCTTTAGAATCACTAATCGGTAAAACACATTTAAGTTTCTGCTCTAGCCGTGTTACTCAGGTTTCCCCTGGAAAACAGGAAGTGGTGCATTTTGTTTTGAGGACACAGTGGTTTGCTGGGAATCAATTAAAGAAGAGCTGTGTTGCAATAACAGGAGGCATGACTGAAAACGCAAGAAAATGTAGATTTACAGTGAACACAGCCAAGAGTAGAAAGGAGCTCAATACCCTCGATGGCAACATTAAAACAATGCAACAATCTCAGATTTCCACATAAATCAACAAATATCCACGCGCAAAAGATAGATTTTGGTGCAAAGTTCTCTTATCAGATCAACCTGAAAGCAGTTAGTGAATAGACATGGATGAATGGCGAGCCGGTTTAATAAGACAGACAGACTGACGCGGACAGAGCTTTGGCGTCTGTAGGTTGTGACTCACGGAGCAGGAACCCAGATTAAAGGGGGAGTGGGGTTTTAAAGAGGGAGTCCGGTTTTGGTCAGCTGAAGGGGAGGAGGGGATGGGAAAGACAGAGACGAAGAGAGGGAGAGCTTAAGTAGGACGGAGAGCTTGTTTATAGATTTATGTTTACAATGTATGTGCAGGAAGAAATGAGGAAATATTAAAAAAAGAAAATGAACTGAGGGTTAAAGGGGAAGAAGACAAAGAGACTGTGAGCGAGGGCTGCAGAGATCAAGAGAAAGATGGAGGAAAGGAAGGAGGACAGAGTTTATGGTGATGCTCTGTTTGTGACGGCTGTCTGCTGGATGAAAACAGGGCCTCTTTAACTCCTCGTGGGTTAATGGAACTTTTATGAGTTTGTCCTGCAATCATGTAACCCCTGGCGTCTCCTTTCCTCTCTGTCCTTCTCACTCATTCCCTCGCTGTCTTTTCTTTTTCCGCTATCGCAGGGCAGATCAGAGGTGAGCCGCTCCTGTGTTTCTGTAAACACTGCTCTCTCTGCATTGGGTTTATGGGGACAGGACCAGTTAGGAGGAGGTCTAAGCTGGTCGGTGACTCACTGCCCCGGTTTAGTTTACATTAGGTAAAGAGTTGTTTAGGCAGTGGTTAGTGTAGATAGGTGGGGAGTATGGACAGCGGCAGTAAAATGGCTGCCCCGAGGGCTTCACAAGTGTGAGAAATTAGTCGCCCCAAGTTCCAGAGAGTGACAATGGGTGTTTAATTCCAACACAGGAAAGTAGCAGCTCATTTGGTTTATTACAACAACCACATTTGCAACCCCAGACACCAAGACTTCTGACACCCCTCGCCCAAACCCCACAACTAAAAACTCTCCAACCACTTGGATAAAAGCGGTTAGTATGTCTGAAGACTCAAGATGCATTAAGTACAGGAGAGGTGGGGGCGTCTGTAGGTGTGGTGGATTGATGGAGATTGGCGCCGAAAGGCAATGGGAACCCGACCAGGTCTCCCCATCATAAAGCACGGCTGAGGGATGAACGGCTGTGGGCCAGACGCAACTTTTAATGTCCGGCCATGACTCACGCTGACTGTCAGTAATGAGTTTTATTCACTTCCATCATTTGAGTGTCGATTGCGATCATGGGGCTATCTGAGAGGCAAGATTGACGGGATGGAGTCAGATACAGTATGTGGGGTGGAAGAGTGGGATAAAGGAGGACAGAAAGGAGCTGGACACTGATGCTAATATGTTTGTGCCTTTGGGTGCCTAAGTGTGCAATGATCGGCTAATGACGAGTTCAGAACAATTCAGAGAGAAAATACACAAACATAGAGATTCAAGGCTTCATTCATGAACTAAAAAGCTGATCTAATCTTGAATGTACCTCTAATATCATATCTTATTTCCCGGACATTCTTCTTTCTGTTCTCGTGCTCATTTCCATTTTACGCAAAACCCCAAAATGAGCCCAATACAAAAGTCATCGTAGACCCGAACCTCATACCTTTAGGATGTAGCAGCTTGTGAAGCGCATGGCCAAAGGCAGGCAGTTTAAAGATGATAATCAATATTGATCCCAGTTATAGAGTGAGGTTTCGGCAATGTGAGGGGAAGAGGGGCATCTTTACTCCGTCTGGCTGTTTATGGGATCAATGAGCTTTAGAGGAGTGAGGATGGATGGTTCTTTGTGTGTAGGCTCAGAGGCGATGAGAAGACCAGAGAGATTACACACTAGGCTCCACATCTATGTTTATTTCCATACTTCTTATTTCCATTTGCTCAAAGCCACTTTACATTTAGACACTACAGCGAACATGCATGTGAAAGTGCATGAACAGAGTCTGTGTGAATGTGTGTGCAGGGTAAAAGCTGAGATGACTTGAGATGAAACTAGCCTTATTTTTCACCCACTCGACGGTATTGATTTGGAGGCAAGAAGGCGGTAATCTGCTGGGCAGTTACATTAGAGAGACATGACATACACACACCTCCTTTTTATAGACCGAGAACATTAGTAATAAATTAAGAGTGTGCACACCCAAACACTCATGTACACATACTACATCCCAGATCCTTCTGTTTTAGGGAAACATGGTCTCATGAGGCATTTGTTCTTTTAGGATTGGTTCAGAAAAGACATAACCTAGAAGTGTTGAGGCTATTCAGAATAGCTGAGGGCGACTGTTGGACGCTGGCCATGGAGGTAAAGATCCATTCCAATCGGTCATGCTTACCTGTGACAGTAACAGAACTTTTTCTATTCTAATAAAGCCTGTCCTCGCTATATTTACCTGCTTACCACAGTTCAGTGCTCTGGGGCCACTGTGACCTGCCAGGCTCTTCGCCTGTGTGTGTGTGTGTGTGTGTGTGTGTCTGTGTGAGTGCTGAAGAGAGACATAATGGTGACTTAGCACCTGGACACGTCAACGATATGTAGATTCAGCAAAGTTGATACAGCATCTGAATTGGCAGTGAATGTAAATTTGCTTGTGGCCCAGAGTGTGGGGAGATAGCTGAAGAAAGTTTTAAAGTGTGTGTGTGTGTGTGTGCGTGTGCGAGCATGCCGTGCACAGCATGAGAGAGAGAGATGAAGATTCAGCTGTGTGGGTGAGAGTGTTGGATTAGAGATGACAGCCAAGAACGAGGGATCCCATCATTCCACGTCCGGGGAGCGCTCCATCCAGCCAATGACACGGCCCCCTGGGGTGGGGCAGGAGGAGGTAGTTCCAGTTACACCCTGTCAGGGGGTCTTATGACCTGATGGATATGGCGTTACGGGACGGAGGGAACACCCTGAATATTGCCTCTCGCACAAACTGTCATCCAGGACCGAAATAGACTGACTGACATCACTGCTGCAGAACGCACAGCTCGTACAATTTAATTATTACATTTTCTCATAGTGTCTTTTTGCTTTGCCACATTTGTGTACTCGTGCGCTCGAGAACGTAGACAGAAATGCACGAAATGCAATAGACGAGCACACACACTTTGCAGGATCCCATTTGACAGTGCTGACCAGCTCTCCACAACTATCATTGAACTGCAAAGCCCCAAAGTTGCATCTTCTTTTATTAGAATGGCATAATAACTATCCATCAACTCAGCCAGCCAACCGTATCTCTCCCTCCTGACGTCCGCAGCCAATTGGCAACCTCGATATTTGAGAGCTAATTTGTCACAGTCAGCAGCATCCCTCCTATTTCTTCCTCTCCCTGAAGTGAGTGTTATTGTCATACCAAGTCTCTGAGGATGGTTTTATCATTCCTGCTTAGTACAGCAGTGGGACACACACACACACACACACACACACACACACACACACGCACACGCACGTGCACACATTCTTAGGCATCATTCTACCCACACCAACCACTTGAGATGCCTTTTTGTGAGCATTTCATTTTACTCCTCTTTTCTCTATATTCCTCACACACATACAGAGTGTGTGTGCTGTTTCCCTCCACTCCGCTCTAAACGAACCAATTATGGGTGTTTATGTAGCTTTAATGCGTGTAAGTGTCAGGAGAGAAACATTGCACCGCTCACCACCTAATCAATGAGGCCTTGCATGCTACACCACCCCTCGCTTCTCTCCTCTCACTCGTCCTCTATCACATCGTTCCTTCCTCCTCAGTCGCCCTCATCTTCTCAGTCTCTCTCTTCCTTTTCCCCCTTTCTCTTCCTCTCTCTCTCATTCCTTCTCTGTTTAATTAGCGAGAGAGACAGGAGTGAGCTATCAGGTCAATTGGCCATGAAGAGAGCTCTAAACAGAGCAAGATGAGGACATCACAGAGTTGCTATGTTCTGGACAAGAGGCTGGTATATTGAGAATGAGTCTTTAGATTTTAGGTTTGTATTTTAATGGTGTTGCAGTCCTGAACTGTGCTTCAAAAATATCTTCTCTTCCCCAGGGAAGCGGTGTAAACCCTCATTGTGTTCTGTTCGAGTTTACACTGCCTTCAAACAACATATACACTCAAATGCAAAGCCTGGCGCTTTACTAACTTTAATCCCATGAAAAGAACACAACTAACAATGAGCTGGCGCAGCCAACAAGCTAATTTAGCTTGTTCCTCAGTGCCATACATTGTTGTCCAAAAACTATTCAAAATATCAATCAGCACGACGAACATGGGCATTGTGTTTTATATTGAGTCAATCTCACTTAAAACTACATTGCTAAGACGCTTTAGGAAAGTAATTAATCTTATTTAGATTCACGTCTTGAGAAAATTGGTTTGGAACTGAGAGCCATGGACAGACTAAGGAAGTCAAAGTAATGAGAGTCTCACTAACGTTATTAAGGTTTTGATATTTTCATGGGGCTCGTTGACGACAAAAAGAATCTAGAACACCCCCGATGTATCCTTTAAATGCATGTGGGTCAAGTATTTTTAGCAAAGAGAACATGTCTTTAATCAGTCCAACAATGTTAATTAATTGCATTTAAAAAGATTATACAAATATAAACAGTTACAAAAACTGCTCAGCATCAATTAGAGCATTTTGACCTTGAATACATTTTGTTTGCTGATCTTTACAGAAAATACAAAACCTTTTGAGGAACCTCAAGCTATCAAATGTACACCAACATAAATACATGTTTGCTTTCTGGGGTCATTTCGCATGTTTGTTTCAAACTAGAGGCAACTCACTAAGAAATGTACAATGTTTCCAGTAAACTGAACGGATGCACCAGATTTTATTAAGCATGATACTACCAATCCACAGTTTATCCATTCATGTCCTTATAGCATCCTGTGCTTCTGCTATCACTCCTCAAGTCATGGAAGACGGCTGACTTGGTTTTTAGTGCAACTGTCGTCCTCTGGCCTCATCATTCCAGTGACTATCATACATAGATATTTTATATTATCTGATCAGGCTTGTGTATTAATAACAGATACATGGATATCAGGTATTGCACACGGGAGCCACAATTGAACTTGCATCACTAACATCCAGGAGGTCTTGCCACATTGTCTTAGTGTGAAAATCAACTTCAGTTTGTGAGTTAACGTCCCACAGTTTGAGAAACCCCACAGCACATGGTTGTTGTGAACACGACTGTGGTAGATTTGTTACAGTTTCTACATTTGTTTGGCCTCCATCTCTCATTTTTCATTTGAATCCATTATTAACACACACAGATTCATCCAGAGCTACGCATGCACCTGTTCCAGAGGCGGTTGTAAAACAGAATGTGTTATTCCCTTCTGACTGCTGAGCCTGGATTAGATCACCTGTGGGTGAAGCCCACCATCACCCATTACGGGTCTGAAACAGCACAAGCTACCTTCTTCCCCCGCTGGTGGCAGAGATGAATGTGGCTCAGTGGGAGCGCCCCCCCCCTGGGTATTTAAGGCCCACCCTGGTGTGTCCGATGGGACCGACGGGGCCGGAGTTCTGGTACCGACATCGGTGATTATTTACCGGGCTCAGGTCTCTGTGGGAACTGGGCTATGATGGATTCTGACGGGGCTGATGATCACTCTTCCAATGAGAGTAATTAATATAATGAAGAGCTACTGAGCATGTGCAGTAGCGTGTGATATATAGAATATGCGCGTTGTCATTACTCACGGGTGACAGGGAGTGTGTGGGGGGTAACGTGAAGAGGGCAGTGTACTGTAAAAGAGGAGGAAAGGGCGCAGAGAGAAAGCCAGAACAGGATCAGAAAATATGAGTGTTTCAATATAATGTTGTAGGATAACGGGGATGTTAACGTCTTAGAAATTAGGGGACACATTGATTAAACAATTTGCACGCTCTTGAACACCACACGTCTTGCTTGGAGCAAGTTACAGAGGCAGGAAAATGTGACAAAACATACAAAAGCAGGTTGCACAGGGTACTTTCTCCCTCAGATCATCACTCATAACAAGGCAGTGAGTCTATGTTTCACAAAAAGTCACGAACCCCCCCTCCCCTCGATATTCTAATGAGGATTTCTTAGGTATAATTAGCTGCAACAGTGTGCCTCACTGTCGCCGTGACATGTTATGTGCTGACCCGCTGTCTGCAATAGAATTATCTTCACTAATGAACCTAAGCGTAGTCAATGACTCAAGATGGGGGAATGTTGTCTACAAAACAGGAAGAAGACTTGTGTGGGTGTTGTGCTGATGTGCAGACACTGTGGGTGTGGATACGGGCTCCGGCTAAATGGCCTGACTATTATTGGTGGGTTCATGTAAAAGATATCAAGGCCACATTACTACACAGTGAGACGGTGGCTCGTTACGCACTGCCGGGCGAGCTATTATACCTGCTTGAATCCAGCCTCGAATTTAGCCACACGCCACTTAACGTGCGTTTGATATGAATCACGGGGTGCTTAGAGGAGCCCCCTCCCTCCCTGCACTGTGACCCTACCACTCTTACTTCCTTAAAGAGCGAGTCGTTAAGCCGAGAGGATCCACCAGCGGTTATAATGGTGATATAATGAACGCCGTTGCCTCAGGTATCTATCACAGCAGCAACTTTCAGAGACAGGGTGTTTTATTCTCTAAATAGCAGAAAGAGGGTGGTTTACGAGGAGGATGATCAACTACAAAATCTGAGAACACACCAACAGCAATAGGAACTTGATCATCTGTGGATAATGTACATATAATTCCAAGAAAAGATGAACTTAAGTTCATGTGGGTGTTCTAATATTATCTATACCCAGGAGAAAAGTTGCATGATGCTTCAAAAAGTATCATATCTTATATATATATATATATATATATATATATATACATATATATATATATATACATATATATATATATATACATATATATATATATATATATATATATATATATATATATATATACATATATATATATATATATATATATATATATATATATATATATATATATATCTCAGCTCAGTGTGGTAAGACTTGACAATTGTTCCACTCCTACAATACAAACACAAGTCTTGCATGAACTCCTGCTGACACGTCAGGCTAGTGTCGTATCCTGGTGAGGACTCAATTCAGTGTGGTGTGTCTGGTGGCCCACCACTGGCTGCCTGGCTGAGTGGGTGAGGCCCTCTGGCTCAGACCGGCTGGCTCGGGACTCGGTCGGCCCTTCGGTCGCTCGCGTCCCCTTCAGACGTCAGCGCAGGCCGGTCTCACCAAGGCTCCTTTTACAGTTTGCTTTCATGTGTCCTTTAATGAGGAAACCGCCGGCTCAGCAGCACGCTATAAAACACAGGGAAATTAAAACACCCAAATATGAATCAGCTACGCTGGTTAATTCAGAAGACTAGTCCAAAGGCGTAGCTGTGCTTTAGCGAGACCTCAGGAAGACCAGAGTCTATTGTCTGCAAAGGTCACGAGGGTGTTGGAGGCTGAAAGATACCGAATCCATGAGAAGAGATATGTTATATCGAGGGCTTCTTGATGTAAACCTATAGACGTAGCTCTCTTTTATTTTGAGATCAAGATAATCTTCAAAGCACACAACCGAGACAAGTGCTTACTTCCAAAGGAACAATAACAAAGTGAGTCACATGCCCACGACACAACCCCTGCCACCAACGGCCCACCGCAGTCTGCTACGACTGTGGCTGCCACTTAGACGACAGAAGCTCCATAAAATGTCACGAAGAAACAGCAGCGCTCAGAAAAAAGGAGCGAAATAAAACCAAACCGCATTTGTTTTTTTCCCCTCATTTCATTGTAATGATGGAAATAAGGGCATCATTTTGAGATTAGTGCTGCTATTTCTCCCCGACTGACGTTAAGCGTTATATGAGCGCCTGCTGAAGAGCTTTGGAGAAACGAGGGAACAACCAACCGCTGAAGAGCAGGATATTAGCAGACACCACGTTAAATAAGACTTGTGTAACAGCATCTTAAACCTGGACCAAGATGTCCAAGGTGTGCACACACATAGTGAAAGAACAAAGGATTACACAGCAGCCTATTTAATGTGATTGTCCTGGCGGTCGGTCACCTTACCTGTTACACAATCAAGTCAGGTTTGTTGTCCCTGAGGAGACTCACAATCTGTACGACGCTCAGATTTTTGAAAAAAAAAAATCACAAATAAAACCTTTATCACGGATAGGCTGGATGATTAAAATATGAATATGCTGGTGGTCCACAGACTCAACAACTATTCGGATTCAGATTATTTTAGAGAATGCCATGAAATGTTGTCCAGACATTCTTTTCCTCTAGTCTTAGCAGGTTTACGTTTTAGTTTTTTAGTGGCATGTCTTTACAAGTATAGAATGGATTGCTATGACATTTAAAAAAAATAACATTCATGTTTCACAGAGGATACATTATGATGAGTACATTTTGTTTTTTTACTGATTTGCTTGAGCATTTACATTTTCTCACTTTTGGTGGTTCGTACAGATTTCAGTATTATAATGAGAAACAACCTTTATTTATCTTAACATTAGTTTAACACATTTTTTTTTAATCATGTTTGCTTTCTTCAAACTACAAAAAAGAAATGTCTTTGGGGAGTTAAACATCTCAAACGATGCATGCTGAGAAGTCTTTGGAGACGGAGTGAACTCTCAACTCAGTTTGTTAATTTCTAATCAAAAGGCATAGATGGACTTGTGTTTTAAGTTCTTAATTTTAAGTTGAATTTATTTTTAAATGAGTGCACTAGCAGGTCAGAGTTCACTCATCCAGAAATATATCAACATCTAGTGGATGAATTGGTACACAATATATTGAATTCATGTTCCCACAATGTATGTATATCAGCTATAACTATTGGATGGTTTGGCATAAAATAAAAACATTTCATACAATCTGGCTCCATATTTCCTTATTTTTTTATTGTGAAGATGTTTTGGCCCAAGGGCCTTCTTCAAGATCAACAATGAAGAGACAGGCCCTGATTTGTTGTATCTGCCTCACTCCATTTACACACCGATTAACAATCATAAGAAAAACAACAACAATGAAGAGGCCTTCAGTAAGCTACAGTCAAATAAATTAAACTATGGATACACATTTCAAAATGTAAAAATACACAAATATTTACATTTCTAATTGAATTTAGTAAAAGTTAAGATGTAGAGCTGGTGGTTTACCGTTTTTTCTTGCCTCTATGGCGAATCATCAGATACGTAACTTGGGCGTGGCCTACATAACAAATCAGTGCTCGTGTCATATTGTTGATCTTGAGAACGGCCTGAGGGCCAAAATGTCAACCGATAAAAAGATTTGCATATAGTCAGTGTGCCACACCTTTTTTCTTGCTTCTAAGTTGGATTCCAGTGATCAGCATCTCACCCTCACAAATAGTGCTACATATTATTTATCAACATATACTGTCGTCTCCTTATCTAACAAAACCAGACAAACACCAAGTACATGGAACATCTTGTATTTTTAGGCTACAGTGTGTCTGAGGATCTGTTTCACAGAGCAAAGACAAACTGTAGACACTAGTAATGCATTTTACTACAAAAACTGAAAGTCTAGTTAGATTTCTCCTCAACACTATGCAACAATATGTAATATACAATATGTACATTTGATCAGAGCCGAAGGAAACGTTCCTCGCTTACACACATGTCGTACAAGTTGAGAGAGACGGAGACAGAGAGACAGGAGAAATATGTGAGGAAGGACTTACATTTAGGTCAAAATGGGCAACAAAGTGCTTGAGAATGAGAATAACATTTTGTAGTGAACAGTATAAAATTCAAACAGCGTTGGTCACAGAATAATACTCCAGTGGTTCGATAAGCAGATGTAGATATCAGAGAGGACAGGTAAGGTCAAAGAGATTCTGTTACTGTATCAAAATGGCCCGGCACATCGCGCTGCGATGCACTCAGTGCAAAAATAACCCAATATATATAATCACAGTATTTAAATTAGCTTAAGTGGTCGATCCAGTGAGTGAATGAAAGTATGTATGCTGGCAACATGATTGAATGACACCATTTCCCTCTTTAAAACAGACAAATGTAAAAAAACAAGTGGACTTTGAGCCCACAGTGTGGCTGGTTTTGGTAACCTTACATGTAGTGCTGTGACTACTTTCTCCAGCAGAAAAACATAACCTAAACTCTCTTTAACATAATTCTCACTGCTATGTGAATCCTCTCTGTAGCTTGTGTTTTCTTTTCTGTCCTTTCATTGAAGAGGGACAGGTCAGCATCATTTGTAACAGGCAATAAGCACGAACCCGACAAAAGCATACTTAATCTTTAACCATCATGCAGTTATTACTAATCAATCATCTTGGAAAATCACATTATTTGCATTGGTACATATATACCAACAGTGCCTCTTCCTACCTGTCATTTTCCACTCTGGCCTCTCATTCCAGTCTAGGAAGAGAGTTGCTTTGTCTCTTGAAACCGATCAAATGTGGGTTTTAGCATTTCCCCTATGCAGAGGGACAGCCATGAATTGAAAATATGATTCAGCTAAGGCTATGACGGAACACGCGCCGACATACAGTATGTTAATTGGACCGCAAATCTGTGCCTGAGGGCAAGGCCTTTGTCTCTCCTGAGCATAGTAGGATAAGGGGCACTCGGGTGTGGGTGTGTATGTGTATGTGTGTTTCTGTGTGTGTGTGTGTGTTTATGTATGGTAACGTCACAGCCAACTGTGCTCCCCTCCATTCACTGTCCTTCCTCCTCGCGTAGGAATTGGAAGACGGATGAGAAGTCCTTGTTAGCGTAGCCGCGGGAGCACATGACTCTGAAGATCTGGTGGGCGAGGGAACCCAGAGGGATGGGTGTCTTAGTGTTGGTCGCAGTGTCTTGAGCCAAACCAAGATCCTAGAAATAGAGACACAGAGAGAAAGTGAGGTGTCAGATAGTTGGACTAACATTATAATACATTTTTTATTCTGGAAAAGGCTGGTATAAGGGACTGTAAGCAAGAAAGTGTTTAACCTAATTTTGTCAGATTTCTCAAGTGTGTGTGTTATACAAGCACACAGTACAAGCGTATTAATAGACACCCAGATTCACTAAATAATACACAGAAGCAAACTGACCCATACAGAGGAGCTAATGCAGTGACGGTAAAATTTAGTGGCACACTATAAGTCACAGATGGGTTGTAAAAAAGGAGTATCCCACAGACACCAAAGAACAGTAAAATGTGAGACAAAGTGAATTGCACGGTTGAGAGATAAAGAAAGAGAAAGAGTAGAAGCAGACAATTGAATGGCAACAACTTTGATAAATGATTAACCAGGTAATTTACCTTGGGGAACATACAAAACAAGCATGTACAGCTTCTCAATTGGATTGTGAATAAAGTTTTGATTGTTGGAAGGACTAAACAAGCAATTTGATGTCAACTTCGGTTGTGGGAAATTGCACGTGTATTTTTTATAGACTAGAGGGTAAGAAAAAAGCACCTTAATCAATCAAGTAAAAATTTCTAGTCCAGAGATTATGAGTCATTAAAAAAGTGACACATAGTCTTGGAGCAGGTTGTACCTTGGCCATGAGTGTTGTTCCAAAGCCGCCCTGGTAGTTGTTGCCTGAGGGGACTCCCTCCATGACGCCGGGGACTGGATTATACGTGTCGCTGGACCAGCAACGACCTGAGGACATGTTGAGGATCTGTGATAGCAGCTTGGGGTCCAAACCCAGTCTGGGAAAAGGAGAAGAGAAATATCAGTGTCTCTTTCTTACTTGGAAACAAAGGAATTCATGGGTAAATCATTGTCATAAAATGGTTAATCGGAATACATGTCTAAAGGATTATATTTACTGCAACACTGAAGACTCATGATGAGGTTGTGAGGAAAATGGGGGAAACTGTCGGTAGCGTTAGAATAGGAAAGAGGAATTATATTGAAACAGGGAGGAAATGGGACAGATAGGACATAATATCGCAGATTATGAAAGTCATTTTCAACATAGAGCAAAAAGCGGAACATGGAGAAAGATGGGTGTGGGGTGGCTGGTACTTATAGTGACCCCAATTGAACCTTATGCTAGGCTGTGACCATTCCTCAATGTTAATGGCTGAAGGCTTTGTAATGCTGGCTAATGCAGTATTGATGTTTAAGAGCACATCTATCCCTCATCATCCCTCTTTCATGAAAAAAGAAAGTAGAGGAGGAGGAGGAGAAGTGGTTAAGCAGCACACAGGAGCCATAAACATCCCTGTCACGTGAAGAAGTACGCTCTTACTTCTGCGGCCCCATTTTGCAACAACCCACTTTCATATACGAGAGGACACATCTCCAGACTACGACAAGAAGAGGCAAAAATTAAAAAAGGACAGACAGTAACAGAGAGGGAAACAAAGTGCCAACCATTACAGTAGGGAGGGTGTAACTATAACGTCTGTGTCGGTCTGTGTAGTGCAGCTTTGGTATATTAACGTTTAAAAGGCCAGTGTAAAGCGGACCACATCAAGCCCTGGCTGCCTCACTTCACTGTTACTTACAGGCCTGTAACTCTATTCTGCTCTCAATATGACTATTAAACCATCATAGGTCCTTAAGGCCAGCAGCCTCCCTCCCTCCCTCCACCTGGCTCTCATTCTGCCCTTACTACCACAGTTTTTATTAGCTGTCTACTAACTAATTAAGAATGGGAATTGCATTTACACTCTCTCCACGTCTCTCTCCCTCCCTTACCCTTCGCCTCTTTTGTGTCCACACTTATGTTTTTTTTTTCTTCTTTTAACAAACTGTTTTGGAAATGTGGCATAAGTGGCGCTTGTGTGCGTGTATGCGTGTGTTTGTAAACATGTGTTTTAGCTCACAATTATTTAATGGCAGTCTCGCTCATGATGGCCTTTTCAGTTTATGTCTGAAAGCATCCCTCGCCATCCTGCTCCTCTTCTCCTCTTCCTCCCCCTGTCCTCCCTGCTGACACCTCCCTGTCTGAGGACTCTGGGGGACATATGTTTGACATCGCACCCAAACCCCCCAGCTCTCCGCACACACTCGCACACACAAGCAGGCAGCCCCTCCCTGCGTTCTGGGTCAGCAGCTGAAAAGGTTACTGGCTGAGCTACAATAAAGCGCGTCCGAGCGCGCAGATCGTTTGTTATAGCGACCAGAGACGCTGACGGGGAGCTGTTGTCCTCTGTTAACGATAAATCAATGAAGTTCCCCTCCTGCTCCCATCACACACACACAGACACAACCAACCACTCACACGCATGGTCGTGGTTATTAGCTGACGCAGTGGTGTAGTTCCTTGCCTGCGGTAATTTGCGTGGAGAAGAGGACATGTCACGCTTTAACACGATTGACATGGATAAAAACCCTAAAGATACGAACGTGTTGCTGTGCGATTCCACTGCACATTAAAGAGATGTGAGCGTGAGAGGGATGAAGATAAGAGAGGGGGGGGAGTTATGTGCTGGGGAGTCGAGCAGGTGGAGTTCATTGCGATTAACTTCTCGTCCTCGTTTGATGCCACAGGAGAGGAAGCCCAACCCGTTCCCCATTTATTATTACATTAAAGAGCTAACGAGCACATACATATACACGCACACAAACACGCACACACGCACAAGCCTTTACTATCCCATTTATAAAGGCAACAAGCGTGTTTATCACCCAACTTTAATCTTCATCGGAACATATGCTCACAATTCATTTAAGTAGGAGAGATGTGTGTCTGTGTTCATGTTTGTTGTGGCAAACTACTTACGTCGCTTAGCACATAGGGTTGTGTGTTGCTTTGCCCTTTGTTCTTCTTATAAAAATTATAAATATGTGTGTTCCTACTCGAGACATGCATGTTCGTATGCATGAATGAGTGCAGGTACACAAGCGCGCAAGGTGAACTGGAAGCTGTAAAAACCTCATATCCCTTCTTGGGCCAGTCGCCTCTCTCCTCCTCTCCTTTCATCTCCATGTGCATCATTAAAAACACTGCTGCCTCTCTCTGCTACTGTCTGCCGCTTCTCATCTCCCTCTTCCACTGACTGCTCGGCTGCGTGCAGAAATTACAGCAGGCAGAAGAGAAATGAAGGGATTAAAAGAAAATAATAAAATGAGGAGGTACAGCAAATAGGGATGGGGAAGAAAACTCGAAAGAGAAGGGAAAGAAAGGACGGCAGACAGGCAGGGTGTGTGTGTGGGTGTGTGCATGTCTGTGTGTGCTCATAATTGTCATGCGTGGCCATTCCTTGCACTAAGAGAACGCCACGCTCTGTTGGAGACGGCCCGAGCTTCCATCTGAGATCAACAAATTAGCTCCAGGAACAGAGCTGTGTGTCTATGTGTGTGTGTGTGTGTTTTTGTGGAAGTGTCTGTATGTGTACAGGTAAGGGGAAACACACACATACACTTATTTGAAGAAAGGGCAGCTCTATCAGGCCCATGTACAGCTTGATAAAATGTTATTGCCGTTTCCCTGTAAATTGGCTGTGAGTGCTCAGTCTCCTTTGTGGCAGACTGTGTTGTGTGTGTGTGTGAGTGTGTCTGTACACATACGCCTAAGAGAGCGCCCTCTCTGCATAAGAGGCTGGGCCGCAATGCAGCATGGGAGATTTACGGGTGTGGGCTCTCTCTAAACGATGACAGTCTTTGTCAAACCCTATAATAAAGCCCCAGAGATTGGTTAGTAGAGGCGGGGGGGGGGGGGGGGGGGGGGCGGGAGGGTACATAGAAACACACCCACACAAAACTGAAAATGGGTCAGTTTTGCGTTTAAAAATAATAATTCACATTCAAAGTGAAGGGGTGCAGTATTTAGTATTCTGATCCATTTTCCCATATGTTATAATGTTGTGCACAGCAGAAGCTGTTGTAGTTTGGTCAAAAAATGCTGTCTACGGTGTCTGTGGATGCAAATCTGTGTGTCCAAGTGTGTGCGTGTGTGTGTGTGTGTGCACATGTGTAACAGAGACACTGTGGCAATGTGTAAATCTGTGTTGCTCCCTTAATGCCTCCATATTTCAGAGGCCTTGTGGGGGGATTTATGTGCGACTGCTCATGCCAATTTTCCTCCTCTGTCTCAGCACAGATAAATCAGCAGCACTAACACAGCTGCACTGTGAGAAGAGCAATACACACACACACACACACACACACACACACACACACACACACACACACACACACACACACACACACACACACACACACACACACACACACACACACACACACACACACACACACACACAGACAAACTGGGTGCACCCACCATTTATGTTGCAAAACCCATATAAACACATAATAGTATCACGATGAAAAGAGGAAACAGTCTATTATTGACAGGGATATATATAAATGAAGTAGATAATACATTCACACTTCTAAAAAAGGTGAAAAACTAATTTGATGGCTCATGTAAATTAATTCATGTGGGGAATAACTGATGTGTAGGCCTAATTTCCTCACCCCACCAACAAGGGAGATTCTGAAGGGAGTCTGCATTATAATGAGATTTGGATGCTAAGATGCTTGTTTTGCAACTATCGAGCATTGTTGAATCCTTATGTGAGCCAGATATTTCAGGAAATATCAAACGGTTTTGAATAGACAAAAAATGTCATATCCCATAATTCTCAGTCGTTGTGTCATGATGAACGAGAGGATTTCTAGTCAGTGTTCAGTGGCAGGGTTATGACAGCATACTGGTGAGAGCTCAATCAGCAGATGTAAATCTGAGTCTGTGGCTCCACCCCCTCATCCATCTCTCTCTCGCAGAAGCGGCCCTGACTCAAGGCTGGGCTGACCCCTTTGCACTTCCATAAACTACACACACACACGCACACACACGCACACACACACACACACATACACGCATTGTTTCAAATCTGTATTGAAGTAGTAAATGACTGCCACAGTTACAGCCATATCACTGGTATAGTTGTTTTTACAGTGACGGCTGTATCTAAAGGGCTAGGTCGAAATTCATCATGGCTAAAATGTAGAAGAAGCCTCAAACGTGCCACTTTTAAGTTCATGGTGATTATAACCCAATGTCTATATTTGTCGATGCTCAACATCCTCATATGATGTATTGAACAGCTGGTTTTCAAATATAATTACACCTTACTGGGCTACATCTAGACGTGAACAACATATTGTGATTACCAGCTCATATTCCGTTTCAGAGCTTGCCTGGAATACGTTATATCTACTTTTAATAGCCCACTCACAGGTTTTCTCTGTGTCATCATGTCTGTGCTCTCCCACTAACTGTTACAGCTACATTCACCTTTCCCATGTAAATCTAGTGTTACATCCTCACTTTTCCCTTCAGGATAACAGGTATGGAAGAGCTTAACGCAGCATTGGTGACAATACCTGATGCCAAGGTTCATGGTCTCTGCGGTCCCAATCATCCCGATGGCCAGGAGCATGTTGTTGCAGATCTTTGCTGCCTGAAGCAAATGTACGAGATAGCAGCAGAGGCATTTTTACTGCGTGTATATAAGGAGGTTTGCAAGGCAACACATTAAAGAATGTACATTTAAAAAGGTACTGTTCATTAGACATACAACCAAATGATCCAGCTATAGAACAGACTTGTGAATATGTGGCTCCATGAGGAAATATTTTACTTGGACATTTTGAATGAACATTCCTGGATTAGTTAGGCAAAATCTTTATTTTGTACGATTTATTTACTTTAAAACAAATTGCAGTTTAATAATCAGGTGCTCTGGACCAATAGTTCCTTATGTTTCAGAGGCTTTTGTGAAGCACAATCTAAAGTTGAAGATCTCTATGAGTTATCAAATTGTGGGTTTAATGGTTTTCTGGGATCTAGAATCGATTCCAGACAAAATCAATTTCATACCATTTTACTATAATGTCATTCATTTCTGATGAGTTACTCTGCATGAATGATAACAAAATTGGGTTTTTATTTTTTTTTAATAAAAAACACTAATTAGGGATGTGCATATGGCTAAGTGTGCGTACAGCACGTGTTTAAGTTACTACAATAAGTGAGATCTTGAGTGTGTGGGTGAAAATGCAGTGTATGTCATGCACTCTGAGTGTGTGTGTGTGTTTGTGTGTGTGTTTGTGTGTGTTTGAGTGTGCATGCACGCTTCTTTACCTGTCCACTGCCAACCTGTCCACAGTAGACAACGTTTGCGCCCATGCAGGTGAACAGCTCCTTCGCAGCGTTGTATTCCTCCTCCACTCCACCAACCATGAAGGTCAGTTTGGCCAAGCTGGCAGCCCCAACACCTAAACACAAAACACATGTTCAAACTGAGTGATGATGGTTACTGAGGTGAACACATAGTGTGCTTGAGTCATTCAACATATGCATCCCTAATCTGAAATAGTTCAACGCTACTGGGACGCTACTTTGACAGAAAAGTACATATCTATCTATCCATCAACCCAGACTTGTGGACCTGCAACCCTCTGCACAATGTAGACAAGGTTGAAGAGTAACTGAGCAACTAAACAGGTGTATGCAACTAAAATGTATGGATTCGCCACACAAAAGAACATAATATATCAACCACTTGACTGTTTCAACACTGTCTAAAAGGTCAGCTGTGCACTTCTCTCCCTCTGTGTGTGTGTGTGTGTGTGTGTGTGTGTGTGTGTGTGTGTGTGTGTGTGTGTGCGTGTGTGCGTGTGTTTGTGTTGGACTCATAGCGGGACAGGCGTGTTAAGTAGTGGTGCACCAGAGGGACAGAGGTATCTTTAAAAGCCGATTGTTGCCATCATCTTCGGCACAACCCTCGTGGGAGCCCTTGCCTTTTGTCCTGCCGCCCTTACTCTCTCTTTCTCTCTCTCTCACACACACACACACACACACACACACACACACACACACACACACACACACACACACACACACACACACACACACACACACACACACACACACACACACACACACACGGACACTAACAGCTGTGCCTGAGGCCAACCCCCCTCATGGGGGTATCAGTGACAGGCGTGAGGGGTAATTAACTTTACACTTTATCATGTTCAATTAGGCGTCCCTCCCCATGCCTGATGGCTTAAGGAGCGTGCCATGTTGTGGGAGGCAACCTCACCCCCACTCGCCCACTCCACAGGGTCCTTAATGCAGAAGTAACCCCTTTTCAGCTCCTGGGTTGGACCCAGCCGGCCTGAGCCTCCTCTGCAATGGAAGTGTCTCTTTAATGCTTCATTGATTGGCCCAAACATTAGCACAATTAAATCTGCTCTGCACAGACTGTACACACAAACACACACACACACAAAATAAAAATAAATGTTTCTGGTGGCTAGAAAAAGACTGATCACTGCTACAATTTCACCAGTTCTTGACTAAGGTAATCTGTTCTGTATGAACACATTTGCACATTGTTTGCTAGATAATGCATCACACAGGACACTGAAATTTGTTACAAATTGTAAATTCCTCACTCATCATTGTGTGCTTTACGCTAATCTTTTGTTGGCTTAATCACTGGTACTTGTATTTCTGAGTGAACGCTAATTATGGTAAACAGACTTGTAAAGTTGTTGTAGTACGATCATACAAAGCACTTTTTAAATGTCATTCACCCATTCATACTCACACTCTGATTGAAGGATGACCCGCTCTACTACTGAGCTACAGTCACCGCTCATCATACATCTGCGCTTTTATTTCACTGAAACCCAACGTTATAGTGGTAGTCTGAGATTACAAGATGTGGTCTTGTTGTTTGTTAATGGTGCATGGACTGAACTGGGAAATACATCTTTTCTGTGATTTTCTCCCATTACCTGGAATAGCCTTTAAAAAGACCTTCCACAAAGTCTCAGCCTAATTTTAAACCTCTTATGATTTCCTTCATGTTTTCTTTAGGTTATTCTTGTTGCCTTTCACATTTTATACTGCTGTCTCAGCCTGGTCGCCCTTGTAAAAGAGATTGTTAATTTCAATGGCGCTTAACTGGTTAAATGTGGGTTAACTAAATCAAAATAGATAATGCTGACCTCACACACAATACTTAAAAAAGTGATGCGGAAGTCAAAAGGCTGTGATCGTGCATGCAAAGTGACAGACTTTTCAGTTCTCCAAAAAAAAAGAGAGAATGAAATAGAAAGGGAGGGAGGGAGAGTTCAAATGTCTCTTTAGGGTGTCGTCTGGCTCTAATGAAAGGCCTCTTAATAGTGAAAGCCTAATAATGTCAGTGTTAATAATTAAAAGGGACTTACTCGGGACAAAACAGCTGAAATCACATTATCAGACTTCACTGCAGAGGAGAGAAAGAGACTTACCGTATATTTATATGTCCCATAAACATAAATATACATCTATTTTCACCCTCCCCCTTATTTAATTGGCTGTTCTTTTGTCAAGTGTATGATGGCGCCCGTACCACCACACTGTATATGCGTGTGTGTTGTGTGAGTGTCAGTGTTGAGCTGTCAGCAGGTCATTAGGGCCACATAATGAAGCCCAAAGCCCACGCTGCGGCAGCTGCCTATGGACCATGGCAAACACACGCTCAGCATAAGGCTGCCACACACACCAATCATACACACATATGGTTCAGCGACCATGGACCTGATAGATTTAGCCCGTTCTTGTTACTTTATATTGTCTTTTCTAATCTCTTTGAGTCTAGTTTAGTTTCACATAATGAAGTGTTTTGATTTAGTGGCAGAATAGCTTGGAGATTGTTGGACATTGTCTATTTGACCAAATAGCTTCATCACAGTCCTGTTAACTGTCTGTACTATACAGTGCTGAAGCAATCATAACATTTTTTTTTTGTCAATGCCAACGTAAATTTCAGAAAAACAATAGATAAATAATAACAACTCATTTAGAGTTGTTTTTTTACATTGGTTGTAAAGATTTGACTCATCCTATCACTTCTTATGTCCTACATCTTGTTTACTAGTTTCCAAGCTTCAAGCTGAGCTTCAAACACAAACACAGAGCGAGCAGTGTGACAACTCTGCTGGTTCATTAGGGGAGATCACTGTTCGCGGACGACTAAAGAGGAGATTATTGATAACACAGTCAACGTGCTGATCAATATATCTCACTAAGAAGAGAAACAATAAGAGGGAGGAGAAAGAAGAAGAAGAGACAAAAGAGAGAGTGAGAGCGAGAGCGAGAGAGAGAGTGAGCAAGAATTGGAAAGAGAGAGATGTAGAGACAACAGCAGAGAAGGAGAACGATCTATCTTTTTCTACCTCCCAGACTCCTCCCAACTCTCCCCCCTCAAATTAACTAATCACCCATAATAAGCGCTTATGATCTGTAGTGGATTTCTATAGGTAGTGACACCGGGATGATGGAAGATCCTTGTTGGTGGAAGAATAACACATCATTATCATAACAATGTGTGTGTGTGTGTGTGTGTGTGTGTGTGTGTTGGGGGGTGAGTCTGTTAATTGTGCACGGGCAAAAGTGCATTTGTGTTGTGTAAGTCTATGATAGTGTCTATGTGGTTTGTACACTTACACGTGTGTGTGTGTGTGTGTGTGTGTGTGTGTGTGAGTGTGAGAGAGAGAGAGAGAGTGTGAGAGAGAGAGAAGGAGGGGACATCCCGTTCTCGGACTGGTCCTGTCAGAGACGGATTAAAGAGGAATCCTAATGAGGCTTCCTGAGCGCCGGGCCTGCCGGCTCATCCATCCCAGCGGGAGTGACAGTCCTGGATCGTTAGCACTGCACAACTACACAACGCCCCCTGGGGGGGAGGGACAATGTGTGTGTGCATGTGTATGTGTGTGTGTGTCTTAGGGTGGGGGGCACCTTTGATAGAAGATAAGGAGTAGTAGAGGAGGGATGGAAATACTAAGAAAACTTCCAAAAGAGATAAAGTTATATATATATAGATAATGCCAGTCCAAATGTTACTTCATAAATATATCATATACTTTTACCAGAGTGCTATAGACACCACACACTGCCCCCTCTTTCAGGGAAAAAAAGGCTGCAGATTTAGGATTAAGACAAACGTGCCAATCTAATGTCTAGCAGGCGATGCTGACTTGGGAAATAGTTCCCTTGGGAAAATACCACCTCTCTTCTTGGTCACTTTCTCTCATCCAGCTCCAGGACACAAGTTTTGGGCAGTAAAGTCGTGGGTGCCCACCTCCTCACCCCTAAACCCAAATATTCTCAGAGCATGCTGAAGCTGGCTGGACTATTAATGAGCCACTCTGTGGCTTTTGCTCTGCAGAGTGAAAAGGTTTGGAGAATGAAAGTGGCTCCGACAATATGTTGTATGATGATGATGATGTATGAGGCAACACACTGTATATATGTGTCTGTGTGCATTTGTAGTTGTGTGTGGCCCGAGCAAGTAAACTTCCACTTAATTAAAGACACATACAGGCATCTCCTTCATCTGATCTCCTCTATTAACAAGATTCAAGTCATAAAGCAGGCAATCAAGCACCATCAGGACAGATGCTCGGCAGCAGGTTTAGATGACAGGCATCAACCATGAACATAAGAGGGTGCGACTGGTTATGTGAAGGCAAAGGAAGATCAGAGAAACAACTTTGGTTTGGCCTGTTTGTAGTGAACACTCAATTCATTAGCACTTCTTTCATTACACATGGAATAATCAACCAAAGCAATTCATGACAGACTCATAACCTCTTAAACGTGGGCTCTTTTTTGAAGTGGTGTGTATATGTGCAAAGTAAGTGTGAATGTCTGTGTACATGTGCATGCAGTATCAGTCAGTGTGTGGGTTCCTGTGTATATGTGTGTGTGTGTGTGTGTGTGTGTGTGTGTGTGTATAATAGGGACAGGTGCAGATCCCAGAGCCAGCAGCCAATAAGACGTCAGTCGGAGCTTCTGAGGCCGTGTCTTGAAGTTACGAGCCGCATGTAAACCAGTAGGAACATTTTATTGGTGGTGGGTTTAAATTAAACTACATTTGTGACTATGAGGCTACGCAAACACAGTCATACACACACAAACACACACACACAAAAGGGGTGTTCCCAGAGTTTGGTAATGAATGACGCATTTGACAACGAGCCACAACCCAGCTTTTTTCTCCCAGTGAGTATACAGACAAACACTCTCAGTAAAAACCTATTATATCATTAGAACTCTTTCAAACACCCCATTTCCTAAATGACAATGTAACTGTTCTTACTTCATGAACAATAGGAGGGATTTAGGGATATGTCTGATTTTACGTCACACGTTTAAGTCCAAATGAAGATCTTGCAAACAAACTCTACGTACGACAGTGCTTGCAAGTTTTTAAAGTGTATTCCCATGTCAAGTTTTGGCTTGGCTGAATAAAATCATTAATTCATACAGAAAAGAGCCTTCACACCTAACAGCCTTGAGTCAATGCGAGTTGACTGCTTGCAGTGTAAGCCAGTGGGGGTAGGTTGTTTACATGCCAACAACGCAGCATCGTGTGGTCCGCCATTATAATTACACCCCAGGGCAGATCTTTTTCTCAAACAAATTAAAAAACCCAAAAGTCCCCGTAAAAAGCGTAACGGATACCGAGTGAATGCATGAAACAAAAAGAGGGTGTGTGTTTACTAAAGTCGCTGCTCACACACGTTAAAAAAAAAATTTAAAAAAAAATCAGCACACTTTCAACAGTTTATCTGCCAACTTTGCTAATGTTCCTCCGTTATGTTAAAAACAGACTCTTTATCGGTTTTAGTTAACGAGCACAGAGCCATGAGAACTGATCCGGCTCACAAACACTCCATGAGAACATCGACTGGAGAAAGTTTTGGTTTTGGAAAAACTTCTTCCAGAACGGAAGAAGATTTAATTCAGCTGAGAGCGTCAACATAGTTGTATATAAATGTTACAACCGCTTTAACGGTTTAGTTTGCAATGCCTGTCCATTGACCAGGCCAGCCCTCATCATCATCATCATCATCATCATCATCATCATCATCATCATCATCATCATCATCGGCTGTAACTGCTCTATTCCGGAGGGGAGAGGCTGGTCAATGTAGGTGATACGGGATGGCGGGAGCAGGAAAGGTCCACAATCAATCCTCTCTCTGGCCCAATGAGACTCATCTAGGAAGAAGCAAGTTAATAATGATCTCTAATTAGGCCGCTAGAAGGCTGAGACTGAGACACACACAGGAACTACACACACTCAAACACTTGAGGTGCAGAAACTGACCTTCATACAGACAGAATGCTAATTCAGTTTTAGGTGAGTGACATGCAGTGTGACGTTTCGGTAACATTTGACAGACTTTTTTTGTCCAGCTCATACGCCAGCTTACTATTTGTCTGCAGACGCGCGCACACACACACACACACACACACACACACACACACACACACACACACACACACACACACAACAGATGACATACGAGGAGAGATGTGAGAGCCAGTCCCCAGCTGCTGTGGGTCTCCCCCCATCTGGAGCATGGGCTGGAGTCCCCCCGTCACCACCCCTCCATCACCAGCATCCCTGGTCACTCTACCGCCCTACACCCTCCCTCCCATTCACTCTATGTCACTAGAACCCGTCAGTGAGAGGCTTGTTATGCTAATCTAGTCTTTGGACGCTCTCTAGTACTGGTAAGCCATCAACTTGACAGACTGCGACAGCACCACCCCCGGCCCATCCAACCTGATTCCTTAACGCAGTGTCAGAGAATTGTCACTAACCTCCACTAAACTGCCCTCAGGGCTTTTCTGCTTGTTCCTCTCCACACATACCAGTGGCAGGTTGCATAAGCACAAGTTAGACTGGCCTGTGTTTTTGCTACTAAGTCCACTATACTTGCTTTATTTTTCTTTCATTTAAAAATGGAAGAAAATCTCAATTGACTGCTCAGTAGAGAGTCAACATTGGTAAAGGATCATTAAGCAGGGAATAGTGAATGGGTGGACAAGGGGGGTGATTTCAGTTCTGATGACAAGTAACATTTTACAAGAGTTGCAACTATTAGTTCCTTCATTGATTAGTTGATAAACAACTTGGCAACATCACCTCAGACTTAAGCAAATTGTGGCCTCTTTTACGATTGTTAGACGTTTTAATTGTTAGCAGCAGCCTAAGTTAATACTTTGTGATTTAAGTTTGTTTAACAAACAAAGACTTTTTTGGCAACAAAACAATTCCTTGGCAAAAGATTTCTGGTTTTTAATCAATAAATCTGTTCAGTCACTATCGTCGAAGGAGGTAACAGAATGGGGATCGAGCCAACGGCACACTGATACAAGTATTGCGCTATTTATATATTTGCAGTATTACAAATGGGGGTCTGTGGCAACGTTCCCGTAAAAAGTTATTTTTAATTCAAACCGAACATTTGCTATTGCTGCAGCTTCAAATTGAAAGCATGTAACTGGTAAAAGACGAGTTGACTTTGAATATGATGCAGTCACAGGAAATGCAATGCGTTTTCCAGCGAGTTTCACACTGATCGCTATTGTGGTTCAAAAATGCATCGACAAAACCAGACAATGGTCATTTAAAAAAACAATTGACACTGTATCAGTTTGAAATATTATTGCCAGTGATGAAACATAAACAACTTCCTTCACTGCTTCCAAACTCATGCTGTGTGCAGCATAAAATCAGATTACGGTTGCTCAAAAAATGATGGATAGACATTCAAGAATGAGTTTTCCAATGCTCAAATGATGTTGATGTACAGCGTTGGGCAACGAGTAAACTACAACCTAATCATGGATTCTGAATTTATCTCAACACTGATGTCCTGTGTGCCTCGAGGGAGAAACAGGGTCTATATCAGTCAGCAAAGAAGTGGATTGGTAGCGTTGATTGACGAACAAACTGGTGGCAGCGTTGGTTTCAACAAGCTCCTACAGGCTGGAGGATGACGTTCTAACTGTCGGCAAATGACACACTGCAACTCTCGGGCTTCAGTTGATGTGGTATGGATATGATTAGAGTGGTGTTGAGACTCAGCCTAAAGAGGTAGTTAGCTGAGGATTATAAGACCTTGCAAACAAGCAACATTAGCCTGAGTGCCCGTGGTCCCACAACGGCTAAGCTCCTTCTTGCTTTCATTTGCACCGATAGCCGACTTTCCCAGCGCTGGGAAATAACACAATGAAAGGTTTTTAGGGCCTTTTTTAAAGCCATCGTCCGTTAGCAATGTGGCAGCCCACCATGGGCACACAGACACAAACACAGGCATCCTGGGTAATTACTGCTAACGACCCTGCTGCTTGTTAGCCAGACCTCCTATTTTTGCCATCACTGTGCCAACACCCTGGGCCTGTGACATCAGAGCTTGTTTTGTTGTGGGTCAACTTTGCATGCGGACGCTTTTAATGACACCAGACAGTGGTAGAAGTGTGTGTGTGTGTGCAAGCAAATGTTAGCATGCCTGACGAACCGGTGTCTAAGCTAATATAAGTGTGTCTATGCAGCAAAGTGTTCTCAACGCTCTATGGACATTTGTGCGTGTGTGTGTGTGTGCGTGCGTGTGTGTGGGAGAGGGGAGGGGGGGCCAGGCTAAAGCCAAGAAATTGGTCAACGTGCAAGAATGGAACCAAGCAAGATGCCCATGAGAAGAAAGTGAAAGGTTTTTTTTGACTCCGCTATTCAGATCCCAGGGTTGGCTGCCAAACCCCAAGTGACGCACACAACATAGACACACACACACACACACACACACGCACACACACATTTCTGTGTAAAATACGCCACCAATAGGATTAATTTTATCTCAAAAGAAAAGTCTTAAATAAAAAACAAAAATAAATGCTGAAACCACAAAAAGAACAGACTATGTGGAGTGTATTGTTCTCCTCAGTGAACAAAATGTAAAACATTTGTACAACATGTGTATCCAACAGATATAATGACAGGAAATTAATATATATATATATATATATATATATATATATATATATATATATATATATACATACATACATACATACATACATACATACATACATACATACAATGCCAGCTAGAGTATTGAAGTAATTTATATTACCTTATTGTTATATTGTGTTTAATTTGTAGACATACAGTTTTAATAAGAGAACCATTAAAAGCTGAGCTGCTGTTGCTCTTACACACACATACAGACACACAAACCTCATGAGGATGCCAATGCCCTATTTGGGTAGGGTGCCATCTCCTGGTTGGAACAGAACATGTAACCTCATATCTTACCCAGAGATGTGGAAAGTGGAGGGATATGAGGTCTCTGCCATTTCCCATGAAGTTGCCACATGCGGAAAATACTAATTCACAACCTGTATAACCTGTATGTCGTCAAAGGGTCACACCATCACCGTCGAGTACCATTCCCTATAGCGCAGAGTGGGGCTGAATGTCTGACTATGTGAGTTTGAAGGCAGCAATTAACCATTTATTTTCTCATCAATCAATTGGTTTCTTCTCTTTTTTTTTTACATTAATTGATTATTTTTTTAATCTATAAATTACTTGTTTTGTCAGACCAACCGTTCAAATCCCCAAAATGTTCCATTTACAATGATATTAAACTGTTCAATAGGTACGTCTGCTTCATAATTTACTTTAATTGATGATCACATTTTTTTTTACAGATTCTCAAAGAATTGTTACTTTTCAGCTGAGAATCTTCTCGTATTGATCACTTAACTCGCTGATGCACTCATGGATCTGACTTACCGATGTCTCGAGCTGACATGGGTGGGTGCGTGCATGCAGGATGTGTGCATGTGTCTGCAGAGCTAGTTGAAAGAGGCCAGAGGTAGCAGGTAAATCATTGGTCATCTCAGGCTAGTAAAAGAGGCTTACTTAAGTGACAGGAGAGGAAGAACCTTCACAGAGGGCCGAGCACACACACTGTGCACTGTCTATAGTATGTAAACAGTTTGTGTGTTAAGGGAGAGTAACAGGTTTAACGCTCTGATCTCGGTGAACGCAGTCAGTCTGTTCTGCAGACGCCAGCTGGTAAACATGCACGTGTGGGCCAAGTCTGTGTTTGTATGGGCGAGGTAGGAAGCTGCAGTTTGTGCATTGTGCATGAATTAAAGACTGTGCAACAAAAAGCAAATAACATATTATCAGAGTTAGTAGTCACATGTGCAGAAGTGCCAGGATGTTGCTGCATACTTGAATGACCTGAATGTGCATGTGTGAGAGTGTCTGTATGTATGTGTGTGTGTGAGAAAGAGAGAGAGATGGACAGCTTTACTGCAAAGCGTCCCCTTCATGTCTTATCTCCCTCCTTTCCTCTCCTCTCCTGCACTCCATGTGAGGGCAGATTCTCTCCTCTTTATGACTCTTTATCTAACATGAAAGGCACTAACATGGGATACCCGCCATTACGGCTCCATCAACATGAAAAGCTCTGACACGGGATTCTCCACTGCGGCTCAGCCCATTAAGGATGACTGGTGATCCTGTGCTCTGTCAAGAAGCCGTCACAAGCAGACAGAACCAACATAATGAGGACTTAAAACCTAACCTTGCCTTTAAGACCCCTGGTCAAAAGCAGCAATAAAACCTCAAGAGGGCACCTACTGGCTGGCCCGCTCAATAATTACAAGCCATGTCCGAGCACTAACCCAACAGGTTCATAGTTTAGATATACAAAAGAGTGTAAGATAGTTCAAAAGTAAGGCTGAGGGGGTCAGAGGCCTAACACAGTCAATGGTATTCTCAAATGAACAAACTAGCAGTCTGATTTAACTTTTGATGCCACTCACACCTTACTCTCAATTACTTTTATAATGCCTGACCATTGGTAATGGTCTTAAAGAGAAAAAGAAAGCATGTGATGCCTTCAGACAGCTTGCATGGTCAAAAAGATCCAATTACAATGATCAAGCTACATGGAATAACAAAATCAAGCATGCAGAGATGGACTTTGATGACAGTATTTCAAAAAGGTGCACATTACCTCCTGACACTGGAGCATCCATGAACACTGCACCCATCTTCTCTGCAGCTACTGCCATCTCTCTTGAGACAGCAGGGTCGATGGTGGAGGAGTCAATCAACAGTGTTCCCTTCTTCACCTTCCTGAAGAGGGCAAGACAAAAAAAATGTACAGTGCAGATAAACAGTTTTGTGTGGGTAAGCCTATCTCTTTGTTCATTAAACATGCTGCAATTGTGCTGTTTCTTTGTTATAGTATAGTAGGTGCAGGTTGCATTAGTGTCAAAGGTGACTTACTTGAGGATGCCATTTGGGCCCGTGTAGACTTCAATGACGTTGGGACTGGAGGGTAGCATTGTGAGGATGCGGTCTGCTTTCTCTGCCACCTCTCCGGCAGAGTCTACTACCTGAATATTGGAGTATTGATTGCACAATATCATTACATCATCGACACAAAAAAAACAACCTTTATCAACAAATTGGATGTAAGAGATCTCTTTTCTATGACAACCTGTCAGTTCAGAGGCACAGAAAACTGAGTTCTAAGAATAGATGGCAAAAGCTTGTGTGTAATCTTGGCCGATTTGGCCTGTTTAATGTCAAATGTTATATGTTTTATATTTTGTACAATCTATTAAATGTTCAAAGGTCGATATGTGGTGACTGACTGAGTGTTACCTGGGCACCGAGGTCCTGCAGCTCCTTGCATGACTCAGGGAAGACATCAGTGGCAATAACAGGATAACCGTTTCTTAACAGGTTTTTGGCCATGGGGCTGCCCATGTTTCCCAGACCAACAAACCCTATTGGTGTTTTTGAGGCCATTGATCGTGTTGACACTGAGGGAGAATGACAAAGACGCTTTCAGAGGTGTGAGGAAAATGTGAGACTTGTTATTTAGTTGAAGTCCAAAGTAACACAAGCACATTACAATCCTCATTCTAATTCTCAATATAAAACACATTGCTTGACTCTGCTTGCCTAACAAAGGCAAGGTAAGTTTATTTCACTCTTTTCAAATACACAAAGTATTCAAAGTGCCTGAACATAAACATACAATAAAGGCAGGATCCCTTTCCACCATGAGTAGTGCTATGAAAAACATGGGCAACTATGGCTAATGACTTTCAGATCAAACGACAGGGATAAGCAACTGAACTGATGTCCTTATATTTTCCAGAAGGAAATGCTCTACCGCAAATCAGAATCAGTAACAACAAAGAAAATCTTTCCGATGTAGCTTACGACCAGGTTTGGGCAGTCTGGCCAGGCTATTAAACACTGCCTGCTCAGTCAAGGTCCAGCCAGTTTAACGATACTTAACTAAGTGGAAACTCTGGCAATGAACCAACCAGACTACAACAACAGGATTAGGTCTGGTTAGTGAAGCCCAAACAAAAAGCCGACATACAATTTGACCAATCCTTCAATATATACAGTAGATACCACATTGCTATTATTCCAGGGATGATACACTTCTCAAATCCACCAAGACAATACACTAAAATAACTAGGGTTGCAAAGGGGCGGAAATTTCCCGGTAAATTTTGAAAAAAAGAAATGTGCCTAAGTTTTTTGCAAAAGCATATAACAGGGAACTTAAATGTTGTTGAGAACAAGACGATGCACGCCTAGCTCAGCTGGACCCTGAATGCAGCTGGTTGGGAACATTGTTTGCCAGAAACATAAACATAAAACATTCTGTTGTTTTTGACGTTTTTGTCATCAGTGTTGCCTCTGAATGTTTCAGCCCGATGCCTGGCAAGTGTGAGAGCGCCGAGTTGAGTAGAGGCCAAGAGCGGTATTGGAGACAGATAGAGATTCTTTTACAGCTGCAACATATTGAACAAAATAACTGAACTAGTTCATTTTTTGGAGCTGTAAACTTAGTTCGAAATTTTGAATTATGGACTATGAACTGAACGAGTTCATGTAGAAAGTGAACTTTCCCAACACTGTTTGTCATTAGCATATTGATTACTTGGTAAACTGAAGCCATGTTCATTTTAATACTAAGTGTATTTGTATACAGTAGACTTTTTACAGCAGTGAGAGTAGGACATATGTATGTCCACACAAAAGTACACCATCACCTCGATTATTCGCGGCTTTCGGAATGTCAAAAAAGTCATTTTTAAAAGTTGGATTATAAATGTTTGCATGCATGTCTGCTTATGACAAGGTTAATACAGTTAAATTACCCCAAAATTTCCAGTTAATTCCCAATAATTCCCAATAGTTCCCAACAGTTCCCGTATATTCCCTGATAATTCCCGTGGAAAGTTTCCAACTTTGAATATTCCCGGAATTTTGCAACCCTAAAAATAACCAAAACAAATGTCTCTAGGTATTACTTACTTTGCATATAGTAAATTTTATCCGAATGACACACCAACATCTAGTAAGATGACTATAATTGCATGATCAATGAAATAAAAACAACAACAACTGAACATACGTTTCTTTCAAAACGGATATGTATCCTGTCTGTTTTGCAACACTGCAGTCCATAGTTTTTCATCACACCCATTTCTCTAATCTGAGTTTAAGACAGAAATGATGTCAAGCTCACAAAATACATACAAAGTCCAGAAACTGTAACATGTCCATCGAATACTTTTTTCCCAAGTTAAAATATGATAGATGTTCCTTTTTCAAAGCAGCACTCAAATATGGGACATATAAGTCAAGATGCATAGCCTAATATGGCATTAATGGGGCACTATTTGTGCTAGATTCTAATTATCAACATTTACGCACAAGTGGCATTCAACATATTTAGGCTGGTCATTTATTTTGTTATCTAAAGATAGAAGAGTTTGCTGAATCTGATGTGGTAACCTCACATGAGCTCAGAGAAAGGGGAAAAAAGGAGGAGAAAGTCTTTGTTCAGTCCATTACAGCACGCCTGGCCACTAGTTGAGTCTATCTATCATATAATACTAATAATATGATTTCATATTTTCACACCAATGTCAGTCAATTTGAAGTGGCTGCTGGGCATTCCTTTACAGTGGACTTTAAAACATGCTGTGCAGGATCTGGACAAGACCATCTCTGCATTGAAAAAAGGTAGAACTAGGGAAAAAGGAAAACACCACATTGAAAACACCACATTGGGGCCTTTGGAGGATGGTCCTTCACAGAAATGATTCCTGTAAACTTGATTAACCACTAAAATGCAATACCAGGATTCATGGAAGAAAACGGTTGTACCTCACTATTTTCACAACAGTGGGGTACATGCAGTGAAGAAAGGACTAGTGTAACTGTAATAAGTGCCCCCTAGATTTCAAGTACCATCTTAGGAACATTCAAATTACTAACCACTGCTATCAGAAAACATAGCTGTGTAGCATTGCAGGAGGTGTTTGCATTCAGGTGTGCACAGAGTCGGCGTTGTGCTAATCCAAGGCTAATGCATGTATGTAATGAAGAACTCATTGTTGCACTGAGATTAACGACACCTTAAACAGACTAACATATGCAGAACCCAGTGCAGATCTCACTACCGAACTCGGGAGATCACAGTCAATTAACCTCAGCTTGTTACTGGCTATTGCTTCACATTGCATCATGCTCATGTACATTAAGCACATTGTGCAACACGCTGCATGACTGAACAGCACACGGCAGGTGGTCTACTCAGGGACATTGTGTCCACTGTTACACTTTACTGGCACAAGCAGCAAGTATTCACATATTATTCACATTGCTAACGTGCTAGCTAACAGGCTGGAGCAGAGAATGTTGCGCTTTTCTTGATCCTCTCAAACACAATGAACAGGACGGCACAGGGAAGCTGACGACATAAACGTATACGTTACCGAAAGCAAAGTCGACATGCTTATTCCACCGTAACAATACATTTCGCGACCCTCTAAACAACGCAGCCATGCTTCTTTCCCCTTGACCTCAGCGTACAGTGACAGCTGTCAAGCCAGGAAAACCCAACGGAACTGTTATGATTGACTGTGGTCTTCGCCAATCGTAGCTCTCAGTGAGTCTCTGCAGCCAATGGGAACGAGGCAAAGGCGGGACATCCTGTGATTTTACCTAATGCCCTTTAGCCGTGTTTGTGGGTTCAGTATCCACTCTAAATGAGTAGAGACATCTATACGTTTAACAACAATTAAATTAGCTGTGCGCATATGTACATATATTGCTTGGAAAGAAATGATGGCATTATATAGTTTACACACTAGTACGTGGACTGCAGATGATCTCCACATTAATTACGTGATATTTTTAAAAGTCAAAAGGGATGCTAAACAAGTGAAGACTACTGCTCAATGCATTTAAGGAAGTTAAGTTGAGTAATTATTTGAGTTCTCTCCAGTCGTGAAGGCATCTCTCTTCCTTCGCATCATCAGCATCACGCTGCTCAGCATCCCGGAAGTTCAGCATCATCTGCTCCTTCAGGAAGAGACGCATCATCGTCAGAGCTTTGTCAACAACGGGGACAGTGGCAACAAAACATCGGCCTGTCCGGCAGGAAACCCCACCTGTTTTGCAAGTGGAATTCATATGAAAAGGGTACTCTTTCGATTTCAAGTGAAGCAAACGCCTGCGATGTCCGCGTCTTGTGTCAAGCGGGCTAGCTGAGCCGACGAGGATCACGTTCAAGCTAGCTGGTGACTTGACACGACATGGCCTGTTTCTCAAGCTAATGTTAGCTTCCGAGTCGCCGTGAAGAAGATTATCCTCACGAACTGAGGTCGCTGCTTTTCATTTGGCGCAGCTGATTCGTCACAGAAAAATGTACTGAGTGTTTCCCACTGTGCCTGTTGTGTTGTTTTAGCTGGTTAGCTGAAATTGAGAGCCTGTGATGACTTAGTCACTTTCTACTTTCATGTTATCTTTCGTCGGGAGTTGGGTTGAATGGAAACGCATAGGGCGAGAGAGGTCTGCTGTCTTAGCTGTACAAGATGCATTGATGAAGTGGTTGCATCACTTGCAAGCAACTGCACATACTCACCTGCTCGTGAACATTACTAAATGCTCAGTTTGCTCCGTTAAAGGTCAACTGCCTTGCTGTAATGTTCATGTAATTGGTCACGGTGGTGTGGTGGTAGGTGTTTACACCCTAACATCAAATGAATTAGTCAAATGACTCATTTTTACTTAAAGGGGTGATCTAAGTTAGTACAGTATTTTTTGTGTAGTTGTGGGACTTGCAGGACACAACTTAAAAACAAAGTTGATAGTGCACAGATATCTTGACTTTTAGTAATATGTGTCAGTCTGCAAACACCCTGGACGCCATATAACATCTATTGCGCAGTGTTGTGAAAGGCCATCACCAGCTTAGACCTGACAAAGCTCCTTCAGAGACAAAGACACATTATACCACTTTTTTTTTAGGGCTGAGTAGTTATTTTTCAACTATTTCTACAAAATTGAAAATTAAATTTTCCTCTTTAGTAAAGGTAAAATTCCACACTATAAACAAATACTCCACCAGAGGTAAAACTATATCGCAGATTTGAATATTTACTCATCTGTTTCATACCTCTTTACGAAGCTCATATGTTGTGGAATTCCCTTATGTTAATATAAGATAGCACTTCTTCTCAGGGTTGGTGTCATTTTAGGACATTGCACAAGTTGCATGGGTGACAGCACTGAAGGCAAGTAATAAAACAAAAGTGTTCTTTGTGTATACATCATACGTTATAGGATATATTGTAACACGATTGCCGGCAGGTTTTGCACTTTAAAAAATTGAGACTGAGGTCCTGTGGTTATTTTAAGTCAAGTTAATTATAACGCCCCAAAATCACAAAGTTGCCTTAGAGGGCTGTACAACACATGACCGTCTGTATTTGTTTTTAGAGACGAATATTGTAAATAGATTTGGCATATTCTGTGCACATCTGCTACTGCTTGGTCTCTTACTTAATCCTTTTTTTATGAGATGGTGTGGGAACTCATACTACATATTTTGCCACTGGAAGCCTACTCATTGACAATATTATTACTTGATTGGTCTTTTTGTTGCGCACAAGAAATACTAGTACCTTTCGTTCACTCTACTGTTATATTCAACTTCTCTGTTCTCTGCCCCTTTGCCTTCCAGACAAATGAAGTGACCAACGAGACACAATGTCATCGTTCCAGGTGGTGGACTCATCGCCGGGCAGCAGCGTCAGCATCATGGAAACGTCCAACTTTGCCCACGTCATCTTCCAGAACGTGGGGAAGAGTTTCCCGCCCCAGGCGCCCCTGGAGTGTTGCTACACCCTGACCCCATACATCACTCCCAACCCCAAAGACTGGGTGGGCATATTCAAGGTACGTCACACGCACCACGGCGGCTTTTACTCTGAACGTGCTTCAAAGACACAGTGGAACAGAACCAATTAAGGACCAACCTTTTATCAATTCAAATCATTTATGTTACAAAGAAGACATTGAGAGGTTGGAACTATTCCCATCCTATTACCAAAGTGTTTGTTGGATGGATTATGTGTTACGGTTTTATTAATTGGCCATAGGTCTGCAGCTGGTACATTAACGCATACATCCGTCTTGACACTAATGGTTTACCTCTTCATTACATGCCTAAAACCTCACCACACGCTTTGGTGTGGTTGTTCTGCATGCGGAAAGAGGATGAGTGTACATGGTGGGCTGGGTGCAGTAGGTCTCGCAGGGGGGGCAAACATTTGGTGCTCTTTAAGAACCACTCTGATTCTTATTAGGACCTCTTCCTACCCCCCCCCCCCCACCCCCCACCCTCCGCCGCCACACTCTTTCACTTCCCTCTGTCTTTCCATCAGTTTTTCTTCTGCTTCCTGCTAACCGACCTCCTTCTCCGCTTAGCTCCGCTCTTTTATCAAGGCCATCAAATCTCACACATAATTAACAGGAAATGTGAACTAGGAAACTTAATGTCTCGTAAAGTCAAAAGACAAACATTTTATTGTTGTTTAAGAACTGACTTCAAATCCACCAGCTCAATTAAAAAGGAATAAAGACGCTGTGTTTATATGGAAAAAAAAGTCAATTGGAAAATGTAATTGTTGTAATCGACGCTACTGAAACCTGTTTGATGGTGTGTACAGACCACGCTTCTTTTATCCTTTTGACGTACATGTCTGTCTTTTTGTCTGTTCATAGGTCTATCTGTTTCATTCTGGAAAAATCTTGGCCGTGTGTGTGTGTGTGTGTGTGTGTGTGTGTGTGTGTGTATATATATATATATATATATATATATATACATATATATATATATATATATATATATATATATATATATATATATATATATATATATATATATATATATATATATATATATATGATGAACTAGTCAGCTCACAATGATTTCTTCTTTTTATTAGTGGGACATATATCAAGAGATCAGTATTTGTGTTTGCTTTTATAAATAATAATCATCACATTTCATTACAACAGGAAATTAACTCAACACAAATAAATCTCATGTTTTGGGTCGAAGTTTCTCTGTAAGTTTGGGAACTCTAATGTCCAAATCAGGAAGTTTATGCAATAAATATGATGATTGATTAGCTTTGGCTTTGCCACTGCGTACCAACGATGAACATTGATGACCTTCTGTCGGGTCAGTCTTTTTGTCTCCCCGAGGCAATACCTTGGTGCAGAGATGACTCAAAGAGAGAGTATGTTCTCTCGCTTATCTTTCACATCTATAGGCGTTACCTGTTTCATAGAAAGACACTAAGCAATACAGCTAACTCTCTCTGAGGATGACTCAGACTGCACAGACGGCCCGGTCCTTTTGAGTTGTGCACAGACACCCCCTAGTGGCTAAAAATGTTCATAGTCCCATAATAAAGACCCTAGTATTTTTTAACCAAGGACGTTTTATTTTGTTTTCCAGTATTATGACTAATTGTGCCATACATGATACATTTAACATGTGTGCTTGCTAGTGAAAGCTCTGTTAAGTTTGAGCTTGGCTTTTCAAACACAAACGCACGCATGTACACAACTCCCTAAAAAGCCCTTTGGAGGTTTTCGGTTGTGGCATGTTTGTTGGGTCTGCCGGGAGAAACCCGTTGTGTGAGTGTATAATTAAAGTGTCATCGTGCTGTTCCCTCACACCTTGGCAGAGTGATTGATAGCTGCTTTGCCTGTGATTATTTTATAACATCACTCCTGTGTTGGAATGTCACCATACCTAACAAAATGTCAGTCAACTTCACTCTGCAATTAGCGAAATTATTTATGTCTTTTCTGTCTTAAGCAAACACACGTGAGGACACAAGCAAACCTGGCAGGTGTCCATCGCAGCCCAGCCTCTAACTGGGATGCTGCCGTATGTGGAAAGAATGTACTTGGCTAAGGTTACCACGTTGACAATTACCGTACCTTTCGTTTGGAATATTATTATACTGAGTGTAATGGTTTGATAACCCAATACTGCAATTAAGTTTTATGCAACAGCACTATCTTACCTGAAATTTGACGGATGTTTTGAGTAACTGTGTTGATTAATGTTGCTATTCAAGCTTCTTAAAGCCTTTTCAGGTATTGGCCAATTCCTATTTTTTTTATATTTATATGTCTTAATTGATTGTTGTTTATTTAAGTGTTAACCTGCAGAAAAGTTTTTATTTGTTCAAGGTTGAACAAAATATTCCGTCCCTCCCAGTGTTTTGTGCGTCCTATAATTTCCATTATACTGTTGTCAACCAACTGCCTAAACTGTAATATTATATGATCGCCTTATGGCAGCGGTCCAAAGGAGGAGCATTCTCTTGTGCCACTTTTTCTTCATTTTAAACATATAAAACCAGCCCAGGTGGTTGAGTTATCCACAGGTGAAGGGCATTTATTTTACGTCCCAAACATGCATGGCACATGTGGGTTGAAACGAGGTGTGTGTTTGTGCCTACTCGGCCCAGACAGGGAGAGTGTGTGGTTTTGTGCGACAGATTTATGACGCAAGACCTGAGTTATGATGTTCACAAGTCTCTTTCATCATCTGTCACCTAACAACACATGAAATCCATAGAATTACATCTCCCTTGCCATTTTGTGTAAAATTTTCACCTTTTCTTCGCCCCCCTTCTTATTTCCATGTTGGTTGTTCTCTTTCGACTCATGAGTCTACGCATATGTACACCCTTGCCTTCCCACACTATTCTCACACCTTCACTGCGCTCCCCCCCTTTTTTTGTGAGCCCAAAAGGGGAAAGAACTGAGGGGAGGGAGAGAAGGCGGAGGAGGAGTTGTGTGGAAGAGTGAGGGGCACGGTTTTAAATGTTTCCATTCTTGACGTGAACTTTGTCTGTAATCACAGCTTTCTTCATTCACTTCATACCCTTTTCAAAACCTTGAAAAGGGTAATCTGACTATGTACAGTTAATGGTAAATATGTAAAATTTACACAAAATACATTTACACTGTCGAGTCCGGCATGTTTTTGATCTACATTTTAGTTGCTTTTCACATCTTTAGGTGGGTTGGAGCACAGCCAGAGATTACTACACCTTCCTTTGGTCTCCTATCCTTGAAGACTATGAACCAGGAAGTACTGTGGACAGGACTGTGGTGTTTCAAGGTACACACACACACACACACACACACACACACACACACACACACACTATGTAAACCACTATACAGACCTAGGATATTCCAAAGTAACTCCTCAATTTTACGGCATGTATAAAAACCAGCACTTTTATTTAATAAGGGAACACAACCGCAAACGGCGGCCTGGGACCTGAGCGCCACTCAAACCACACACACATACACACACAGACACACAGGTTGAGGGCCTGCAAACTGGTTTTACTGAGCCAGGAACGGT